>NC_083112.1:23225589-23528774 GCF_949774975.1 Lagenorhynchus albirostris | reverse complement strand
AATTTCTTCCCTGGAGCACAACAAACTGGGCAAAGTATTGAAGTTAGAGGAAGGAAACTAGGGAATGTCCCCTGAGCCCCAAGGGACGAAATAAGGAAAAGGAGTGGATTTCCCCAGGACATATAGCATTCCCAACAGCCATGGTGTCTAAGCTGCTGTTGTCAGGGGTATGGTGTATCTTAAAGGCTGTGTCAATTCGGGTCCTCCGAGGAGTAGACATCAAGATGAGATTACACAAGCAGGAGATTTACTGGGAGGAAGGCTTGTGAAGGATAAAAGGTGAGCAAGCAGCAGTAGGCAGGGAAAGCCTTAAGAACATGAGTAGGTCTGACACCTGTGAAGGGAGAGAGGGAGGACTGAGTAGGAAGAGCCTCAGACTGGTATACGGTTCTGAGAAAATCTTGGATAGGTCAGTGGGGCGTCTTCTGGCAAAAGCTGCCCCATAAAGGAGTCCCACCTGGAATGCTCAGACACTGGTGGGAAGAGTGCAGAATAAGAGTGCTCTCAGAGCAGAGGGTACAATGGATTCAAAAGGATGGCAACTAGAGCTGTCAGTTGACTGTGCTCCCCACAGTAGAGTCTTTTGAAGATCTGAATAGCAAGCTTCCCTGGCTGCCATAGAGGCTATTTAAACTACCGTGGTATAATAAAGTCTAAGTATTCAATCATTGTCCCTGGTTCCTGGCTCAGAGCTCCTTAAAATCCTCGGAATTCTAAGTTATAAGAATGTCAGGACTTCCCTGGTGGCGCAGTGGTTAGGAATCCACCTGCCAATGCAGGGGACATGGGTTTGATCCCTGGTTCCGGAAGATGCCACATGCCACGGAGCAACTACGCCCGTGAGCCACAACTACTGAGCCTGTGTGCCACAACTACTGAAGCCCCCGTGCCTAGAGCCCATGCTCCCTCAACAAGAGAAGCCACCACAATGAGAAGCCCACACACCACAACGAAGAGTAGCCCCCACTCACCGCAACTAGAGAAAGCCCGCGTGCAGCAACGAAGACCCAACACAGCCAATAAAAAAGAATGTCAATTATATGCTAAAGAGATGATTCCTGGTGGGGGCCCTAGATAGCTTCGGGATGGGAGCTGTTTGCCATAAAAAACAACCACGTGATTAGAGGGTTAGAACTTTCAGGTCCACCTCTCCCCCAGCTCTGGGAAGGGGAGAGGGGCTGGAGATTGAGTTCAATCACCAAGGGCCAACAATTTAATCAATTATGCCTATGTGATGAAGCCTAAATAAAAATCCTCAAACAATGAGGTTTGGGGAGCTTCCAAATTAGTGAAGACATCCAGGTGCTAGGAGGGTGACCCACCCAAAAAGGGTATGGAAACTCTGTGCAACCCCCCTCCCCACATCTTCCATTTGGCTGTTCCAGGGCTGTATCCTTTATAATAAAACTGTAACTGTAAGTATAGTGGTTGCCATGAGTTCTGGGAGTCATTCTAGTGAATTATCAAACCTGGGCACGGGGGGAGGTCATGGGAACCCCCAAATTTGTAGTCAGAGATGTGGGTAGCCTGGGGCCCCCCTTGTGGCTTACTCCTAAAGTGGGAGCAGGCTTGTGGGACTGAGCCCTTAACTTGTGGCATCTGCAGCAGCTGTGAGTAGTGTCAGAAAGGAATTGAATTATAGATAATTGGTGTTGCAACAACGTATTTGTCAGAAAAAAACAAAACAAAAACCCAAAAAACCCACAACTCCTAATTCTCCTATAGATCACAGTTCAAACATCACCTCTTGGGAACACTTTTCCTGCTCCCCAGACTAGCTCAGGCCCTGGCTTTCCTTCACAGTGCATATAAAGAGTTACTCATGTAATTATCTGATAACTGTCTGCCCCATCAATTAGACTATAAGCTACACAAGGGCTTGTCTTTGGTTGAGTAGTTATTTTTTCCTGTATTTCTAATTAAATATCCAGAGCTAGAAACCCTCTCTTTTTATAGGGTTGTTGTGAAGATTCAAAGAGTTAACATATGTATGGGGCTTCCCTGGTGGCACAGTGGTTAAGAATCCACCTGCCAGAGCAGAGGACACAGGTTCGAGCCCTGGTCCGGGAAGATCCCACATGCCTCAGAGCAACTAAGCCCATGCGCCACAACTACTGAGCCTGCGCTCTAGAGCCCGCGAGCCACAACTACTGAGCCCACGTGCTGCAACTACTGAAGCCCACGTGCCTAGAGTCCGTGCTCCGCAACAAGAGAAGCCACCGCAATGAGAAGCCCGTGCACCACAACAAAGAGCAGCCCCCGCTCACCGCAACTAGAGAAAGCCCGCACACAGCAACAGACCCAATGCAGCCAAAAATAAATAATAAATAATTTTTTTTAAAAAAAGAGTTAACATATGCAATGCACTTTCACAAACATAAGTTAAATACATAAGTGCTTGCCGTTATTATTGCTAATCTTTAAGTCTCTACAGTTTTTGCTATAAAGTTGGCCACAAATATGTTAAGGTAAACTGAGTTTGTATACAAATTATGTTAAAGTTAACTGTATAGTGAAATTCCACATTATGGGTTCATTTTCAGAATATCTTTATATATCCTTCAAACAGCATCAAGATAGAGGACCACCTTTAGGTACGGTTATAGACAAGTATCTGAACAAAGTGAACCTTGCCTGTATTGCTATCATAGGCAAGAGCCTTTTGCCCAGAATTGGGTAAAATGAGGTAAAATTCCCTTCCAGAAAAACCCATGCCTTAGTCTTATATTTATCTAGAGTTTGGGGGAAGGGTAAAGGATTACTTTGGATTAGAAGTTTGTGTGAACTTTTTTCTCTTTAAATCTGTATAAATAGCTTACAATATTTAAGATAAAATCACGAACTGAAAAGAATTAGGAAATCCAATATTTATTAGTAAACACTTTACTTAAATCCAAATATAGTTAAGGGCTCAGCCTTGCCTTAGATTCTATTAGAGGTCCTCAGGAATCATTCTAACAACTTGCCTTAAAGTCTCTCTCTATTTATATGTAAGTCAGCGTTTTAAATCAGTGTGTTTTTACAAGGCATAAACACTTCAGGGTGACAGCACAGTACTTGGTCAATAAACATTTGTTAAATGAATTCAAGGCTATCAGCACCCAACATTTACTGGATACTTGTTTTCTGCCAGGCATGAAATTGTTTTATGGATACACAGACACACACATACACAGACCCTGAGAGGTTGGTATTATCTCACTTCACCTAATGAGGACACTGAGACATAAAGTAGCTGAAGTTCAGAGAGTAAGTAATGGCAGAATCAGAACTTGAACCCAAGCCTGCCTGGCATCAAAGCTCCTCTTCCCACGTTGGGGCTTCCCTAATGAATAAGTGGAAGGATGCGCACAAAACAAGGTCAAAGTTCAACCCTTTAGCATATAAATAAGCTCATATTGAAAGTGAACAAGTGAAGTTTCACTATTAAGCACTTAACTCTATCCTTCCTTTTTCTTAATTTTCTATCAGAAAATGCTTCTAATTTCTCTCCAAGAAAATAAATCTTAACGGCACTTTTTGGTCAGTTTTACTGAGATGTTATTTGCCATTCAACAAGTTTCCTTGGTTTCCTGCTTCCATTAAAGGAGACAAGCAAGAATAAACAGCAGATTTAAGTGACTACTGGAGATGTAAGAAGAATTCAGAGTGGTCCAAACAGGATCTTACTTGTTATATACATAGAAGGAAATGTATCTTATAATGTTCTGCTTATTGCAACTGGTTCACATGAAAATAGTGAGTTCTGTGAAACACCACTGAACTCACCCATGTATTCTCTCATGGTCTACTGGCAAATTAGAAATCACAAAATGTAGTGAGGTCTTCAGATACTGAGGCCTGGAAAATTAATTAGAAAACTGCCCCTTTCTGAGCAATTTAGTCCAGCAAGATTCTGGGGTAATTTACAATTAATTTACAAATAAGAAAACAGACAGATGCAACTGCTAATGTTTATGAGATGTTATGAGCTTGCAATTAAATGATTATGTCTAAGTAGATCTTTAAAATAGAAAAAAAAGGCACATAGAGGGTATTCATCATCAACGTGAAACCATACATCCGTGACCTCTGTTACATCAAATGCTACAGCTTACAGAGCTATACTCAGAATTAAAGGACTTCCATTATGGCCAGATATCCCCCGCTTCTTCTTTGGGCCGCACCGCTCGGCTTGCAGTATCTTAGTTCCCCACCATGGATCAAACTTGAATCCGCCCTAGCAGTGAGCGCGCTGAGTCCTAACCACTGGACCGCTGGGGAATTCCGCTCCGCCCCGCCCCCCACCCCCATTCTGAGTAGGAAAGAAATGCAGCAATCTCTAATTGAAATCACCCACACCACCTAAGGGCAACCCAAAGCTGAATAATATTAAAAAGCCTGGTACTTATGAATTCTTTCAAAAGTTAAGGGATGAAAGAAAATCTGTTTATTGGGCATAAGGTTATATACTGTTCCTTAGAAACCAACGTTTGTGTTTCATGTAACTAGAAGTTGATGAAAATGAAACCATCTGGAAAGTTCCAGTTCACAGAAGCAGCACTTCAAAAGCAGTAATGTCTTTACAAACCCTACTGTTGGATTAAAGCATCTCATTCCATTGGTGGGAAAGGATCACTGACACTTTACATAATAAATGTTTCCAGGATAGTAACTGTGGTCCCTGAAGCAAAGACCAGGAATAAAGTTCCTGTTCCCATGTAGAGCACTTATCAACACCCGCGGCAAGAAACACTACACCCACTCACTTCCTCTCCGGCTCAGTCCTCTGGTCCTAAGGGGCTACTTTATCCGGGAGTTTTATTGGAATGCAGGCTTCTAGAGGCAGCATTTGCATTTCTACCCAATAACACATTCTCTCTTCACCCTTACCCTCCCAGCTGATGTGAAGATACTATTTAGGGCATCAGTTTTTTTAAGATAGGAAGGGAAGAAAATATTTTCATACTATTTAAGAGCATGAGTTCTGGAGATATCTGGAAAATTAGTAAGAAGCCTAGGCAGTTACTACACACCCAGTAGTAGCCTAGTCCTGTAGCCAGCCTTGAAGAATCAGGAAGGTAGTGTCCTCAAAAGGAACGCGGGCTCGGTCGGATGTTCAGTAAGGATCCCGGACCGGCACACACAGTTTATAAGGTAATTCATGTCTGCTATTGTTTAGACAAATGAGCCTGCATTTTCTTAGAGACCCTGTAATGGGGCCCCTGTGGTTCAAACTTAGGTGATCTGAGAAGAGCCTGGGCGCCTGTTTGGGGTCTGAGCTCCCGCCCCGCAGGACAGGTGGTTAAATACTTACAACCTCCGGCCCGCGTGCTCCGGGCTCTCCCGCGAAGGGCTCTCGGGAGCCTCCTCCAAACCCCGCCTGGGGCCCTGCGGCGGGCCCAGCTCCCCGCGCCACGCAGCGGGGTCCCGGGCCGGGCGGGAGGCGGCGGGGGCTCCGAACCCGGAGCCCTGCACCCCACTGCGGGTGTACATGGTCCACAGCCCGCGGGTCCCGGGCCGCCGCCGCTGCGGGAAGGATGAGGGCCGAGCTGAGACGCTTCGCGGGTCTCGAGATGCGATTTCGAAGAGCGGGAGCGGCGGGTTTAGCAGTTGAGTTTCGATTCCCGCTACCAGCGCGGGCTGCCCCGCCCCCCAGGACTTCCCCGACCTTGCTCCTCCCTGGCGCCCTCTGACCCGATCGCAGGTTACAGCGCCGGCCGCGCGCCCCGCCTGGGATGTTGAATGGAGCGCGCCTGGCCAGCTACAGGTGAGTTGGTTTGAGGTCTCACAGCCACCTTAAAGGGTGATAAAGTTATCTATGATCAATCACGGAGACCTCATGCAAGCAGGGAGTAGGGAGTAGCCTCCAGGTAACTGAAATCCTGAAAGACAACTTAGGACTATTTAACAGGTCACCCTAATTTGAGGTTTCTGCAGGATATTTGAGACGGTGAACAATATATTAACCTTCAGATTCCAGAGATTAGGTCAATAATTAAAATTATCTAAACAAAATTTGGCCTTTTATCAGTTTTGACTGCTGTTTGGTTTTTGCCAAGTATTTTCTTTTTTAAAATTTTTTTTAAAATATTATTTATTTATTATTATTATTATTTTGGCTGCCGTTGGGTCTTTGTTGCTGCGCGCGGGCTTTCTCTAGTTGCAGCAAGCAGGGGCTACTCTTTGTTGTGGTGCTCAGGCTTTTCATTGTGGTGGCTTCCTCTTGTGGAGCATGGGCTCTAGACGCGTAGGCTTCATTAGTTGCAGCACACAGGCTCAGTAGTTGTGGCTCACGGGCTCTAGAGCACAGGCTTAGTAGCTGTGGCACACGGGCTTAGTTGCTTGGTGGCATGTGGGATCTTCCCAGACCAGGGCTGGAACCCGTGTCCCCTGCATTGGCAGGCGGATTCTTAACCACTGCACCACCAGGGAAGCCCCTGCCAAGTACTTTCAAGTTAAAGGAAATGGAAAGTGAAATCAAAAGTGAAAGAAAAAGCAGAACTGGAGCAGCAAGCTGAGGGGAAGGCAGAGATGATTCTCTACGCAGCCCTGTTAAGTGATTGATCACACATTAAAGAAATTTTGATTAAATACCTGCTCTGTGCAAGACATTGGGCAGTAATTCAACTATGGTATAGGAATAGTTTAAAATATGGATTTGCAAGATTCTATAGGTCCGGGGTGAGTCCCTGCATCCAATTTTTTAATAGCTCCTGATGACTCTGATGTGTGCTGCGATGATCACCACTGTCCTTTGTGTAGCTGGCTACCCAAAGATAAAAGAAGGCTCTTCCCTCACCCAACCGCTCCTCTAGAAGACGCGTAAACAAACGTTAATGCCACCATGGGATAAGCGAAATAACAAGATGGGTAAGGCTATTGGATGTTCAGGGAAAGTAGGGATTAGCCCTCCGAATAATTCAAAGAAAAGGGACATTTGAGAATGACCCACAAAAGTCAAGGAGTTCACCAAGAAGAAGGAGGCACAATGCTGGAGGCTTGTGGCTTACACTGAAAAGGTGTGTACCTACTCCAGGTGGGGTGGGATGGCTGGAACACCCCAACCTGTAGTCATCAAGCCACTTAGGAGTTCGATTGTTTTGCTTATATTACTGGTGCTTAGAAAATAAAGACAAACACATGTTTGATAGCTAGTGAAAGATTTCAATGAATGGTGGGCAGTGTGTGGAGTACGACAGGAGAGGAGAAGGTAAAGGCAAGGGACTTGTTAGAGAAGGGGGTCAGGGTTTCTATGCCACCTGCAGCGTTAGAGGTCTGTCAAGTAGACCACGGGTTCTCAAATGTCAGAGCCCATCAGAACCACCTGGAGGGTGTATTGAAACAGACTTCTGGAGCTAACCCTTGTGTTTCTGATTCAGTAGATCTGGGGTGGGACCCTGTGGGGTATTGTGAGGAGTAAAGAGTTAATCTACAACAGTTGGTCTCAAATGGAGTTGACTTTGCCTCCAGCAGATATTTGGCAACTCCTGGAGATCACTTTTATTGTGAAGCCTGGAAGCGGGTAGAAGTGGGGCTGTTGGCATCTAGTGAAGGCCAGGGATAATGCTAAACATCGTACAGTGCACACAGGACAGCCCCTCACACAGAGAATCATCCTGCCCCAAACGTCAGTAGATCAGGTTAAAAAATCCTGACCTACACAATATGTCTAGTTAAGAGCCCCAGTAATTTAATGGTTGCTGTTTTTATGGTGACCTTAAGGTTTTAGCTTTGTAAAATGGGTAGGTGTCACAACCATTCATGAAACAGGAGGAAGATGAGAGTTTGAGAACATTTGGGTTGGAGGTGACTGCAGGGTGAGAAATGCAAACAATGGATCTGGGTGGCCTTTCTGGAGGTGATCTTCAGAATCTCTTCTGCTGGGAAAATACCACAGAAACTTCTTTTTTCAGAAGAGAAAGTAGTTGTTTTGGTGGTTGCATTAAATTCAAATTTTGAGTAGGGGAAAGCCCATTAGGGGAAAACCAGTTCTGTTAAAGGAGCTGGTAATAGTAATACTGACTTCAGGAATGCATTTAGTTGACCATATTTATTTTACAACACAACCATGTAACACACCCACGTTTCAAACATGAGATAGAAATAGAAGATAATGGGCAAAATCTAAATTGCTTATTCTGTTCACTTCTCACTTTGCTACATTCTCAAAGTGTTTTTAAAAATGTGAGTATGTTTTCTAAAATGTGAATAGCAATAGACATCTAAAAGCTTCTTCAGGGTGCTCAACAGTGAGTCATCCATGAAACTATACACAGAGAATCATAACGGTGCTACCAGAAAACTACGAGAACTAATCAATCAACTAATCAATGTAGCAGGATACAAAATTAATGCACAGAAATCTCCTGCATTCCGATACACTAAAGACGAAAAATCTGAAAGAGAAATTAAGGCAACACTCCCATTCACCATTGAAACAAAAAGAATAAAATACCTAGGAATAAACCTACCTAAGGAGACAAAAGACCTGTATGCAGAAAACTATGACACTGATGAAAGAAATTAAAGATGATATGAACAGATGGAGACATATATCATGTTCTTGGATTGGAAGAATCAACATTGTGAAAACGACTATACTACCCAAAGCAATCTACAGATTCAATGCAATTCCTATCAAACTACCACTGGCATTTTTCACAGAACTAGAACAAAAAATTTCACAATTTGTATGGAAACACAAAAGACCCCGAATAGCCAAAACAATCTTGAGAAAGAAAAACGGAGCTGGAGGAATCAGGCTACTGGACTTCAAACTATACTACAAAGCTACAGTAATCAAGACAGTATGGTAATGGCACAAAAACAGAAATATAGATCAATGGAACAGGATAGAAAGCCCAGAGATAAACCCACGCACATATGGTCACCTTATTTTTGATAAAGGAGGCAAGAATATACAATGGAGAAGAGACAGCCTCTTCAATAAGTGGTGCCGGGAGAACTGGACAGCTACATGTAAAAGAATGAAATTAGAACACTCCCTAACACCATACACAAAAATAAACTCAAAATGGATTAAAGACCTAAATGTCAGACCAGACACTATCAAACTCTTAGAGGAAAACGTAGGCAGGACACTCTATAACCTAAATCACAGCAAGATCCTTTTTGACCCACCTCCTAAAGAAATAGAAATAAAAACAAAAATAAACAAATGGGAGCTAATGAAACTTCAAAGCTTTTGCACAGCAAAGGAAACCATAAACAAGACCAAAAGACAACCCTCAGAATGGGAGAAAATATTTGCAAATGAAGCAACTGACAAAGAATTAATCTCCAAAATTGACAAACAGCTCATGCAGCTCAGTTCAAAAAAACAAAAAACCCAATCCAAAAATGGGCAGAAAACCTAAATAGACATTTCTCCAAAGAAGATATACAGATTGCCAACAAACACATGAAAGGATGCTCAACATCACTAATCATTAGAGAAATGCAAATCAAAACTACAGTGAAGTATCACCTCACACCAGTCAGAATGGCCATCATCAAAAAACCTACAAACAATAGTTGCTGGAGAGGGTGTGGAGAAAAGGGAACCCTCTTGCACTGTTGGTGGGAATGTAAATTGATACAGCCACGGTGGAGAACAGTATGGAAGTTCCTTAAAAAACTAAAGATAGAACTACCATACAACCCAGCAATCCCACTACTGAGCATATACCCTGGGAATACTGTAATTCAAAAAGAATCATGTACCACGTTCATTGCAGCTCTATATACAATAGCCAGGACATGGAAGCAACCTAAGTGTCCATCAACAGACGAATGGATAAAGAAGATGTGGCACATATATACAGTGGAATATTACTCAGCCATAAAAAGAAATGAAACTGAGTTATTTGTAGTGAGGTGGATGGACCTACAAACTGTCATACAGAGTGAAGTAAGTCAGAAGGAGAAAAACAAATGCCATATGCTAACACATATACATGGAATCTAAAAAGAAAAAAAAATGGTTCTGAAGAACCTAGGGGCAGGACAGGAATAAAGATGCAGACGTAGAGAATGGACTTGAGGACACAGGGAGGGGCAAGGGTAAGCTGGGACGAAGCGAAAGAGTGGCATGGACATATATACACTACCAAATGTAAAATAGATAGCTAGTGGGAAGCAGCCGCATACCACAGGGAGATCAGCTTGGTGCTTTGTGACCACCTAAAGGGGTGGGATAGGGAGGGTGGGAGGGAGACACAAGAGGGAGAGGATATGGGGATATATATATACACGTATAGCTGATTCACTTCGTTATACAGCAGAAACTAACACAGCAATGTAAAGCAATTATACTCCAATAAAGATGTTAAAAAAAAATTACAAAGGGAAGAAGACTCCGATGGAGGATCCTGGCAGACACCACCTTGTTATCAAAATTAACATCACTAGTAACCATAAAAATAGAAATTGTATGCTCTTTTATAGTAATCAGTGAGAAGAAAACAGTTTCATTTCTGCAATATGCACAACCATCGTGAAGAAAAACCGGACCAATCCAAACGGAGGGACATTCTCCAAAATAATTGGCCTGTGATCTTCAAGTTTCAAGATGATAAAAGCCAAGGAAGGGGTGAGAAAATGTCCCAAGTTGAATGAGTCTGAAGAGACGTGACAGCTAAATGCAACATTTAACTCCAAATTGGATCTTTGACTCTAAAGGATATTATTTGGATACTTTGTAAAAACTGAATGGGATGTGAGAGATGAATTTGGTATGAAGATTTTGATGGTTGTATAGTAAGTATGTAGGTGAATTCTCTGTTCCGAAAGAGTTCATGTGATTAGCTTAGGCCACTCAGATAATTTCTCTATCTTAAGGTCAAGTTAAGTAACCTTGACTCTATCTGCAAAATCCCTTTGGCTGTAAAACAACACAATCATGGGAGTAACACCAGGGGGCAAAGATAGTGGGGGTCAGTTTAGAATTTTGCCCATCACAAGATGGAAGAGAGAAATGTATTTGAGTCTTCTGTCAAACAATATATGTAAAGAAGGGAAGGTGAAAATCTGCTTCTCAGATTCATGAAATAGGCATTGGGAAATCCTGGACTATGACCTTTGAGACATCTTCAGCAGTGAAATTCTTTGATTTGCCTTTATGAGGCTGTAAGAGCATGCATAGTATGTTTCTGATGTACTGTTGCATTCCCAGCACTTAGCTTAAGGACTGGCACATAGTAGATGCTCAGAAATGTTGAGGGGGGCTTCCCCGGTGGCTCAGTGGTTGAGAGTCCGCCTGCCGATGCAGGGGACACGGGTTCGTGCCCCGGTCCGGGAAGATCCCACATGCCGCGGAGCGGCTGTGCCCGTGAGCCATGGCCGCTGAGCCTGCGCGTCCGGAGCCTGTGCTCCGCAGCGGGAGAGGCCACAACAGTGGGAGGCCTGCGTACCGCAACAAAAGAAAAAACAAAAAAAGCCCTGCCATAATGAAGCTTTCATTTTAGATGGACAGCTAACAAAAATAAGATATGCAGTGTGTTAAATATTGTTAAATACTATGGTAGTCAGGTTTCAAGATGGCCTGCAGTAATTCTTGCATCCTACCCCAAAACTGGGATAAAATGTAATGTAGCAGTAGGCAATTAATAGAGATTTTAGTACCTGGAAGTGTGGTGCAGTTTTAAAAAAAACCTGAAAATATGGGCTTGGTTTTGGAACAGAGAGCAGGAGCTGAAAGGACTTTGCAGAAAAAGATAGTGAAGTTTAGAACCATTGAAGAGACTGTTAGTTGAAGCCTGTTCGCCTATGAGGAGGCTGCCAGTGAAAGATGAGGGAAATGTTAATAGGAACTGGGATCTTTGTTATGCGGTGATAGGTAGCTTAGCAACATTGTTACCTACAGTAATGTGGACAGTAGAAAACGTACCTAATAAACTGAGTGAGCTAGCTAAGGAGATTTCCAGGCAGAAAGTTGAAGATCCTGCCTAGTTTATTCTTGCTGCTTATAGTAAGATGTGAGAGGAGAGAGATTACCCAAATGAAGGATTATTAAACAAAAGGAGCCAGGACTTGCTGGTTTTTCAAAGTGCCCTCTCAAATGGCTAAAGCGGAAGCTGAGAGTGGCTGTCAATTCTTTTGTTAAGACGTCAGAATGATCTAAGGTAATAAATACCTCAAGGGAATTATTCAGTCTCTCTCTCTCACACACACACACACACACACACACACACACTGGGCTACTACTGTGTGTCAGACACTGTTAGGAACTGTGTTTGTTCCTGTGTTGTGTTAGTTCCAAAATCAGGCTTCAAATCGAATTCCCCTGTCTACTGCTCTCTACGCTCTCTAGCTCTGTTTGATCATATTGGGGTATTTTAATATTTATTTATTTATTTAGGCTGTGCCGAGTCAGCTGTAGCTCATGGGGTCTTTAGTTGCAGCATGTAGCATCTTTTAGTTGTGACATGAGGACTCTTAGTTGCAGCATGTGAGATCTAGTTCCCTGACCAGGGATCAAAACCCGGGCCCGCTGTATTGGGAACGTGATACCGACTGGACCACCAGGGAAGTCCCATATTGGGTATTTTAAAGGAGATACTATCCAGCAAGGAAATGAGGGTTAAAGATATTGTTTTAGTCCATTCAGGCTGCTACATATACAAGGCTGCTATACAGGCTGCTACAAATACCACACACCGAGTGGCTTATAAACAACAGAAATTTATTTATTTATTATTTTTTGAATTTTATTTATTTTTTTATACAGCATGTTCTTATTAGTTATCTATTTTATACATATTAGTGTATGTATGTCAATCCCAATCTCCCAATTCATCCCACCATCACCACTACCCCCGCCACTTTCCCCCCTTGGTGTCCATACGTTGGTTCTCTACATCTGTGTCTCTATTTCTGCCTTGCAGACCAACATTAGAAATTTATTGCTCAAAGTTCTGGAGGATGGAAGTCTGAGATCAGGACACCAGCACAGTTGGGTGAGGACCTTCCTCTGGGTCACAGGCTTTTTGTTGTAACCTCACACAGCAGATTGAGCTAAGGTGTTCTGAGGAATCTCTTTTATAAAGGCACTAATCCCATTCATGAGGGCTCCACCCTTGTTACCTAATCACCTCCGAAAGGCCCTACCTCCTAATAACCATCACCTTTGGGGGTTAAGATTTAAACATGAATCTGGGGTGGGGGACACAAACATTCAAACCAAAGCAAATACACTGACATCACTTGCAAGTTTCCTGCAGGTAAGTGAATGAAAGATATGTACATAGAAAAATGACACATTTTTCTTAGATGTACATTGCAACACATTCTCATATATCTCTTTCAGTGGCTCTTTTAGAACACTTAAGTCCAGAAAATCATGTATATAAGATGCTGATGTTAATAGCAAGCAAACAAAAGGTTTGTATTAGTTTCCTAGGACTGCCATAACAAAATGGCAGAGCAGGTTCCTTCTGGGGATTCTGAGGGAGAATCTGTTCCATGTTTGTCATCTAGCTTCTGGTGTTTGTTAGAAATCCTTGGCGTCTCTTGGCTTATAGCTGCCAAACTTCAGTCTCTGCCTCTGCCATCACTTGGCCTTCATTCTTGTGTGTCCTTATGTCTCCAAATCTTTCTCTCCCTGTAAGGACACTGGTCATTATATTTAAGGCCCACCTTAATCCAATATGACCTCACTTTAACCTGATTACCTCTGCAAAGGCCCCATTTCCAAATAATGTCATATTCACATGTACAGATTTAGGTCTTCAACATATCTCTTTGGGGGACACAATTCAACTCACAACAGGGTTAAAAAAATTTTTTTTGCTAATTGAGGGTAAGTTGTAGACTTATAGCCCCATTACACCTAAATACCTCAGTGTGCATTTCCTAAAAATAAAGACACTCTTCTACATAACCATAGTATACTCATAAAAATCAAGATATTAACATTGATACATACTACTATCTAAGCCACAAGATTCCATGCAGATTTTGCTAGTTGTCCCCAAGAGTCCTTCATAACAAAACAGACAAAAAGCAGTCTTCTTTCCTCCTTTTCCTTTTTTGTCTTTATTATCCAGGATCCAATCTAGGACCTTTTAGTTGTCCTGTCTCTGATCTTTCTCAAGCTGGAAATGTTCCCAATTTTTCCTTGTCTCTAATGACCTTGACATTTTTGAAGAGTGCAGGCCAGTAACTTTGCTGTGTTCTTTGCAAAGGTTTCTCTGATGTCACCTCAAGAATTAAATAAAACTATGCATTTTGGCAGGAATACCACAGCAGAGATGCTCTGTTTTTCTCAGTGTATCATATTAGGAAACACATGATGGCAGTACGTCCCATTATTGACAACGCTAACTATCATTGCTTGGTTAAGATGGTACATGCTGGGTTTCTCAGCTGTATAGTTAATGAATAATTAATAAGTAACTGATATGCAATTTATGAAGAAATACTTTGAGACTATGTAAGTATCCTATTCTTCATCAAGCTTTTACCCAGTGGTCTGATCATCCATTGATGTTTCCTGCCTGAATCATTTATGATTGCAACATAGTTATTTCTAACTCCATCATTCCTTCAACATTTATTGGGTGACATTCCACCTTAAGGAAGAGCTGTCTCTCTTCCCCTATGTATTCATTTATACAAATATGGACTCATGGATATTTATTTGTTCAATGGGTTATAATCCATTACTTTCATTTATTTTGTCATGTTTGGCCAGTGAGAGACCCTTCATGCTAGCTCCTCTCTCCTTTTGACATGTCCCATCATTTTCTGAGCACTTCCTTACTTTCTGGTTCAAGATGTTTCAGGCTTATCTCATACTTTTCCTTCTGAGAAATTATCCATTCCTCCAAAGAGATCTGTTTCCTTTTCGTGGGGAATGGTATTTAGAAACCAACACTGGGTGCAAGTTGTGCTTATTTTTCCTGAGATATCATTGCTTCTAGGCTCTTTCAGAAGACATAAATAGGAAATATACATATACACATACACATATCTCTATTTTTATATCTATTGATATAGATGTTTATTGACCCATTGATAAATAGATAGTATTGTTGAAATAATTTTCTAGACCCAGACAGAGCTGTCCGGGGTGCCATGTCAGCAAACCAAAAC
The DNA here is from genome assembly GCF_949774975.1 of Lagenorhynchus albirostris. NCBI lineage: Eukaryota > Metazoa > Chordata > Mammalia > Artiodactyla > Delphinidae > Lagenorhynchus > Lagenorhynchus albirostris. The sequence continues at coordinate 23,513,699 of NC_083112.1, read as the reverse complement.
TTAGATAAATTTCATGTCCCTGTAAATGCTCTGCTTGACCAGAAATGCAGTGTATCCAGTTGCCAATCCCCACTCCAAGCCAACTCTGGGCTCTATACTTATTTCTTTGTTCCTTCTCACCCCAAGCAAGATTGACTCTGTGGCCCCAGCCAGCCAGATATTTTCTATTTTTCTCTTCCTTGCTCTTTATTCTACAGAAGCTTCCTGGCTCCCACCCCATTTTGCAGTTCTCCAAACAGAGACTGTCCACTTCATGAAGTGTTAAATAAAGTTTGTTCATATGATCTAAATTGTCTTCTTTAATCATTTTTTTTAACAGTATAGTAGACAGAATTCTGGGGTAGCCTCCCTAAGATTCTTGTCTCTCATTTATTCAATCAAACATTAATGTAGGTTCTGCTGTGAAGGGATTTTATAGATATAATTATAGTCTTATATCATTTGACCTTATGATTATTCAGGTAAGCCTGGCCTATTCAGGTGAGTCCTTTAGAAGAGGAGATTTTCTCCAGATGGAGGAAGGGAAGTTAGAGATTTGAAGCACAAGAGGTTTGAACATACTGTTGCTGGCTTGAACATGGTGGTACAACATGTTGAAGAATGCAGGTGACCTCAAGTAGCTGAGCATGGTTCTGGCTGACAGCCAGAAAGAAAACAGGGACCTCAGTCCTACAACTACAAGCAACTAGATTCTACCAAGAACGCGAATGAAGCAGATCTTTTTCCCAGAGCGTAGATAAGAGCCCAGCCTGATGACACCTAGATTTTGGTCTTGTGATCCCCTGAGCATAGAACCCAGCCAAGCCCTCTTGGATTTCTGACCTACAGAACTATGAGCTGATAAATAGATGTTGTTTTAGGACACTAAGTTTGAGGTAATTTGTTACAGCAGCAATAGGAAACTAACACAGTTAGACATTGGTATAAATGTAAAACTATGAGTTTACACTAGTTCCAATCAAATACCACAGGATTTTTTAAATCTTCCCTTTCTCAGATCTGTACCTTCAAAAATTAATAACCTGATTTCCCTTATCTTTGAGACATTTACTTATTTGCTCAATCTACTCCATATAACCAAACTCTTCACCATGTGGGTCATCTCCTCAGCCTCACAGCACTCGGGTTGCATTGGTTGAGCTCCCATCACCCCGACCCCATCACACACACTAAACCCAGACCTCACCATCCATCATGGCTATGCCAACCAAGTTACCCCCAGACTATGGCTCCCCCCAGTCTAGAAAAGTTATGTTTAAATACATTTTATTTTTTTAGCATCATTTTAGAGACTAGTTCTTCTCTCTTAAAAAACTGTGGCTACGTACCACTTCCTGCTCTAACGGTGTTATTGCTGCCGTCAACAGGAAACAACACTTAACTGAGTACCACTGTACTCACCATTGTGTGAGACATTCTGAAGCAATTCTAGATGAATATAAATGCAATGCCTGCATTACCCGAAAAACTGGGATTACCTCTTGGTGGATGTCGAGCCAAAAGACACAACCAAGGCAAAAAGCAGGAGAAGGAAGGATTTATCATTAATTGTAGCAAGTAAAGAAAACACCGGGGATCTTTCCCAAAGCAGTGTCTCCCCAAACAGAAAAATTGGGGATATTTTAAGCTAAGGTCACATGTATTCATGAAGGGACTTGGGTGGTGGAGAATTCAGCATAGAATTGGGCAAAGGTCGACAGAATCCAAGCTTTAGTTGATTGAAGTCATGAGGGTCAACATTATCATTCCATCCTCCACCTGGGTCAGGGGCCTTAGTTCCTGCAGAACTCAAAGACACGCATCAGATTGTTGTGTATATCCTAGGGCTCTGTTATATCACTGAAATATTGTTTCTTGACTACTTTTCCTTTCCTGCTTTCCCTCACTTCCCTTAAGATCATTAGTTACTGAGACCAACTCAAAGGCAAGCATTGTGGCCAGGCTTAGATCTCACAAAAGGGCTTAGGCCAAAATGACTCCTCTTCTGTCAAGAAAGCCATGCCTGGTTCTCTTTCTGCGGGGACCCCTTACCCTATCTGCTTACACCTGCTTTCCGACCACCATTTATGATATAGTAAGGATGGAAGAATTACAGCCCTCAATTGATAGCTGAACTTTTACTTTGCTTAACATTCTTCTTCAAAATATGATAGACTCTCTTATCCAATTTTGAGGGTTTTTTTTTTAACAAACAGCCTGTTAGGGAGGAAGAAATTTTCTTCTACCCTTCTAGGTTCTTCTAGCTGGTCTAAGAATTAAGTTGACGTGAAAGAGGTTAACAGGAGAAAATAAAACAAAGCTTAATAACATGTACACATAGGAGAGGCTAAAGAAAACTGAATAACTTGTCAAAATGACCGAAGTCCTCACCTTAAATATCATCCTCAGCTAAAGACAAAAGAAAATGTAGGACTTCCCTGGTGGCACAGTGGTTAAGAATCCTCCTGCCAATGCAGGGGACACAGGTTCGAGCCCTGGTCCGGGAAGATCCCACATGCCACAGAGCAACTAAGCCTGTGTGCCACAAATACTGAGCCTAAGCTCTAGAGCCCGCGAGCCAGAACTACTGAGCCGCGTGCTGCAACTACTGAAGCCCATGCACCTAGAGCCCATGCTCCACAACAAGAGAAGCCACTGCAATGAGAAGCCCGCGCACTGCAACAAAGAGTAGCCCCTGCTCGATGCAACCAGAGAAAAGCTGTGCACAGCAACAAAGACCCAACGCAGCCAAAAATAAATAAATAAATAAATTTATAAAAAAAGAATATGTAGAGAGTGGGGATAGTCAGTTGTGGGAGGTTACCAGGAAAAGCACAGTAAACAAGGGTGATTTTGATGCAGATTTAAGTCATTTCCTTCCCCACTGATAAGACCTCCTAGAGATCTGAGCATCTTTCTCTTCCTGGTATGGAGGGAGACACCCTTTCAAATGGAGATTTCCCTTACAAATGTAAATATCTCTCACAAAATGGTACCACCTACTTGGTTTTCAGAGTTTTTCCCATGTCTACTCTTAGAAAATGACCAGCTTAAAATATTTAATATGCCAAAGAGACATATTTTGGGGTGGCAAATTCTGCTCCCCTACGAGCTCATGTGCTTATTAGTAAAAGGAAAAACACAGTCCTGTTTCTCCTTTGCCACTCACACGGATGTTGACCTAAAGACATACAACATAAGAGATGTGAGTTTGTCAACAAAAAATTAATCAATAGTTGACATAAGGAAGAAAATGGAAAATTTTATTTGAGACAACCCGAGGATTATAACCCAGGAGACAAAGTCTTTCAGAAAGCTCTGAGGACTCCACCCCACACCCAGTTAGAGCTCAAAACACAGTTATACAAGTTTTTGAGACAAAGGGTTAAATGAGGTATTATTAACAGTTCACACAATTCAGATCTACACTACAAAGTGAGTAGTGGGTCATGGGGTCATCATGGCCCTTTACAAGATTAAGAAGGAATGTTATCTCCTGAGGAGGTTTGCTTAATGCAGTTACACAATACACATGAAAGGGGATGGAAAAGGCACAAATTTTAGGTTTAAAATGTTCTTATCTTGCATAAAATATGAATTTTATTTCATCAAGTTTTATTCAGCGTCCTGCGGAAGACTATAGCCAAGAGACAGCCACTGTTAGCGTTGAGGAAACTCCTCCAAAGAGGTAGAGAAGCTGTAACCAAAAGTGGGTCTGGCTACTCACCACTCAGAAGCCAATAAAGGGGCAAGGTTTGTGAAAAGGAAAATTTGTTTTATTTCAGATGCCGGCAATGGGGGTGGGGGAGGGGAGGGGGGATGGACTCCTGTCCAAAGGTCAATTACCCCACCCCACCCCAATAATCAGCATACAAGAGCTTTTATAGACGGGAGGAGGGGGCTCCATGCAGAAACAGCCCAGTCAGCTCTGACAGTCATCTTGAAACTGGTCATGCGGTGGTCTGACCAGCATCATCTTGATTGTTTTAAGTACAGTTAATCTTCAGTTCCAGGGTCGGTTTGTGCTCATTTCCTTAAGGCCAATTCTTGGCATTGTGGCAGCTTATGTCATGGCTACAGTCTGGTCATCATGTAGTTAACTTCTTTCACCTGATGGGGGTTTCGGTATCTATAAGACGGCTCACAGGATAGGGCTCAGAATGTTACCTATAACCCATGAAGAGGAACTAAACGTCTTTGACTATGCTTAATGACTAAACTATTATTATTTAGTCTTGTTGGACTGTTTTCCTTTGTTTCTGCAGTTTCTCATTTCTCTGATTAAACTTATTCTTTGGCTAAAGTTTTTCCACAGACAAAGGCAGGCAGAGGACATTGGGGGGAAGGACCACAGGGTCCTGCTGCTTTTCAAAGCCAGTTTATATATGATTTTTTGGCTAGGAAATACATGCAATCAAACATACATCTTGGTAAAAGATAACTGCTAACCACAAAGAACAGCTAACTCAAGTTAACGATTTTAATGCTTTTCTATATATGGGAAGATGTAAGAGTCTGAGGTCATTAAAATTCTTCTTGTGATATGCATCTAACTATCTAAGGTGCCTGCTTGTCCAAAGCAGAGTGCCTCATCTTGTCTTAATTTCCTCTCTGAGTGCACTGTCCCTCTACTTAACCGTTGTAGAACTGGGTGGTGAGCAACACTGTTTGTTTATCTTTGTTCACACAGAATACATCACTTCTGACACTTCGGGCCACCAATTGTGTGTGTGTGTGTGTGTGTGTGTGTGTTTGAGAGAGAGAGAAGGGTTTCCCCACACCAAACAATTCCATGACACCAGCTAGGTATCCTACAGTTAAATTCAATTCTTACACTACCTGGTGATAGGGTGAGATCTCACAGGTTAAGGGCTTAGTCCCTCAAGACTGTACCGACAGCCCCCGGACGCAAGTTCAGGTGACCTTTGCTTCTGACTGACTGGCTATAAATTGGGGGTTCCCACAACCCTCTCTATGGGTTTGATTTATTTGCTAGAGAGACTCACAGAACTCAGAGAAACACTTACGTTAACCAGTTTATTATAAAGGATATTACAACTGATACAGATGAACAGCCAGATGAAGAGGTGATAATGAAGCCAAATCCGGCCTCTGTACCCCAACACTGATTTAAATCTCGGAGACACAGTTTTGGGTGAAGTAGAAAAGAATAGCTTTATTGCTTTGCCAGGCAAAGGGAGCCACAGTGGGCTAATACCCTCAGAACTGTGTGTCCCGACCTGGAGGGGGGAGTGAGGAGTTTATAGTAATGGTTCAAAGAGGGTGTGATCAGCACGTGGACCTTCTTCTGATGGGTTGGTGGTGAGGTAAGTGAGAATCAGTACATCAACCTCCTGGTTCCAACCAGCCTGGGGTCTGCTGTGCTTGTGGGCAGCATACAGTTAACGTCTCCCACCTGGAGGGGGTTTCAGTATCTGCAAAACAGCTCAAAGATATCATTATGTGTATCTCTTGAGTGGAAACTAGGACCATGCCCCAAGGCTGCACTATTGTTTCTTGGCTGTTCCTCCCTGGTCTCTGCATCCCCTTTTTTTTTTTTTTTTTTGCCGTATGCGGGCTTCTCCCTGTTGTGGCCTGTCCCGTTGCAGAGCACAGGCTCCGGACGCGCAGGCTCAGCGGCCATGGCTCACGGGCCCAGCCGCTCCGCGGCATGTGGGATCTTCCCGGACCGGGGCACGAACCCGCGTCCGCTGCATCCGCAGGCGGACTCTCAACCACTGCGCCACCAGGGAAGCCCCTGCCCCGCCCCCCCTTTAATTAGCAACTGTTTGAACCTGTCAGTTTGGAACTCAGGAAAGTTCATTACGGCGGAATGAAGCTTATTTCCTGTTATCAAAAAATGGGGGACACAGAAAGGCTTTTGTGCCCAGGAGCCCCACAGGGTACCGTTCAGTTTCAACAGGGTAAGTTCTGTAAGAGTCTCCAGTGTAGGAGCTTCTGTTTGTAAGGTCCGATCTTAACAAACGGCACCGCGAAACAGAGGAAAGCTTCAGGTGAGCTTTATTAGGGAGCGCTCCCGGGCGAGGTTCACTGGTCCGAGAGAAAGGGGCCAGAGAAGTCGCACCCGGGCGAGGGTTGGGCAAGATTTTATAGGGGAAGAAGGGAAAGGGGTGTGGTGAATCTGGGAGGGCGCAGGGTATTCCTTATTTGGGGGTCTTTTCAGGTATCCTGGGGGACCGTTGGTCCCGCCCCTCGAAAGGCGGGAAGGCTGGGCTGGGTTCAAAGCCCCCAGGTCAGTTCCTGGAACTGGGTGGTCCGGAATGTCTCCAGGTCAGTTCCTGGAACTGGGTGGTCCGGAATGTCTCCAGGGCAGTTTCTGGAACTGGGTGGTCCGGAGAATTTCGGTCTGATGCAACCTGTGAATCTGATCGTGTTCCCCTGCCTCGGGCCAGTTGGCCTTACACTGTTCCCTTGGAGCTGGGGTGGGCACCACCTTCCAGGCACGTGGATGAGTTCACCAACGTGGAAACTCACATCTCCTCTCTTAGGAGGTTTAATGGAGCTTAATCTGCAGGCCACCCTCTTCTCCTTCCTAGAGTTTGGCGGGTGGGGCTGAACATTTCAAACTTCGGATCCCTTTGACTATCCCCATCCTAAGGCTACCCAGGGACCCCACCCTAAGTCACCTCCTTAGCTTAAACTCAGAGGTACTCTTAAGGAGCTCCTTAGGAATAACAGAAGGCACTCCTTGCTGGAAATTCCAAGGGTTTTAGGAGCTTTGTGCCAGGAACCAGGAATAAAGACCAAATATATATCTTATCGTACCACAATTAGGAGCATATCTTCCACACATTTCTCCTCCTTTGGGGACCAAGAGGGACATGGGAAGGGCTGGATTTGGGAAAATGTAAAACACAATAAATTTTCATTATAATAGATAAGTAATACACAGAACTTGTTTTGCTATCTAGTAGAAAAAGGCCTCCTTTCTCAACTATAATTTTGGCTGAGAGACAAGGACAAAATAATTATATATTCACCTCAGTCTCTCAATAAAGGCAGAAAGAGCTTTCCATTTCAAATTTGTTTTGTTTTGTACCACATGTTGGTTAATTAGATAAAACCATGTCATGCGCCAAATTCAATCAGCCTGAAAATAATCAGAATACCGGGTTTGGCATTGTTTATGCTGTCTTGGCTCCGCTAGACAAAAGCACAAAATGTAAATTGGATCCAGAAAATAACATATGGGGACTGGTGCCAGGTTTTCTTTCATGGGATTATCTCTAGCTGGCACCTGAGCTGCAGATACTGCTCTGGGGGACCGTTGTAGACAAATCTACATGATGCTGATACCGCTTTTCCACGATGAGACAGTGGACCCCTCCATGAAGGGCACTTACCTTTCTGCCTTTGACATAGGCTACACCCAGCTTTCCCGCTATTGAAGTCAGTCAACTGAAAATACATGTTGAAGTTAAAAAATGAAAACACGTTTTTGTTTGGCTTATCCCCTAGTGATTCCCTTTAGACTCACTTCTTTGTTTTTAAAATCTCCTGTAAGATTAGAAATACAGTGCTGAAATCACTCTTCAGCTGTATTTTCTTGTTATCGGTAGTGCAGTGAATATTATTAAGGAGAAGGCAGAGCAGTTCATTGTCATCCTACTTAAGTTCTGAAGGATGAACATTTAAGAAAATACCCAGGTGATCACAGAGTAACAGTCATTTTAAAAACCTAATCATCTGATCGATGATAAAATCCAAGTTAGCTAGTTTTCCCTTCTCTTCCTGCTATATAAATTGTCTGATATCAATACACAGAGAAATAGGATTTACTGCTTTTATACTTTTTTAAAAAGGATATTCTTTAGAATATTCTAGAATGTGGTGTGGGTGGTGATGACTATCTAGTCTGGATGAGAGTCCACCAGCAACCACCTACTTGCCACATTCAATGGGAACCTTTTTTCCTTACCTGTAGGTATCTGGCATTTCTCACTATTTCATCCCTTTTGAAATTTTCTTGGTTTCCATAGCCCCATTCTCTCCTGACTTCTAGCTCTTGTCCCTCCCATTGGGGAGTTCAGGTAATTTGAGCATTTGCTGCCCCATGCTCCTTGCCTGGTGCCTTACAATAAACACCGGTACTTTCCTTCACCACAGCCCAGTGTCAGTACAGTAGACTGGCCAGAAGATACAAATTTGTTTCGGTAACAAGGGAATACAGAAACAAAGGAAAAGCAGTCGAGTCCTTGTTCCTCCTCAAGAGATATGCATAACAATATCTTTGAGTTCTTCTTCAGGAATTAAGGCCCCCACCCACGTGGAGAATTATTCCTGGAACACCACCCTGTTACCTCACCACCAACCAATCAGAAGAAAGTCACACACCCTGCAGCCCACCCCCCAAATCTTGCCTATAAAAACTCTTCCCCCAAAACTACTGGGGAGTTCAGAGTTTTTGAGTACAAGACACCTGTTTTCCTTGCTTGGCCCCTGTAATAAACCTTTCTCTGCTCCAAACTCCAATGTTCTGGTTTCTTTGGCCTCGCTGTGCGTCGGTCACACGTAGTTGGGTTTGGCAGCAAGTGGCATGAAAAAATGTGGGAAAAGGAATTTTTGTGACTAAATGAGACGAATGTGACATAAAAATCAACTGTGGTGTGCGGACTTCGTTTGGATCCTGACGTGAACAAATCAGCTATTTACACGTTTTTCGTAACGACGAGAGAAATTTGGGTATAACTGGATATTAGATGACAAAAAAAGTTATCAATTTTTATTAGATGTCTCAATGGTGTGATATGTTAGAAAACGTCCATATTTAGCAGGAAATATACTGAAATATTCAGGGTGAGATGAAATGGTATCTTTGTTTGCTTTAAAATACTTCATCCAGGAAAGGAAAATAGAGTACTTTTTGTGTGTATGTGTGTGGGATCTTAATTCCCCGACCAGGGATCAAGCCCATGCCCTTGGCAATGGAAGCACAGAGTCCTAACTACTGGACCGCCAGGGAAGTCCCTAGAGAGAGTATTGTGGTAGAATCTTGACAATTGTTGAATCTGGATTTAGGGGCTATGAGGTCTCATTATACTATTCTTTCTACTTTTTAAATGCTTACACTTTAAAAAACAAAATTAAATAGAAATGAAAATAAAGGGAATTTTTACTTCATAAATAAAAATTTCAGAGATGGGGTAAACTTCAAATGAAGTTTGATTAAGGACTCAATTTCTTTTTGACCTCCTTGTAGCTTTCAGGGGTGTTTGCTGCATCCTCAGGCCATGTCTTCTAATGGTCGTGAAACAGGAGGGAAGGAGGCAGGGCACAACCTTTGAGAGAATGACACAGCCCGAGGACATGACTTAAACTGATTAGAACCAAATGGATCCAAGATGGCAGACAACTTCCACTCGACCTTGAGCCTCACATCAGCAAGCTAAATGACACACCCACAGGAGCCATGACAGTTCCAAGACCGACCATAAAGATCAAAAAGTGGGCAGTGGCCCAATTCCTTTAAATCCCCGCCCCTTCCTAAAATAGCTGGAATACTCCTCCCACTCATTAGCCTGTGAAATTACCCACCCCTATAAAAACTGACAACCCCATACCCTGGTGCCTTTCTCACCTTCTGAGATGGCCCACATTCTGTGGAGTGTGTTTCTCTCTAAATAAATCCACTTCTTACCGATCACTTTGTGTCTCACTGAATTCTTTCTGCGATGAGACATCAAGAACCTGAGCTTCATTAAGTCCTAAAACCAGGTGTGTGATCTCAGCTGGAAGACTGTGGGTTTTGGCTGGGTTCGAGTCCCAGCCGCATGGGTTCAAGTCCCAATCTGAGGTGCACGGTTTCAGTTGGTGCGTTATGTGTCCTGGTTGGCCAGGACACTCCCAGTTACATCTATTGTCCTAACACAACTATTTATAGCACTATCATTCAAAGGTGATCTAGTTTGGGATGATAAATTACAAGGTCACTCTAGCTCATGGCTGTCAAACGATTGTCAACCACAATTAGGGCTTCATGCTTCTCTGTTCATGTCCACCTGCATAGAAAGAAACTACTTTCCCTGAAGCACACAGCAAACTTCTCCCATACTACCAATATCCCAGAAGGGCTATGTGCCCATCCATGAAACAAACACCACGACCAGAGTGGTGGGCCCACCCTGCCACTGCCCTAGTTTAGGCCTCAACATCTCATGCTCAGGCTATTGCAATAACTCCTTGTTGATCTCCCTTTTCTAGTTTTGGCACATCCATCCCACATCATCGCTACCAGAATGATCTTCCTAGCATGTAGATCTGATCACGTCACTACCACATTTGACATTTTTCCATGTCTTGCTTTGACCTATGAGATAAACTCTAAATGCCTTTTCTTATTAAATAAAGCTGGGCCGTATCTGGCCTTGGGTTATCTGTCTACCCTTATGCATCTTCATTGTCTTTGTACTTTAAGGTTAGCCAAACTGGATGACTTGCTGTACTATTCATATACGATGCCGTCTCTACCTCGTTCCCGACCCCCCAACCCAACCCCCTCCTCACCCCCGAGCCTGCCTCATTCTTATCAATCCAGCAAACTTGTATTCACCCTTCCGTGGCCAGCTTGAGCACTCGCTTCTCCGACTCCTGCCTGGGTCTTTTCTAGAACTTTACTATGTATCTGGCATTGTTCTAAGAGCTTTACAAAAGTCAATTCATGTAATCCTCACACAGGAAGTGCTATTATTTAAATAGAAGAACAGACATACACTGTATCCTCTATATCTATTCATGTACTCTATGTTTACCTGCAGGGCCAAAGTCTTTTACTTGGGTGTGGGCCCTCTGATTCAGTTCTGCCTCCAATTTCTTCTACACCGGTGATCTATCCTCAATGACTACTAATTTGGGTTTGTTAAAATAAAGCGGGAACAAGACATTTTATAAACAAACTGAGTGTAGAATCATGCTCAGTTTTTATGAGTCTCTTACACCTGCCATTTGACGGCTTTTTTTTTTTCTAACTTGCTTTTGTCAAGTCTTTCCAAAGCATTTAATTTCATTTCTGTAAACACAACTCCTTGCGCCCCCAACACTTATACTTTATCACTTTGTAATGTCTAATCAGATTATATCATTTCAAAGACAAGACAACCACTTGGGGATCAAACACAACAGTTGGGGCTGAGAAGAAAGAAGAAAATATACAAGGAAACAAGCAGGTGAAAGAGGTAATATAAGGAAAAGAGTAACTAACACTTTATGGAAGTTACTCGGTATATAGAGTAAGTTGTAGATATGTTCTAAGAGCTTTACAAAAGTCAATTCATGTAATCCTCACGCAGGAGGTGCTATTATTATCCCCTACTTTACTGACGAGAAACTGAGGCATACAGAGGTCAGTTTATTTATTTTTTGCCAAAAGTCTTTTTAAAAAAAACAAATGTTTAAAACCTTTTTTTTATTGAGATATATCTAAGATGTATTACCAATACCTGCTTTTCTTTTAAAAAGTCTATTGAATGTAGTGTTACCTGTCTCTGAAGTGATTTAACTAATAAAAATAGGCCAATGAAAATTTCATGTGGATTCCCCTTTGGGTTTCACAAGAAGCATTCCTCTTCATTCTCAGGGAAGCCAGAGAAGTAAATTTAGCTAAATCAGGAAGAGATCCTTCTGGGGAGAGAGAGGACTTAATTGTTCTTGTTTCTGTCCCTTTTTTTTTGCTGGTGAGGGTAACCTTAGCAAAGAACCAAAGTCTGACAACTGAGTAGTCTTTGTGGAAGATTTTTCTTTAAAGGTGGCTACTACTGTAGGAGGAGATACCCAAAGCAGCAGTGGAACTGGGGCAAACCTGCAAGCAACCAGCAATCTGCTCTCAGTAGGTGGAATGCGAGCTACAACCCTGCTGAGCCCAACTCCCTTCTATCTTGTTATCCTCTCCCCTGCCAGGTTCTCCTTTCTCCTCTTTTCCTGACTTCCACTCTGGAAGCTTCCCTCCAGTTCTTGAGCAGAGGCAGCAGCTGCTGTAAGAGGAGCTGCATTTGACCTGGGTCTTGCTTTAATTGCTCCTTTGCTCCAGGCTGGAAAACTGTGACTGCAAGGGCCCAGCCACTAGGGGACACCACAACCCTCCTGTGAAGTGGAGTCTGTGAACTCCAAAAAATCAGATACAGTAAGTCCCCTACATAAGAAGGAGTTCCCTTCCGAGAGCGCGTTCGTAAGTCCCACGAAATTAGCCTAGGTACCCAACTAACACAACCCACTATATAGTACTGTACTGTAATAGGTTTATAATACTTTTCACACAAATCATACATAAAAAACAAACACAAAAAACCAAGAAAACATTTTTAATCTTACAGTACACTACCTTGAAAATACAGCAGTCCAGTACAACAGCTGGCATCCAGGGGCTGGCATCGAGTGAACAGGCAAGAAGAGTTACTGGCTGGCGGAGGGAGAGGTGGTGTGAGATGGTAGAGCTGAAGGATCTTCAGCAACAGGAGATGGAGGGCAAGCTGCAATTTCACTCACGCCTGACAGTGATGGCACAGGTCTGGTTCCTTGCTGGATTCAATTCCACCCTTCTGAAAAAAATGACCCAGTGATGTCTGGGAAGTCGCTCTTTTATTCTCGTCGTAGATGACATGGTAGCACTGGATTGCATTCTGAATGTCTGCTGCAACCTTTGTGTACCGTTCTAGGTTCGGGTCCTGTGCCTCAAAACCAGTGCCTCCTCAAATAAAGAATATCCCCTTGCCATTTCCTGTGTCATGAATCTCTTCGGTTCTTCAGTTACTTCTTCTTCCTCTTGTCTCTCTTCGTCCTTTCTCTGGCCCTCCAATCTCATCAGGTCTTCATTAGTAAGCCCCTCGTGTTGCACAGCAAGGAGTTCAATGAAGTCGTCCTCTTGCAGATCTAGCTACGGCTTCTCGCTGAGGGTCACTAAGTGGCTGAAGACCTCTTTGGATTCCTCATCCACCTTCTCAAATCCACAAAAATCATGAACAAATTGCGGGCAAAGTTTCTTCCAAACCCCATTCATGGTGACGGCCGTAACCTCACGCCAAGCAAAGTCAATGATTCTATAGCCTTGTAGATGTTATAGTCCTTCCAAAATTGTCACAAGGTTGTTCCTGATTCGTCACTTGCCTTTACTGCCTGACGAAAAGTGTAACGTAAATAATATTTCTTGGAAGTCGCTGTAACTCCCTGGTCCATAGGTTGGCTGAGTGACATAGTATTCGGTGGAAGATACACTACTTTGACGTTGGGATGAAAGTCGTCCATGCATGGGGAGTGGCCCGGAGCACTGTCGAGCAGCAAAAGAATGTTGAATGGGATGTCTGTCTCCAAGCAATATTTCTCTACCTCCGGGATAAAGTGGTGGAAAAACCCGTCCTGGAAAATGGCTTGGGTAACCCAGGCTTTGGGGTTACTCTTCCACACAACAGGAAAAGAGCCCTTGGCTATGTTTTAAGGGCTCTTGGGTTCTCTGAATGATAAACTAAGAGACACTTCAGTTTCATATCACCGGAAGCATTTCCACCAAACAACAGAGTTAGCCTATCCTTTGCTGCTTTATAGCCTGACATCAACTTTTCCTCCTCACTGATGTAACCTTGGTCTGGCATCCTCTTCCAGTACAGTCCTGTCTCATCCACATTAAAAACCTGCTCGGGTCAATACGTGCCTTCATCAATAATTTCTCAAAGCAGTTCAGGAAATTCCCTGGCAGCTACCGAATCTGCATTCTCTGCCTTGCCACTTACTTTTACATTGTGAAGGTCGGCTCTAGCCCTGAACGGATGAAACCAGCCATGGCTGACATTAAAAGATGTGCCCTCTGATTCTTTGCTGTGTTTCTTCTTCAAGTCCTCAGAAAGGCTTTTAGCTTTCCCTTGAATCAGCATTAAGCTGAGCGGGACTCGACGTTGATGCTGATCTTGCATCTGCACACTGAGAAGTTTCTCCATCTCTTTTTTTTTTCCCCCCCACCGTGAACATTTATTAAATATTTTTGAGTATTACACGCAATTTGTTTCCTTTACTTAGCAATTTTTGGCATTTTTCTGTCAGTACTTCATTCTTTTGAACTGCTGCAGATGTTACATTTTATAGACATATTGGTTAGTTATTTCTTATTAATCAACATTTGGGCTGTTTCCAAGTTTGAAAAAAAAAGTTCCAACAAATACTCTTGGGTCCATTTCTTTGTACAGGATTAATTTCTAGAAGTGGAAGTTCTGTGTCCAAACCCAGAATAGTTTGAATTTTAATTCATGTTGCTAACTTACACTCTAAAAAGGTTGTACCAATTTATAAGGCAGAAAATGCTTTTTTTTTTTTTTGGATACTTAATCTAAATCTTTGCTAACGTGATGGGTAAAACATGTCTTAATTTTCATTTTTTAATTCTGTGAAATTTAGTTTCTAACTTACTAATTTTGGTTTCTAGCAATATTCATTCTCGATTTATTACCTCTGAATTTTTAATTTTAGCCATTATGCTTGATAATAGAGTATTCTTTTTTGTAAAGAGCAGCCGATTCTTGTTCTATCATTGTAACATCCCATGCAATCTCACTGAAGATCAGAAACAAAGTTTTTTAAGGTCTCAGACCTTCTCCTTTAACCACCGAAATGGTAGTCTCATACCTGCCTCTTTACTATCCCTGTGGAATATCCTGGAGTTCCCCCACCTTTATTTATTTATTTATTTATTAACATGTTTATTGGAGTATAATTGCTTTACAATGGTGTGTTAGTTTCTACTTTATAACAAAGTGAATCAGCTATACATATACATATAGCCCCATATCCCCTCCCTCTTGTGTCTCCCTCCCACCCTCCCTATCCCATCCCTCTAGTTGATCACAAAGCATGGAGCTGATCACCCTGTGCTATGTGGCTGCTTCCCACTAGCTAGCTATTTTACATTTGGTAGTGTATATATGTCCATGCCACTCTCTCACTTCATCCCAGCTTACCCTTCCCCTTCCCTGTGTCCTCAAGTCCCTTCTCTACGGCTGCGTCTTTATTCCTGTCCTGTCCCTACGTTCTTCAGAACCTTTTTTTTTTTTAGATTCCATATATATGTGTTAGCATACGGTATTTATTTTTCTCTTTCTGACTTACTTCACTCTGCATGACAGTCTCTAGGTCCATTCACCTCACTACAAATATCTCAATTTCGTTTCCTTTTATAGCTGAGTAATATTCCATTGTATATATGTGCCACATCTTCTTTATCCATTCATCTGTCGATGGACACTTAGATTGCTTCCATGTCCTGGCTATTATAAATAGAGCTGCAATGAACGTTTTGGTACATGACTCTTTGGATTATGGTTTTCTCAGGGTATATGCCCAGTAGTGGGATTGCTGGGTCATACGGTAGCTCTACTTTTAGTTTTTTAAGGAACCTCCATACTGTTCTCCATAATGGCTGTATCAATTTACATTCCCACAAACAGTGCAAGGGGGTTCCCTTTTCTCCACACCCTCTCCAGCAACTATTGTTTGTAGATTTTTTGATGATGGCCATTCTGACTGGTGTGAGGTAATACCTCATTGCATTTTGATTTGCATTTCTCTAATGATTAGTGATGTTGAGCATCCTTTCATGTGTTTGTTGGCAGTCTGTATAACTTCTTTGGAGAAATGTCTCTTTAGGTCTTCTGCCCATTTTTGGATTCGGTTGTTTGTTTTTTTGATATTGAGCTGCTATATCCTGGAGTTTTCAACTTATTGACTCCTGGTCTGAGTGAACAGAATTTTTTTCCGAAGTGTGATATAAAGTAATTCACAGTCCCTCTTTTTTTTTTTTTTTTTTTTTTGCGGTACGCGTGCCTCTCACTGTTGTGGCCTCTCCCATTGCGGAGCACAGGCTCCGGATGCGCAGGCTCAGCGGCCATGGCTCGCGGGCCCAGCCGCTCCGCGGCATGTGGGATCTTCCCGGACCGGGGCACGAACCCATGTCCCCTGCATCGGCAGGCGGACTCTCAATCACTGCGCCACCAGGGAAGCCCCACAGTCCCTCTTTTGATCTAATTTTAATAATTGAATGCTAGCTCTTCTGTTTATAATCCATTTCTGACCTTCGGACCCATCTGCCTAGCTCCTAGCTCTATGGGCTCTGGTTGTTTCAACTCATGCTACCAGGGGAGTCTCCCACTTTGGGCTGTCTTAGTAGATATTCTGCCCTAGGCAGGTGCTGGTCACCTATTCTTGACCCCTGATGGGTATTCAGGCAGTTACAGCAAGAAATGTTTCACAAATGGTATCTGATAGAGTCTAGTTGAGATTAATGGGGAATAAAAGTACTTTGCTTAGAAATAATTATCCATGGATCTAAAATCAACAAAAGTCTCTATAACAAAAAATACATAATTTTGGGGGGGTGTAGGAGGAGGCTTGAAATAGATCAGAAAACACTTTCACATTTATCATTCTTTTCATATACTTCAAATTTGTACTTAATGCCTTTCTCCTCCTGGACGTCAGAAAGAACACCTGGATATTCTGGGATAAGTTTATATTTTTCCAAATCAATTTTTGGAAAAAATGTGTCACTTTCAAATTCCTGCATGATCCTTGTCACGAATAGTCTAAGGTGGCCTGGCTTGTTCGTGGCTTCCTTATAAGCAGAACTGCCCGCCACTATCCAAACCATGTCCACTTTATTTGTTAATTCTGGTCGCTCAGTAAGTTTTAAGGCGTCATCCAGACTTTTGGCAAGAAAATGAGCTCCCTGTGGAGGTTCCTTGAGTTCTCTAATGAGAACTATGTTAATTCTGTCCCTTAAAGGTCGATTCTTCTCTGGAATGAATGGTGAACCAGGTTTTCCTACCCATAATCACCAAGTTCTGTTTACCTTCTACTGAAGAGGTTGTGGTCATTCTCTGGAAATACCTATATTCATTCCTGAGCAGGGGCCAGGGCAGGTCCCTGTTCTTGCCGATGCCCATGTTCTGCCCATGTACACAGCGACCATGCAGTTTAGTGGACGAACCACGACAGCGGCAGAAAATACTTCCCAGCTAGCGTGTCACACTGACGCGGGGATTACCCGCCAGCTTGGCGCGAAATTCCTCCATCACTTTTCCACGCTTCTTCTATATTATTGTTGACATCATCGGCATGGCAGACTTCACACATTCCATGATCTTGTTCTTGTTCTTTAGAATCGTGCCGGTGGTTGAACGATTCATGTTATAAGAATGAACTACGTCCACCATCTCTTCGCCTCACTCCACTCTCTCAATTATTTTTACTTTTGTTTCCACTGTTATCCCTTTGTACTTCTTAGCAGTACCAGCTACAACATCGCTGTTTTTACGCTTGCTTCTGGACATCCTGCACTTAAAATAAAGGTACTGTACTACTGTACTCTATACAGTACTGTACAGTAAAGTACATAAAAGCACAACCACTTGTAGAGGATGCACACATGTGACAGTGTACTCCAGACACGTGAACTAACTTATGTGATTGGACATGCGAACGCACGTTCACATTTTGAAAGTTCATAACTTGAAGGTTTGTATGTAGGGGACTTACTGTATCTTATTTATTTACTTGGCATTGTAGACTCAGCGCCGAGTAGAGTGTCTGATACCTAACAGATGCTTAACACATATTTATCGAATATATGAATGGATGAGTGAATGAATGACCTGTGGGTTCCAATCCAATTTATTTACTTAGTTCACCAACGTCCTCGATACTTGTGGATCAGTCTAATGAAAATTAATTTATGTAATAAGGCCATTTTTCTGAAGAGTCTTGGCATGTTTTTTTTTAACCCAGTTCTACACGCCACCTTTTTCATTTCTGTGTGTTTGTTTCCAGCTAATATTTCCAGTCTTCCTCCTCTTTCATGTAAAAAAGTCTTACCCATTTGTTACTGACCACCTCAGTGGCTCAGTCTCCACCAACCCTCCTCTGATGACCCTGGTTAAAAATGGCCACTCCCTCCCAGAAACACCAATCAAATTGTGGTAGTAACTCTCTTCTTAAGTGTATTGTACAAATTACTTCCATATTCTTTTTTTTCCTTTTTTCATTTTATCCTTACAATATCCCTGAGTCAGAATGTTGGAGAAATGATACTCCCCTTCCACAGGTAAGGAGAGATTTGAAGCAGTTAATGGGTATATTCAGGAACACAAGCCTAGAAAATGAAGGAACATACACCAGAACTCAGATCTCTTCTATCCTCCTAGTCCCTTCCTCTTTATACTGCTGTATGATGCATATAGTCTCATGCTCTGGAATACATTATAATCACTTTGTATTAGTTTTATCTTCCCTACTGGATTGTAAATTCCTCCAGGCCCTAACTTCTTGGGCTTGCTAATAATATTAACTAAATCAATAAATTAGTAGATCCTCAAAACTTTTAAATCAGGAATTAAAAAAAAAAGAAAAGATTTGTAAGCTGCTTTTGCAATGGGTATAAAAGGCAAAAAAGCTCCAAGTTGGTACAGGAGTTGGAAAGCAGTACATTGGCTTCATTTGTTGGTTAATTTTTGCTCCAAAAGGCTTTACTTAAAAATTAATAATAATAAATCTGAAAAATAAAATAAAGAAAAAAACGAATAACAAACTTTCTATATCCAAGTCAGTACAAAACCATTTGTGGGGTGGAAGGTTACAAGTTTCTTCTTTGTAATTTCATCTTACATATAACCAGTCATATGGCGGGAAGGGGTGGAGTAAGCAGATTGCCACTTCTATTGCCCTCATGGATGGGAGAACGGTGGTATTATGAAGTATGATCAGTGGTTGGGCGGGGTGTGTTTGGGACGGCAGGTTTAGAAAGGTCTGGTGTGGGTCTCAGGGAACGTCAGGGAACTTCGGCACTGCACTTAGACTCTCCGGGTCTGTCCTGGTCCGGCATCTGATGAGAGCAACATCAGATCTAACATCAGACTGCAGGGCTTAAACCCAGGCTCTCAGGTCGGG
Source organism: Lagenorhynchus albirostris (assembly GCF_949774975.1). Lineage (NCBI taxonomy): Eukaryota > Metazoa > Chordata > Mammalia > Artiodactyla > Delphinidae > Lagenorhynchus > Lagenorhynchus albirostris. Next base: position 23,494,787 of record NC_083112.1, on the reverse strand, counting down.
ATAGGGGAAGGAAGACGGGCCCCCATCACGCTTTGCCCCAACGAGTCCCAACGTTGGCTTTAGGCCCGCAAATCTGAAACAAAGAAAAAACTCCTCCACATCCTAGGGGCCCCAGCTCGGATCTGCCCTTTGGGTTGAGGGGACAAGTTGGTCTGAGCCTGGGTGAGAACGAGATCCCTTGGGGCCCCGCCCTCCACTAGCAAAGCGGGAGAGGCATAGGTAAAACCCGCGAACGGACCCGCCCTAACTAGTTTGTCCCTGCGGCCGCCTCGTAGGCAGCGGGGCGTTCCGAGTGCCCCGCGCCGCATAGCCATGGCTGCCCGTGGCGGCGTCGCCCGCGCCGGCGAGAACCTGCGCTACGCTGAGGACTCGCTGCCCCCGACCAAGCGGTCGGACGCCGACACTGACTCGAGACTGGTGAGTCTGCCGGCTCTCCTGCCGTTCTCCCGCTCCAAGCTGCCCGAGCCTACCCGCTAGCGCTCCCCCACCGCCCCCCCCCACCCCAGTCCCTGTCTCACCTCTCTGCACCCTTACCCCCGAACCGGGGTCGTCCCTGTGTTCATCCACTATCTTTGTACCACCCCTCATTTATTCAGAGTTGATGCTCCTCGGTGCCCGGCGTTGACGAGTAGGCGTGTTCGGAGAATCTCTGGTCCCTCAAGGAGCTTTCATTCTTGTCGGGAAGACAGACCAGAGAACAGGCAATTGCAGATGCAGTGTGATAAGTGCTGTAGGGTGGGTGTTCCCATCATGTAGGAGGAGACCCCAGTCCAGTGTTTCGGGGCTAGGGGGTGAGGCCAGGGGAGGCTTCTAGGAGAAAGCGCTGTAACCATCGTTCTAAAACTAAGGTCTGAAGAATGAGTAGCAGCAGACTCGGTGAAGAGGAAGAAGCGTTTCAGGCGCCAGTAGTATCACCTACAGAGTCGTAGGCCAGGTAAACAGGGCCCAGTCAGACACAGTAAAGGGGTCTCTTCAGGCTGAAATGTAGAGCTGGGAAAAGAAACTGTCCAGTGGAAACAATGCGAGCCGCATACGTGTTTTTAGATTTTCAGTAGCCATATTTAAGAAGTGAAAAAAATAGGTGGATTTAATTTTAACAATGCATTTTTATTTAATCCAGTATGTCCACAGTGATATTTTGACGTGAAATCAATATAAACATTATTTTGTTTTTAAATAAATTTATTTATTTTTGGCCGCGTTAGGTCTTTGTTGCTGCTCACAGGCTTTCTCTAGTTGCCGCCAGCGGGGGCTACTCTTCGTTGTGGTGCGCGGGCTTCTCTTGTTGCAGAGCACGGGCTCTAGGCGCGTGGGCTTCAGTAGTTGTGGCACGCAGGCTCAGTAGTTGTGGCTCACGGGCTTAGTTGCTCCTCGGCATGTGGAATCTTCCCCGACCAGGGCTCGAACCCGTGTCCCCTGCGTTTTGATGAGCTTTAAGCAGAGGAGTGACCTGTTGGACAATTGTAAAGTTCTCTCAGGCTACGTGTGAGAAGAATGGATTAGTTGGAGAAAGTCTGTTTTATCCCTTTTCCACACCACCTTCCGTGTTGATCCAGCCAACAGTGATATGTCTTGCCCTTAGATGCACAGCACTTGTTGTCCATACTGTTCGTTGACTAGTCATACACAGTCTTGTGACATCTTTTATGTTGACCTGTCATTTTCCAGCATTTTTTTGTTTCTTAAGAGCAGAGACTGGGTGTTTGCTTCAAGTAAGCACTCAATTTGTAAGCGCTCAGTTATCGTTACTTAACTGATAAATTTCTGGAACAGAGTCAGTGGGCTGGAAAGGTTTCAGAAAGCAATATGCTTTTGTTCAACAGACATTTCTTGAGCACTGCTGGATACCAGCCAGCTATCATCCTTGGAAGAAGTAAACGAACAAAACAGATAAAAAGTTTGAAGTAGCAAACTCTTCGAGTTCCTGCTATGTCTGATTCATTCCATACCACAGTCCTGTGAAGAAGGTCCTTTTCAGTTGTCACTTAAACGAGGAGGTGGAGACTCAGAAAGTGGTAACTCATCCAGGATCATTCTCCTAATAAGCGGTGGGCCTAGGGTTCTAAATCCTAACACTCTTTCCGCTGTGACTTGCTGACTCCTTAGAAATAAGGCTTTCTTTTCTTTTTTTTATTATTTAACTTTTTTAAAAATTGAAGTATAGTTGATTTACTATGTTATGTTGGTTTCAGGTGCACAGCAGAGTGATTCGGATATATATATATATTCAGGTTCTTTTTCCTTATCGGTTATTACAAAATATTTCAAAATATTGAGGATAGATCCCAGAAATAAGGCTTTCTGAATAGAGTGTTCAGTCTGTGATGTAAACTGAATAAGATATTAGGTTAGGTAGAACTCATCTCTCTATGGAGAGTTGTAAAAATCTCAGTACTGGACTGATTTGCAAGGCAATTGGAGCCCTGTGGTATTTTGAAGATAGAAATAATATTGGTGATTTTTTTACATCTGTAGGTACTTTTATTTGGAAAAGGGAGTGTATAGAATCCAAGCTATCAGTTAGGAGACATCTTTAGTAGTCTGGGCACGTGAAGGCTAAAGTGTAGGCCAGTGATTCTAAACCTGTCCAGCCCAGAGCCCCCTTTTTATAACAAATATTAAAGTTTCCTGTAATATCCTAAAGATTTATAGGCAATAAAAAATACCCATAAGCATAATTTAAAAAAATCAGTGTACTGCTCTAATTGAAGCATAAAGGTAAAATAAGTATTTTATTAGAAAATAATGTGTCTACTATTTAAATACGTAAGTACTCAGGCATGATTACATTAGAAGACACAATGAAGAACTGATCAGTTGCTGGCATATTGCACCAGTGCAAAGAAATCATTGTGAGTGGGATGGCTATAAATGCAGGCTGATTTCAGATGTATTACATTGGCAGTTCAAATACCATAAGAGCCATTGTCATCGACAAACTGATTTTTCCCAAGTTGTGAACAATTTTTGGTAAAATTTTGAATGAAACAAAGTGGAATCTTACCTCAATTTACATGATAGCTGCAATTCTGGAAAATTCAGTCTTCACTAAAATGGTGCAAAAATGATATATTTTATATGTAGTAAAGTCCTAGACTAAGATGATCATAGATAGGCTTTTCACCTACTCAGTGTCCAGTAGAGTCTTTTAAAATCTTGAGGGATGCAGGCAGTTGTTTGTTGTCCTGTGTTGTCTCATATATTTTAGGACTTCTAGGATCCATAGTCCTCATCCACTAAATACCCTCCTTCCTATCCAACTTATCGTGACAACCAGAAAATGTCCTTGCAAATTTTCAAAAGGTCCCTAAGGGTCTGTTCTGCTTCTGTAGGGAATCACTGGTCCAGGCAGTGACCAATGATGAGGTGGAACATAAAAGAGTTGATAATAATAACTTTGGGGAAACTTAGAAGTACTGAAAGTGATGGGAAGTTGACAAAGTGTAGGATAACAAAGAACAAATGACCTAAGTATGGGATATATTTGCTAATCTTATTGAAAATAGTAGAAAATCAAATGTTTGTCAAGGAATTGAAGAAGACATTTTTCATACCATTTTTTATAAAGATGCAATTTATTTTAAAGTTTTTGAAATATATATCTGCAGTTGTAGATGTTAAATAACTGTCTCATGTAAGCTTTCCTTTAGGGATTAAGAATTCAGGTTCATTAGCCTGTTTGGGAGATCAAAAGCTAAAAATGTAGGAGGAAATACCTGCATAGTACTTTGAATAAAATACTATCTTACAATTAATTGTTTAATAATCACAAGTCACGACCAGACTTTGCTTTAGCAAAGCTGCTTCTCATGGACAAGTAGAAAAGAAGCTTTAAAGTTAAGGGGAGAATATTAACAATTTTTAAAGCAGTTTGAACAAAATTCAGTTTGTATGACTTGGTAGCCTTTCAATTTTCAGTACTTTGCTGAAGAGTGTAACTCCTAGTATTATTAGGATGATGTAACATATAAGAAAATTAGCCACATATATGTTTCAGTGTAAGCAAACCTTATACATGAAAATCAAAACCTATCAGACATGTAAATTATCAAGTGCTTATTCATTACCAAAAAAAAGAGACCACTTTTATTTTGCAATTGGAATTTAAAATATTTACCTTGAAGCTTACCTTTGAAGAAATCACATGGATTATGTATTGTATATCCATATTTTTAACCTTGCCCTATTCTTTCCTCACTGTAAAACAGTGTTCCTATCATTGTTATCATAAGAGGAGGCTAAAATGTAAGCTCCCTGAAGAGGGACTTTGCTGTCTGTGTATTTCCAACATTTATAAAGGTGCCTGTTATGTGGTAAGCACTTTAAAAATAAATTGTTTAATGAGTACATGTTATTCTGGAATGGGAAGGAATGAGAATAGAGTTAATAAGAATTTTCAGTTGTCTACCAGTGAGTCCTACAAATAAAGATACAAAATTCAGCTTATCTGAAATGTAGCTCGTTATATCCCCTCCCTACGCATGGTGATTCTCACCTATCCACTACCTTGAATAATGCCATCAACACTCCACTTTCTCCCTTCTCACTGTTATTCTGTTGGTCTAGCCTCTCTCCTCTGACCTATTGTATTGATAATAGCCTTTAAAAACAGGTCTCTTTGCTTCTGGTCCTTTACCCTTTTTACACTTCACACAGCCATCAGTTATTTTTCTATACTACACAGCTAATTATGGTACTATAATTTTTTAAATTAATTTACGAAGTTCCTTTTTATAAATTTACCAAGGTCCAAACTTCCCATGGTAATTATATAAATTGTATAAATATGCCATTGTGATATACAGGACTGTTCATGAACTAACCCCTAAATGACTGACTTATGCAGCCTCATTCTCCATCTCCTTCACTGTACTGTACCCTGTGCTATGACTTTACTTACTGTAGTTTTCTCCTCTGTCTGAAATTCGTTGCCTGGCAAACTGCTGTTCTTTTTTTTTTTAAATATATTTATTTATTTTTATTTTTGGCTGCATTGGGTCTCCATTGCTGCGCACGGGCTTTTCTTTTAGCTGTGGCGAGTGGGGGCTGCTCCTCCTTGCGGTGCGCGGGCCTCCCATTGGGTGGCCTCTCTCGCTGCAGATCATGGGCTCTAGGCACGCGGCCCTCAGTACTTGTGGCACTCAGGCTCAGCAGTTGTGGCTCGCGGGCTCCAGAGCGCAAGCTCAGCAGCTGTGGCGCACGGGCCTAGCTGCTCTGCGCATGCGGTATCCTCCCGGACCAGAGCTCGGACCTGTGTCCCCTGCACTGGCAGGCAGTGACTCCTAACTGCTGCGCCACCAGGGAAGCCCCTGCTGTTCATTTTTTAAGACTCAGGTTACTGATGTGAAGCCTTACCTGACTCGAGTTCCCTTTCCCTAGTAGAATAAAGTTGTTTTATCCTAAGTACTTCCTTAGAAAGTCATATACAGTTTTTTATTAAATTACTTCTTATACTATATCAAAATTATTTGTATAGGTATAAGCACCTAGGTTGTGAAGTCTTAGGGCAAGAACTTATATGCTTGCTTCTGTGATTGGCATTGCAGTCGATACATGGTAGTTACTTGTTTATTAAATGAACAGCTATTAACTTTTATTACTACTGAGTGGCTTAATAAATAAACATGGATGTTTGGTTCAACATATTGATGCATGTATTCTTTTTCTGTTGGATTTCTCCTTTATGTTAGTTTCTAAGGGAGAAGAGTCTGTGTCTGTCTTGCTCACTACTCTGCCCAGAATTTAGCACAAAGCCTGTCATAGATGCTAAATAAGTATTTGTATACTTAATAGATAAATGCTAAACAAATGTTTGTTGAGTGACTAGTCTCCATATTTCTCCATCACAGCTACCATTTTGATGCAGAATTTATTATTTTTTAAAAATTTTCCTCTGGTACAACTATTGTCTATCTTGAAAGTTAAATGTTGCAGTCTCAAGATAGAAGTTTTAGCATTTTATAACACTTTCAGGCAGTTCATATTTATCTAGAAGGTTATTTACTGCTTTTGCTGTTTTGGAAGAATATAATGCCTTAGGGAATTTGTAAACAATTTTGATGCTTTTTTTTTCCCCAGCAGTATCAGCTATGATGGAGTGGGCTGTTTTCCCAGTTCTCAGAAATTCTTTGATTCAAGATGGTGGAATATTTAAAGTAATGTGTGTTTGTGTGGGTGTGTTTTTCTGGTGGATATTTGAAACTAGGTGATAGTAACAGATTGTTGACTTGGCCCAATTGTTGAATTGCTGGCATTATTTAAATAGTACTTCTTCTCCTTTGGCCCAATTGTTGAATTGCTGACTTGGCCCAATTGTTGACTTGGCCCAATTGTTGAATTGCTGGCATTATTTAAATAGTACTTCTTCTCCTTTTTGAAACATGTCTTTTAAACTAAAATTAGATATTCTTTACAGGCAAGGACCAAGTTTTAAGGATCCTTGTTCTCTCAGTTCTCAGCATGGTACCAGCCTTGGTTACTGCTCTATAAATCCACTGAATAATTAAATTAACAAAGGAATGAAACAACTAGATGGAAGAAAAACAGAGGATTAGAGGACATGTTTTACAGTATGATGAACTGATGGCCTTAAGGAATAAAAAAGACTAAGATAAATGATATTCTCTCTCTGATTTTTTTTAATGGTAAAGACAGGCATAAAATATAAGCATGTATTAAATATTAGGTGTAGTCAGAGTACACATGATGCTCTGACTTCTTCTGACGTGCTTTTCCAAATTTTGGTAACTTTATTGCTTGATGCTTCTGATAACACAGGCAGTCTCCAACTCTGTTTTTAAAGTTTGTCGATTCAATTCAGTATAATAGATTTTTTTTTTAACACCAAATACACAGAAGCTATATACGAGGTGTGTGTGGGGAGATGAGTGAGCCAGGATTGCCACCTTCAAGGACAGAGGGCAGCAAACTTCTTTTGTAAAGGGCTGAATAGTATTTTAGGTTTGCAGACCTTATGGCTTCTGTCACACTACCAAACTCTGCTGTTGTAAAGCAGAAGCAGTCATAGACGTACAGCCTAGCTGCAATGATGTTAAAGTTTTACTCACCAAGAACTTTATTACTGTATAGTACTTACAGTATTTCTAAATGTGTTACATGGTTTTGGTAAAGATTTTTTTAAATTAATTAATTAATTTTTATTTTTGGTTGCGTTGGGTCTTCATTGCTGTGGGTGGGCTTTCTCTAGTTGCGGCGAGCAGGGGCTACTCTTCATTGCAGTGCGCGGGCTTTGCATTGTGGTGGCTTCTCTTGTTGCAGAGCGCAGGCTCTATGTTCGTGGGCTTCAGTAGTTGTGGCACGCAGGCTCTAGAGCGCAGGCTCAGTAGTTGTGGTTCACGGGCTTAGTTGCTCGCTGGAGGTAAAGAATTTTAAGTAGAAGTTTTAGTAAGTGCCATGAGTTGATACCTAATTTGTATATTTCCATTTGGGGTAACCCATTTCATTCTTTCCTTCCATGCTAGAAAGCTTGTGATATTCTATTCAGAAACAGTTTAGAATCGTTGACTCATTTACTCTCAGTTTTGTGTCAGTGGATCTATGCCTAGCACTAAGTTTATTGTCTATATTTGATCAATATGGTAAGGTTTTTTAACTGTGAGATTTTGTAGGGGATTGTTTCAGGTGCTTGTAGTATAAAATCACTTTTGGCCAGTACAAAAGCTGTGACCATGTGGGATCTTCTCATGATTTTTGTTTTTTTAATAACTTTATTTTTTTTCTGAGTTTGTCTTCAAGCAGTGCTTCCCAATCTTTTAAACTTTTTATAATGTAACAAGTTTCATACCTGTCTCTTGCCCCCATAATATTAGTAATATTTTTTATTTTTAATCATTGAATATATAAAAATAAGGTAAAAATTAATGATATGCATGAATGTATTGAGTTTATGATATGCAAACAAATAGTTAGGGAGGAAATGAACTAACATTTAGTGAATGCTGTTTACCAGGCACTGTATTATATTCTCCCAATTCTCATAATAACCCATGAAGTTAGATGTTACTTTTCACCATTTTACATATAAGAAAACTGAGGATCCAAGAGGTTAATTAACTTTCTTAAGGTCATATAGCTAGTAAGTGGCAGGACTAGGATGTGAAACCAATTTTGACTCTAAAAGTCCTTGACTTTTATACTGTACCATATTATTTCTCCATCATTTAGATATAAGAAATTGATGAAATTCAACTCCAAGAAATGATATACAGTCTTGGTTTTTGTGGTACTTTTCAGAGTCTTCAGAAGCTTCAAGATATATTTTAAAATTCTGGTTTTTTAAATAAATTTATTTATTTTATTTATTTATTTTTGGCTGCATTGGGTCTTCGTTGCTGCATGCGGGCTTTCTCTAGTTGTGGCGAGCGGGGCTCCTCTTCATTGTGGTGTGCGGGCTTCTCACTGCGTTGGCTTCTCTTGTTGTGGAGCACAGGATCTAGGTGCGTGGGCTTCAGTAGTTGTGGCATGCAGGCTCAGTAGTTGTGGCTCACGGGCTCTAGAACGCAGGCTTAGTAGTTGTGGTGCATGGGCTTAGTTGCTCCATGGCATGTGGGATCTTCCCAGACCAGGGCTCGAACCCGTGTCCCCTGCGTTGGCAGATGGATTCTTAACCACCATGCCACCAGGGAAGCCCTGTTTAAAAATTCTTAAACTTCAAAGCAGAGTTAATTTTATTTCACCTTAACTCAAAAAAGGAAGAAAAGAATACTGTGTAATGAAATTAAGCTATAAGCATTACTACTGTAAGAAATTACAGCCTTAAAGTAAAAGACCCTATTGTAAGGGAGTAAAAGTAGCTTTCAGGAAATGGGATGATTTCCCAAGCAAGAAGAATAACCGACTTACAAGGTGTTGCAGGTAAACCGAAAGAGAGAGTTTAAGGGGTGCTTTCCAGGGTCTTCGAAGTCAGTATAGTAAAAGCTTGTAAGAGTACATGATAGGAGATGTGGCACATATATACAATGGAATATTACTCAGCCATAAAAAGAAACGAAATTGAGTTATTTGTAGTGAGGTGGATGGACCTAGAGTCTGTCATACAGAGTGAAGTAAGTCAGAAAGAGAAAAACAAATACCACATGCTAACACATATATATGGAATCTTAAAAAAAAAAACTGGTTCTGATGAACCTAGGGGCAGGACAGGAATAAAGACGCAGACATAGAGAATGGACTTGAGGACATGGGGAGGGAGAATGGTAAGATGAGATGAAGTGAGAGAGTGGCATGGACATATATATACTACCAAACGTAAAATAGATAGCTAGTGGGAAGCAGCCACATAGCGCAGGGAGATCAGCTCTGTGCTTTGTGACCACTTAGAGGGGTGGGATAGGGAGGGTGGGAGGGAGACACAAGAGGGAGGGGATATGGGGATATATGTATACATATAGCTGATTCACTTTGTTATAAAGCAGAAACTAACACACCATTGTAAAGCAATTATACTCCAGTAAAGATGTTAAAAAAAAAAAGTACATGATAGGGAGGAGGCTAGCTAGAGACACAGCAAGATCACTTTTATGGTCAGGGTGCAAAATTAAGTGCAGGATTAAAAGGGAGATACCAAAGATGAGGTATATTTGTTTCTGTTGAAGAATTTGTTTTTAAAGTTTATTTTAAAGTAGACAAATCAGAGGGTTTTCTGACTTAAGTTATTTATTAAACCCTTCTGACTGGTGGGATCGTCCACAACTTTTCTTTTTTAACCTTTATTTTTTCCCCTGATTTTAAAAGAAACAATTGTATAATAATATCATATAGTAATTGAAGTAGGTACCATTTATTGAATGTTTACCACATGTAAAGTACTAGGTGATGTATATGTATGTCCTAATTTTTAAAAATTCATAGCAACCCAAGGAGGTAGGTATTGTTTATTTCATTTTACAGGTGAGGAAGCTCTAGTATAGAGGTTAAGTAACTTGGCCAAGGTTATGTTGCTGATATGTAGAGAGTAATTCAAACCATATTTCTTTGAATTCCAAAGTCTGTGATCCAAAGATTTTGTTTTAGTGATAAAAGGTAGGTAATAAGAATATATAACTACTGTTAATGTTTTGTTTTATAGCATTCCATTTTTTTCCTGTGTGCATATATGCTGAACATTCCGTCGTATAACTTGCTTTTATTCTCTAAGGTGGTCTGTAAACATTCCTCAATATATTATTTAATTGTGGATGCATATTTTAGATGTGCCTTAATTTATTTAATTATTCCCCTATTGTTGGGTGTTCAAATTGTTTCCGGTTTTATATATTATAAATAATGCAGTGATGCATATTCTCATATAAAAGTTTTTATGCACCTCTCTGATTATTTTCTGAGCCTAATGACATGAATATGTTTAAGGCTGTTGATTCCTATGGTGAAATTACCTTCAAGACAGATTGTCCCAATTTGAATTCGTAGCATCAGTTTGAGAATGTTCATTGAACCACTCCCTTGACAATTGTAAGGCTTTGAGTTGTTGGCTAAATGGATGCCTCTCATTATTAATGGCCTTTATACTGGAGTGTGACAGATTGCCACATGGCCCCATCCAGAAGTTGAAGGAGGTACTAGTAATCCTACTTTCATACTTAACAAACTGTTAGTTTTATATTAAATGTAGGAGTTTTGAACATACAACTTCTTGTTGGAGGTTGAGGGAAGGTAAAATTTTGTGAAAAAAAAATAGGGAATTATATAAGGAGTGAGGACATCAAGGACCAGTGCTAGGATCTAACTTGACATTAGACAATTAAATGACACTATTTTCTCTGGGTAATTTATCAAACTACCTAGCAAGAAGTTGTACAAGGCAAAAGGTTTGTGAATGGGCACTAAAGTCAGTTAGGGATGTTGCATTGAGTATGAGCTCACACTGGAAAGATAACTGAATGATTTTTATAATCTATTAAAAGACTGTAGGAGATTAAATTGTTGCTTGAAGACCTAGGCTGTGGTCTGGAATTAGGATACCTGTGTTCCAGTCCCAGTGCAGACACTGATAACAATTGCTGTGACGCTTCCCTGGTGGTACAGTGGTTAAGAATCTGCCTGCCAATGCAGGGGACACAGGTTCGAGCCCTGGTCCGGGAAGATCCCACATGCCACGGAGGAACTAAGCCTGTGAGCCACAACTACTGAGTCCACACGCCACAACTACTGAGCCCACGCGCCACAACTACTGGAGCCTGTGCATAGCAATGAAGAGTAGCCCCCACTTGCCGCAACTAGAGAAAGCCCGCGTGCAGCAATGAAGACCCAACGTAGCCAAAAATAAATAAATTAAAAACAAAAGAAAACACAAACAAACAAACAAAAAACAATGGCTGCAACTTGGACAAGGCATGTGACTATTCAGGACCTCAATGTCTTCCTCCGTAAAAATGGCGGAAGTGGAGTGGGTTTTGGCTAGATGTTTTCTATCATTTCTTTCAGCTCTAAAAATGCCAGCAAAACATTGGACATCTTATGGAAACTATTGAAAATAAAACAGAAACATATATATATTTTGTGTGTGTGTGGGATCTTAGTTCCCCAACCAGGGATCGAACTGGGCCCCCTGCAGTGGAAGCACAGAGTCCTAACCACTGGACCACCAGGGAATTCCCAAAACATATCTTTTCTGTATAAAAGTATAATGTGTCTGCTCGTAGAGTACTGTGTGTACTTCAGTTTGCACCTTTCAAAAGTCAAATAGAAATAGAACATTTCCCGAAAAAGAAAATATATAAATGAATTGGCGGGAGAAGTGTGTGATTGTGTGAGGGGGAAAGAGGCAGGGAAGGCTCATTTGAAGGTAGGCTAAAATAGTTTAGAACTTAATTCAGGAATAGTGTAGAACTCTTAATTCAGGAAGTTACTGGACAAAAATAATTTAATAAAAGTCAATAAAACAATAAAAGTACAATAACAAAATGATAAAGGATATCTGTTAGGTAAAAAAAGTCCCTTTTCTCCAAATTTTAGATAATAGAAAGGACTAAGGAAAATCCTTACATTTGAAAGAGAGAAATTTAGGGCCAGTGAATAAAATAGCAGTGACGAACAAGTTAAAGAAACTAACTTCTAGAACTAAATGAACCTTGAATTGCCCAGAAGACCAAGCTTTTTAGAGCAGATATATCTGAAGCTTCAGGCCAAAGAACACGTCTCACAGGCTTCACCGATAGACTTGACACATCTAGCATGAAGAGCCACAGAGCACGGATGTAAAGCTTGCCATAGTTCTTACTTCCTAACAGATATCTTCCAAACACCAAAGTCATCTTTCAGTATCATTCTGGCTTAATTTTCTAATTAGAATTTGACTTTGAAAATCTTGCCCCTTTTTGGCCTGTCTGCTTAGGGTTATTATCTTGAGATGATTCCATATTGTTAAATAGATGGAAGTTGACCTTATATTTTACACGTTGTCTGCTCTATGTTTGAAATATTTTACAGGTTACTGGTCTAGTCTGTATTTAACATATTCTGTAGATATTTAACATATTCTGTAGATGATCCCTGCCCTCCAACGTACACATATATTCAATTGCAATAACCTAAGGTCACCGTGAGTTAAGGACAGAATCTCAATCAGAATTCAGGTTTCCCAGCTTCTAACCTTTGTTCTCTCCTGTATCCTCCCTTTTCCCTCTTGGTCTAGCATTGACCCTATCCTTCAGTTTTATCTGGACTCTTCTCAGAAGCCATCTGTGACCCAGAAGCAGAGTACTTAGCAACTGGCCACCTGTCCACCTAACCATCTACACACACATTCATCCATGCAGTCAGTTAACACTAACTTTTATTTAACCCATACGTATTCTAGGAATACAAAGATGAATAGTACCTGCTTCTTGCTCTCTAGAGGCTCACAGTTCAGTAAAGGAGACAAGTTATGAAGTTGTGGTCTGGGATTACAATAGACAAACTGGGATGTAGAGAGGTGGGAGTATTTGAATAGGGGAGAGGGTACTGTTGGCATTGATTTCTTTCATATTTGGAAATTCACTTGTTCCTGCTGCCTATCTAGAGTCATTCCATTTTTCTTTGCTATTTAGTAACTGAGAAGCCATATATATACCAGACATCCTTCTGTGTTAGGGACTGGGGTCGATAATACTATCTTTATATGAACAGTGGTGAAACAGAAGGGTGGAGGCATATTAGACTCAACTGAATGAGGGTAGTAGGGATATGACTCAGATACCCCAAGTCCCTTAGAGCCAGCAGCTTCAGAGGACGGAGAGCTTATTTTGGGAAGTGACCTGGTCCAGACACAGGTAGGGACCAGCTCACAGGGCAAACATGTAAGGGTAAGTGCAAGTTTCTTATTGGCAGCCTCTGATCAAATATCTGCTGAAACCGACTTTCAGCGTTTTACTTCCACTACTCCCTACTAGCACTGACTTACTAAATTGTAATAAAGATAGAAAAATGCAATCTCTCCCTCAGGTTAAGCCTAGTGTTAAAGTGAAAGTTTTTACCAATTAAAAAAAATGTCAATTACTATATTATTATAATCGTATACATCTTAAAGAGAGTTTTTAGTTAGTGCGTGCTTGTTTCAAATTTGATGGAATGTGTTAACACTAATTAGTAAAATCTGTGCACTAGATTATTCTCAGCACATTGGTTATCTCAGTGTAGCTGTATAAAGCACTGGGTCTTAACTCCAGTGTCTCTGCACATTGATGAGGTATCATGAGGTAACATGACAAAGGGATGGGATTACAACCATGTGCCTTTGCAAATAGCCTAGAGGGAATCTTATCTATGGTCCATGATCTGATTTAAAATCTGGTCCGAAGAGAGGGTGTGTCATGTGTCAACTTTTGAGAGTCATTGACAACTAGAATAACCATCCCTTTATTATCCTAAGAAATATTTCTGGCTAAAAATCTAGTAAGTTCTAAAAGAAATTAGATAAATTTATGGAGAAATAAAATATAAAAGCAAACTAGTAAGTTTTTGAGGACTCAGGTTTTGTTTTGAGATTGTGAATCAGTTTGTAACCTTTGTGAGGTGACCTTATTGATCCATATCTCAACCCCTAGTACAGTGCCTGGTTTGTAGTAAGCACCCCGATTAAATGTTTAAATAAATGTTGAATTAGTGAATAATGAATGAGTCAGGGCGATATACCTAAAAACATTATTTTCTGGTCCTGAAACACAGTAGAAATATGTTTCAGCCAGGGTTCTCCAAAGAAACAGAACTAAGTAGAATGTATTATTTATCTATTTCTAGGAACTGGCTTACACAATTGTGTGGGCTGGCAAGTCTAAAATTTGTAGGGCTGGCCTGCAGGCTGGCAACTTTCAGACAGCAGCTAAGTCTTGAGGCAGAATTTCTACTTCCTCAGGGAAATCTCAGTTTTCTTAAGGCCTTTCAACTGCTTGGAATGGTCACACCTATGTTATCAAAGATAAACTGCTTTACTTAATAAAGTCAGCTGATTATAGATGTTAGCCACATGTACCAAATACCAACACAGCAACACCTACATTGAGGTTTAATTGACTGACCTAGCCAAACTGACACATAAAGTGAACCATCACAGTATCCTTGGGTTTGAGAACTTGAAGCCAAATGTGCAGCCTGGTTTGGCAAACCTGTGATGAACCCAGGGACTCCTGGTACCCTCTGAGGCGACCAGAACTAGGTTGGTATTGGGACAGGACTTTCTGGCTAGTCACATTTAACGTGAACAAAGAAAGCTGCTTGCGTTATTAGAGACAAGGTTTGTATCAGTGGGTCACTGAATAAATGCTAAACAGTACTTAAAAGGTTATTCATAAGATCATCAGTTATAGCAAGGATTTCAGTTTGGAGAATTTTTTGTTCATTATATTAGAGTGGAGAAGTACTCATTTGTCCTGAGCCTGAGAGTTTTGTTTCTTTTCTTTTTTTTTTTTTTTATGGTACGCGGGCCTCTCACCGCCGTGGCCTCTCCCATTGTGGAGCACAGGCTCCGGACGCGCAGGCTCAGCGGCCATGGCTCAGGGGCCCAGCCGCTCCGCGGCATGTGGGATCCTCCCGGGGGGGAGGATCCCGTGTCCCCTGCATCGGCAGGCGGACTCTCAACCACTGCTCCACCAGGGAAGCCCCTTGTTTCTTATTATGTTTGCTTTTGGGTTTTGTTTTACTGTTTCAGTTTGTTTTTGTTTTGCCCTTTTATTTACTCTCTAGTCATGCTGTAGATATTAATGCTTGCCTATGGTTTAAAATAAAGTGACTTTAAAGTCAAACAAGTAAGATGTAGTTAACATTGCTTTTTCTTTTTACTTAATTAAAATTTTTCACTTAAATTAATTAAAGAATTGGTGCTTTGAGAGAAGTTCAAGTGTATTTTTTTTTTGGCAGTGGAACAGTAATGGTAAGGGCCAGGTGGATTTAGATATGAAAATCTGGAACGTTCATGCCAGCTTGAAATTTTTAGGGAAGGATAATTGTAAAAATTCTCTTCCCAATGTCATTTTATCATGTCTGACACTTTTTCTGGAATATAAATTCCCTTGCTCTCCTTCTTTTGATCTGCATGTGCACTACCTCTCTTTCTCAAATTCTGCTGATTTGCCAAGCAGTCTTTCTTGTTTCTTCCCTTTTTTCTCCTTTCCACTTGCTGTTTAAATTCAAATAGCTTTCTTTGTAGAAATTGAACCAAATAATAAGGCAGCATAAAACACTGAGTTCAGCAGAAAGTGATTTGCTTGTGATTAACCCTTGAGAACTGAGCCACTGCAGGATAACAAAGGATGTATTTTGAGGCAACCTGCTCATTCTTCTTTTCCATTAGTAGATGAGACCGATTCTTCCCCAGGTGTTAGGAATTCATGTACAGCTTTGCTTGGGTTTTATTTATCACACTGAGGGTGGCGTGTATTTAGAAAAGCAAGACCAAAGGAGCTTATGACAGCCCTTCCCTCTGCCCCACTACCTCTCACAGACTTTCCTCCCAGCAAAAGGGAACTCCATTCTTCCAGTTGTGTAAGGCAATAACCTTGACATTCTTTCCCCCCAGCTTTACTGAGGTATAATTGACAAATACAGATTGTATATATGTAAGGTGGACAACATGATTTAATAGACATATACATTGTGAAATGATCACCATAATTCAAGCTAATTAACACATTGGTCACCTCACATTGTTACCTTCTGTGTGTATATGTGTGTGTGTGTGTGTGTGCACGCGTCTGTGCACATGTATGTACACATACGGTGAGAAAGCTTAGGTCTACTACTCTTAGCAAATTTCAAGTATAAAACTTATTCATCTTACAGGAACTTTGACCCACATCACCCCATTTCTCCCACCCCAGCCTCTGTTAACCGCTGTTCTACTCTCTGCTTCCATGAGTTTTTGACTTTTTTAGATTCCACATGTATGTGAGATCAATCAATATTTGTCTTTCTGTGTCTGGTTTTATTTCACTTTGTGTAATGTCTTCCAGGTTCATCCAAGTTGTCACAAATGCTAGACTTTCCTTCTCTTTATGGGTGAATAATATTCCACTGTACATATGCACTACATTTTCTTTATCCATTCATCATCTTCTCTTTCTTTTAAACCTCACATCCGGTCTCTTAATAAATCTTGTTGGCTTTTTAAAAAATTAATTAATTTATTTGTTTTTATTTATTTATTTTTGGCTGCGTTGGGTCTTTGTTGCTGTGTGTGGGCTTTCTCTAGTTGCAGCGAGCGGGGGCTAGTCTTCGTTGCAGTGTGCATTCTTCTTATTGTGGTGGCTTCTCTTGTTGCAGAGCATGGGCTCTAGGCACACGGGCTTCAGTAGTTGTGCGCATGGGCTCAGTTGCTCCACAGCACGTGGGATCTTCCCTGACCAGGGCTTGAACCCGTGTCCTCTGCATTGGCAGGTGGATTCTTAACCACTGTGCCACCAGGGAAGTCCCCACACGTAATTCTTTGGCTGCTTAATTTTCTTCATAGCACATGTCACTTTCCATTGTATATTTTTCTGATTTCTATTGTTTATTGTCTATCTCTTTGAAATACTCAGAGATGGGAGAGTCTCCAAATGGCTGCTTGAAAAAATGCCTGACTTTTTTTATTTGGAGTGTTGTTATTTTTCTTTGTTTAACAATTCAGTTACTCCTTCATGTTTTTCTACATGGATCTGTGAATTATATTCATTTCATTTTTGTAATGAAATTTACCTGGCATAGGCCCTTAACTTCATTTTCTTTTTCTTCTGTGAGACTTTTGGATATATATACCTGGTCCAGAATATTTTAAGACATTATGTGTTAATTTCTTGATTAAATGTAACGATCATTTTCCATTATATTTTCCCATTTCAATCATAATTCCATCCAGTAGCAGACACCAATACAGTACATAAATAATTCAAGTTCCAAAAGGCATCTGGATAATGGGAATGCTTCTTAAGATCATTTTCATCCCATTATATTAACTTTTGAGAACCTACTATGTACTAGGTACTTTGTTAGATTTCAGAAATCCAAAGAGGTAAACAGTCCCTACCTCCAGAAGCTCACATTTTAGCAAGGGTTTGAAATAGGTAAGCCATTATTAAATAATGTGCTATGTACTATAATAGAACTGCTAAGTACCATGGAGTCACTAAAAAGTTTTACTTGAGTGAGGAGATGGGTGGCGTAAGTTTTACCTGGAGGTGACCTTAAAGCTATTTGAAATAAGCCGGGATTTTCCAGGAGGAATGAGCAGAGAACAGAAAGGATTAAGAGCAAAATTGTGGGAGTGAAGAAAGAACTAACAGGCATCTGCCATGTTTACACAGTTCGTTGGTCATTTTTCATAATCTTTTCTCATAAATCATTTTGAGCACGCTGTGATTAGGTTTTCACATTCCCACATTCCCATTTTATAGATGAGGAAATGGGCCTAGAGAGATCAGCTTAGGGTCGCAGATTTGGTAAATGTTGAGCTGGAATTGGAGCCCAGGCCTGATTAACTTTGAAGCACATGGGTTATACATTCAGGGGTGAAAGGGAAGATTGAGGAAGTTCATGCTTGCTTCATGGGTAAAAAACATGAAGGCTAATGAAAAAAGTAAAATTTAGAACAGTAAGGGCAAAAAGGAATGGGGAATGGTATGAATCAAGGATGAAGGAGATGATGATACTGAGTGGATTTGAAAGCCCGGCCGCCGTCAGAAACCATAATTTTGTCATGGTGCTATGTAGTGTGTTCATAAGACTTTTCTCCAGTCAGCTTTAGCAGTCTAGGCAGAGGATTCTTTTTTTTTTAATAATTATTTATTTATTTATTCTATTTATTTGGTTGCGCCGGGTCTTATTTGTGGCCCGTGGGCTCCTTTGTTGCAGCTTGCAGGCAAGCTGTGGCATGCATGTGGGAGCTAGTTCCCTGACCAGGGATCGAACCCTGGCCCCCTGCATTGGGAGTGCAGAGTCTTAACCACTGTGCCACCAGGGAAGTCCCTAGGCAGAGGATTCGTTATGGTAACTCTCCAGCCATTTTAAATCAGTCGGTGACTTCACTGGGAATTTACTGTTCGTTAATTTCTGCAATGCTATTATACATATGCTTGGACATTTTAAAATCTAAAATATTCATGCATTGTGTATGGTCACAGGGGATGCAGTGAAAACTATGTTTTTTGGCATTTTTGAGAAATATAATCTAAAGTTGTCATGAATTTTTAAAAAA
This sequence comes from Lagenorhynchus albirostris, assembly GCF_949774975.1. Taxonomy (NCBI): domain Eukaryota; kingdom Metazoa; phylum Chordata; class Mammalia; order Artiodactyla; family Delphinidae; genus Lagenorhynchus; species Lagenorhynchus albirostris. The sequence continues at coordinate 23,476,123 of NC_083112.1, read as the reverse complement.
ATTAAATACCATTGGCCAATAACACATAAATTAGTTATATGTGTACATATCATCTTTGTTTTCTGTGGTGACTATGATGAGATTGTTAAAAACTGAATTTCCAAATTTAGTATGAATGGAATTTTTCTATTTTTCTTATATGGACCACTTTCCCCAAACACTGGTCTGGACCAGTTGTAAAAGAATTAGTTGGTAGAATTTTTAATTGATTTGTAACTGTATTAGTTTTTAGGTATATATGTGCACATATATACCTTTTTTATAGAAAGATCAACTTGTTATAAATACGTGCTCGCATAATTTTATATAGAAAAAAATGTATCTAAGAATTTATTTAGATCTTCTGCAGGCCTAGAAAGTGTTAGCTGCTTTTCTAACCATCTGAACCTTCAAAGAAAAAGTTTCAAAACTAAAACTTCCTGAAGGCAGCCTTGTGGATGTTTAAAACAACAACAACAACAACAAAAATACCTTGTATGGCATCCACATTTACCATCTGCTGTCTCCTACATATATGGCCATTTTAGCTTAGGCCAGAGTACAGGTGTATACATATCTTTCTTTTAAAATCACACTGCCTGTCTTATTTTCAGCCCATATTCTAATTTCCCTAAGTCAAAAAAGTAGCAACATTTTCCCTAGTTTCTGTAAAAACACAGATGTAACGTGATATCAGTCTAGTTGCATGAGCAGTCATAGACATTTAACCTGGTTATTGCCTAATTGGTAAACAATGACAGTGCTTATGGTACTAACACTGCCTCACTCTCCATTTTGCTTTTAAATTGTCTTTTCAGTGTCGTTTTTGTTCTGTTACTGGCAATTTAGTTTTAAAGCATCATTGTTTATAAAAACATTCAGAATAAAAATTGAAGCACATCATTGTGCTTGACATAGATCAAATATGGTGTTACGTATATAAAAGAAATAAAATAGATCCTGTTAGCCTGAAGGTACAACACTGAAGTTTAAGTAAATGTGAAATAGCATAGTGATAAAGCATATGTGAATTTTTTTTCAACAGTAGTCAAATAGAGAAGATGTTGATGGAATTCTCTGATATTTACACAGTTATGCCAAATGAACCATGGGCTTTTGTTTTTTAAAGCCCCCGTATGCTTTAGATGTTATTTTACTTTAAAAAAATTTAAGGTCAGATAAAGGTATGGCTGAGAGTTCTGCGTGAACTACTTGCTCAGATTTCAGATGGATTTTCCTGTGCTTCCTGTCTTCTGTATTTGCAACTAGATGATCTCTTTTTTCTGTTTGGGTCATTCATGTATGTGGAGAGTTGGTGGAATTTGTTGTTTTAGAGCTCTCTAAATTTGTGTCTGAAAAAAAAATACAAATGACTTTCTAGTGACTGAAAAACAGGTAGTAGATAAATATTTTTCTCTAGGAAACAAATAATATTCTTATTCTGGACCATTTGAGGTTGAAGTTTTAACTTATTTGCTTATCTCTCTGACAGTATTTCCATGGAAAACTTCATGCAGAGGACCTTTATTCTTATTACAGAGTACAGGAATCTGGTAGTGCAGGACGCATAATAGTTTTAAAATTTCAAGTTGAGTTCTACTTCCAAATAGTAGATTTTTGTTATCAGTTGTTTATGCTCAAAAGGTATAAACTATTTTAATATCAAATTAATTGAAAATACTATTAAAGAGGTAAATCAGATACAGTCCCCTTCCAATAAGTAATTTAATTCCAATAAGAAATGAGTTGTTGATTAGCTGTGCTAATACTTTGTCCATTTTCAGTGTGGATGAGTAAGACTTGATTGCACAGTTTGGGGTCATTTATTGAACATTCTTATTTGCTTCAATGATCTACCTAATTTGGGTTTGTTTTTGTTGTTTTTAAAGGTTGCAAGGCCTTTAGTGTTTATCTTTCTATAAAGTTAGTCTTCAGAAATAGAGATTAATTCTGGCATTAGCATTATTTTTCTTATTGTACTATTGTTGAATGAATGAGAAATGAAATATAAATGGCAGATCTTCTGATATGCTCTGGGAACTCAAAGTAAATGAAACACCCTTCTTATTTCAGTGGGCATTTGTTTATTTTTAATTTTTTTTTTATATTTTTTGGCTGCGTTGGGTCTTCATTGCTGCGCGTGGGCTTCCTCTAGTTGTGGCGAGCGGGGGCCACTCTTCATTGCGGTGTGTGGGCGTCTCATTGCAGTGGCTTCTCTTGTTGTGGAGCACGGGCCCTAGAGTGCACGGGCTTCAGTAGTTGTGGCGCATGGGTTTCAGTACTTGCAGCGCACAGGCTCTAGAGCGCAGGCTCAGTAGTGTGGCGCACAGGTTTTGTTGGTCTGCGGCACGTGGAATCTTCCTGGACCAGGGATCCAACTTGTGTCCCCTGCATTGGCAGGCAGATTCTTAACCACTGTGCCACCAGGGAAGTCCACATTTATTTTAAAAATTTATTTAATTAATTTATTTTTGGCTGTGTTGGGTCTTCGTTGCTGCCTGTGGGCTTTTTCTAGTTGTGGCAAGCAGGGGCTACTCTTCGTTTCAGTGCGCAGGCTTCTCATTGCAGTGGCTTCTCTTGTTGCGGAGCATGGGCTCTAGGCACGTGGGCTTCAGTAGTTGTGGCTCATGGGCTCTAGAGTGCAGGCTTGGTAGTTGTGGCACTCAGGCTTAGCTGCTCCACAGCACGTGGGATCTTCCCAGACCAGGGATCCAACCGGTGTCCCCTGAATTGGCAGGTGGACTCTCAGCCACTGCGCCATGAGGGAAGCCCCACATTTATTTATTTCTTAGAGGTTCTCATGTTGGGGTTTGTGAGCTGAAGGGCTTCAGGGAAACCCATGGATTCCCTCAAATTATATACAAAAATATTTGTGCTTTTCTAGGGTGTATATATATATTTGCGCTTTTCTAAGGTGTTGCTCCATAGAGTTCATCAGATTTTTTAAAAGCTCTTGCTATCTAGGAAAGCTTAAGGAGACAGAACACATCTAAGCATACATCAGTGAAATAAATGCGATAGGTTAAAAATAAAGATCTTTGGGAGATTAGCATAAACGTTGGAGGCTCACCATGTTTAGCATCCTGTAGAGGACCCATTTGATATAGGCCTTTGCCTTGTTGTGTATAGTGACTGGTGTACAGTCATGCTTGTATCATTGAGGGTCCTGGTAGTAATGGATGGTTTTTTGGAACATAGTTTAATGAAGGGACTATTTGCAGAGTTGTGGGCATAGCTTAATCAAAAAGGGATGATGAATCACCCAGGGACTAGCACCAGTTGGAAACAGTTATCCACTCAGGCAAAGAGGCAAGGGGTTGGGAACTATGCTCCAGAACCCAGTGAGAGTTACAGGTATGGAAGAGGAGCCACTCAACAAGAGCCATGGCCAAAGAGGAAATATAGCAGGGAATACGTTGTACTGTTGTTTCTACCTCCTTCCACTCTTTGCTTTTCTGCTGATCCTTCCTGTTGGGAAAAAGTCTCATGTGCATAGCCTTTCAACCCCTCTTGGCCTCGTAAGAATGGGTCTTGGACTTGGAACACTTGGAGCTCACACAACCTGTACTTTGTGGGATTATCGTCCCCTGTTTCAGGCTTGCCCCCAGCTCTCAGTATTTCAGACTCCAGGGATAGTGTGGGATAAAGAGGGGGAGGGTGCTTGTGGGCCAATTTCCCTTTGTCAGCTGGCTGGCAGCCACTAGCGGTAGGAGACTAGTGCACATGACTGGAGCTGATCTTACTCTGTCTCTTCTCTATATGAGTAAATCATTGTTCTACTTAGTGCTTGACTGTTGTGTTTTCTTTCACAACCTTGATACCAAGATATAATGGGCAGAAATGTATAGAGTCCTTTTCTGGGATTGGTAACCAGTGCATGGTGTTCTGTTCAACACTTCCTCTCATTGGCAAAACCCAACCAGAAGCGAGAGGGGGCAAGCAAGGACTGGATAACGTAGTCTTTTGAGATAAGGGAAGACAGAGGTAAAGAGCAAGGCAGAGAAGGGTGGAAAATGAATCTGGAGAGACAAATGGAGGATAAACATCAGAGTACTCAATACTTGATTTGTTAAATTAAATTGAAGTTTTAATTGTTAAACGCAATTGAGCCTTACATATTGTTAGATTAAAGTGATAAATGATCAAATGTCTGATGATTTAATGTTTCTGATATAAATACCTTGACATAAAAATCTCTTTAGAATAATGAGGCAACTATTTGTCTCATATATATATTTGAATAGTAGAAATAATAAAAATGATGCAATAATCAACCTATAAAATTGTGAAATTAAAATAACTCAACTTTTCAAGACTTTTTGTTTTTCAAATATGCATTTTTCAAAATGTGAAAATTTGGATTATCTAACCTAGAGAAGACCGATTCATTTTCCACGGCCTACCTCAAAAACCACTTCTGTGAATCTTCTTTTACTTGGGCAAATTTAAGAGTTTGTGAAACATTGTTCGTATTTCTGTTACACCACTTACATTCCTAATAGCTAGTTATTCTTATTGATAACATTAAAGTGGTTCACGTTTACTGCCTGTTTACTATGTGCCAAGCCACTGTGCTAAGTCCTTTACATACATTATTAACATTATCCTCAGAATAACCCTAGAAGTGTAGATATTATTGCTTGGTGCTTGATGCATCAGTGGATAGAACAAACTTCACAAAGGCCAGAGATCTTTATGTTCTTGTATTAATATTTCTACAACATTTTGGTTTTGTGGTTATTGTTAGTATTCATACGTTTATTAGCCATTTAGATTTTTTTCTATGAAGTCCCTGACCTACTCTTTTTTTTAAAAAATATTTTATTTATTTATTTATTTTTGGCTGTGTTGGGTCTTAGTTGTGACACACAGGATCTTCAATGCGGCATGTGGGATCTTTCACTGCAGCATGTGGGCTCTTTGTTGTGGCACATGGGCTTAGTTGCCCCGGCACGTGGGATCTTAGTTCCCCTACCAGGGATCAAACTCGTGTCTTCTGTATTGGAAGGTGGATTCTTTACCACTGGACCCACCAGGGAAGTCCCCCTGGACTCTTGTTCATTTTCTACTGGATTATCTGTCTTTTTCTTTTTTTTTTTTTTCTTTTGCGGTACGCAGGCCTCTCACTGTTGTGGCCGCTCCTGTTGCGGAGCACAGGCTCCGGACGCGCAGGCTCAGCAGCCATGGCTCACGGGCCCAGCCGCTCCGCGGCATGTGGGATCTTCCCGAACTGGGGCACGAACCCATGTCCCCTGCATCGGTAGGCAGACTCTCAACCACTGCGCCACCAGGGAAGCCCCATCTGTCTTTTTAATGTGGAGGAATTCTCTTTACTTTTGGGCATGTGCTCATCATTATGTGTTGCAAATGACTTCTCCCATTCTGTGGCTGGTTCAAGCTGAAATATTAAGAATACGTCAGATCTTGATAGCAAAGATAAATATTTCTAGTCAGATGAAAGAATAAACAAGTTTTATGAGGAAGGAAAATAAATTCACACATGAAAACAGTTGAGTACTTTTTAAAAAATAAATAAATTTATTTATTTATTTATGGCTGAGTTGGGTCTTCGTTGCTGCGTACAGGCTTTGTCTAGTTGCGGTGAGCGGGGGCTACTCTTCGTTGTGGTGCGCAGGCTTCTCATTGCAGTGGCTTCTCTTGATGCAGAGCATGGGCTCTAGGCGCATGGGCTTCAGTAGTTGTGGTGCCCTGGCTCAGTAGTTGTGGCTCACAGGCTCAGTAGTTGTGGCGCACGGGCTTTGTTGCTCCATGGCATGTGGGATCTTCCCAGACCAGGACTTGAACCCGTGTCCCCTGCATTGGCAGGTGGATTCTTAACCCCTGCGCCACCAGGGAAGCCCCTGTTGAGTACTTTGGTTGGACTGAGGATCCTTAAAGTGAACCAATGGAAAATAAGACTGGAAAACTCAAAATATGTAGCCCCTGGGAAGCTCTAGAAAATGGCAAAAATATACCTCAACAGAACATCTTCTTGAAATCAATACTCATTTCCCTTCAGTTCAGGAGTAATTACATCTAGACAACTTGAAGGGAACCTCAAAGACTGTTTGGCCTCTTGCTAGCTAGCTCTAGGCTTGTCCTTCTCTGCCAGGGAAAGAATATTCCTTTACTGAGATTGCCCTAGTGCTCTGCCTTGTGAAAAGGTGAATCTTAGAACTGGAGCTGAGGACTTCCCTGGTGGCGCAGTGGTTAAGAATCCACCTGCCAACGCAGGAGACACGGGTTCCAGCCCTGGTCCAGGAAGATCCCACCTGCTGCAGAGCAACTAAGCCTGTGCACCACAACTACTGAGCATGCAGTCTAGAACCTGTGAGCCACAACTGCTGAGCCCACATGCCACAACTACTGAAGCCCACATGCCTAGAGCCCGTGCTCTGCAACAAGAGAAGCCACCGCAGTGAGAAGCCCGCACGCTGCAGCGAAGAGTAGATCCCACTCACCACAACTAGAGAAAGCCCGCGTGCAGCAACGAAGACTTAGTGAAGCAAAATAAATAAATAATTTTTTTTTTTTTTAAAGTCTAACTCTTTAAAAAAAAAGGAACTGGAACTGAGGAGAGGAAACCTAGATGAACTTTCCTCATCTTGTCTATGAAGAGCTCTAGACTTCTAAGAGAGAGTTACTGGGTGTTAAAGTTAGAGCACCTTCATACAGTTGGCCTTTGTGTCTTGATGTTTATCCTTATAGAGTCTCCTCTTGAAGACTTGGGGCTTTGATTTCCTAAGATTTGCATTCCCTTACAGAACTTGAAAACTGATGGCTATAGGGCCTTTTGGTTTTACTATCCATCTAGTCTCAATCTCCATCTTATGATTTCTGCTATACTGTTGTGAAATGACTCCATTCTATTCCCTAGTGAGATTATTGTAGCTTTTTTTTAGTTTTTGGATCTTATGGGTTTGCCTCTTTCACCACTAATCAGACAGAAACCGTTTCTATAGTGTCTCTCCTTAATTCTGATCCCATCAGAATTTGATTTGGCTGCAAGTACCTGAAAACTGAAAATAGTCGTATTATCTTAGAAAGACAATTTTATTTTTATCTCATGTAAATAGAAGCAGTCCAGGGGTGCTGTGGCAGCTACATGATCATCCAGGACGCGGGCTCCTTTCATCCCATTGTTCTTCCTTCCTTATCCGACATGACAGCTCCTGGTATAATGTCTACATTGCAGCCAGCAGGAAGGAGGAATGGAAAGGGAGAAGGACATTCCACCATCCCATGAAGGACTTCTCTGAGGCTGCACACACCACTCTGCTTATATCCTATAAGCCAACACTAGTAAACATAGCTGTACCTAAGTCTAAGGGGGGGCTTGGAAATATGTGTCTGGCTAAAAATAGGAATTTTGATCCTGTAGAAGAAGGGGAAAAGGGATCTTGGGGGGCAACCGTTGATCCTTGCTACATAAAACCTTTTTCTGTTGTGACGAATATTTTCCCAAGGTGGTTAAGGAGAAAAGCATAGACTGATATGGAGTATATAACTAATTTAAAATTTATCAGGATGAGCTCATAACTTTAAATTCTGAATTCTTGGCTCTTACTGTAAAATTTTTACATTGGTCTAGAAAGGTAGAAATAAGCTAGCTCTTAAGTTATTCATCACTTTTACTAATTTTTCACAGTTTGACTTCTTCTCTAAACATGGATACATTTTATCAAGTTTTTTAAATATAGCAGAGTCCATTGAGCATTGCATATGTAAATGAGGAGGAAATATTTACCTTTTAGCTTTATAGAAGATAAATACATTAAACCCACTATTAAGAATAGTCTAGGGGCTTCCCTGGTGGCCCAGTGGTTGAGAGTCCACCTACCGATGCAGAGGACGTGGGTTCGTGCCCCCGTCCGGGAAGATCCCACATGCTGCGGAGCGGCTAGGCCTGTGAGCCATGGCCGCTGAGCCTGCGTGTCCGGAGCCTGTGCTCTGCCATGGGAGAGGCCACAGCAGTGAGAGGCCCGCGTACCACAAAAAAAAAAAAAAAGAAAGAAAGAATAGTCTATAGAAAACATTTTAGCAATAGGTAACATAAAAGCTCTTGGTTAGAACAAATTCAAATACATGGAAATTAAATGAAATCTAGAATTATTTTAATTCACTGAAAATTAGCTGTAATCCTGAAGATTTTTAAAAATTCTGCACCACAGAGCTTGAGGAAAATGTGTTATTAATCATAATTCTCATTATTTAAAATGATTTACTTTAAAAACCCAGTATGTAACACTATAAGTGATAATTATTTTTTCCTCCATAGGCAAGAAGTTTGATAGCTGTGGGACTGGGTATTGCAGCTCTTGGATTTGCAGGTAAGATAAATAAAGGATATATATCAATAAATGTTGCAGGAGAAATATTTCCAAGTAGCTTCTATAGTGATTCATGAGAAGACCCTTAGTATTCTGAGGCTTTTGATTTTAAGACATACGTTCCCATTCTTTGCAACATTTATAGTCACTGAAGATTTGTCAGCACAGCAAAATCTAGATAAACTTTGTAGTGAAGGAAATTAACGATACAAAAGCTAGGAAAACTAGCCCCAATAATAATTGATCTTCCTGACATTTTTTTAGTTTGAGCTATAGTGTACTATTAAAAAATAAAATCTCTTTAATATGAAGCAGTGTAAGTGATAATGGGGCTCTTTTATTCTCCTATATTTTTTTCTTGCCGATAAGAATACACATTTTCTGAGCTGTCAGTTCTTTCTGATGAGCGTAGCCATTCTTTATAGTATATTTATCATTCATTTTAACATGTTGGTGTAATTTCTTTGACAAACCCAGGAGAACTTCTTTTACTGCCAAAATCTTTTTAGAAAGAATAAAGATTTAAAGTAAAATTGCTGTCTCTTGTAACCATTAATTTATAGTTATAAATTTAAATTGCATAGCTATTCTCTAATTAAATGTTAATCTGAGAGCATTTCCTTGTTGATAAAGGTTTACATTTTTCATTTAGCATTTGTGTCTCTTAAGTTCCATGGATTTGATCTTGTTAATTGGATCTTCTTTTTAGGTGGAGCTACATTCCATTGTGGTTATATGCAGTGAGATCCAATAGAAAAAGAGACATAAAAGATTTTGTTTTGTATAATATTTAATTCCACACAACTCTGTTTAAAGCACCTTACCAGTAAGAACTTTAAAATCGGGAAGATCAGTGGTTCAGATTCTCTTGGTTCTTGTACTGTCAAAGTCTTGTGTCTCATATAACTATAGTTAACTACTTACTGAGGTTTCATGAGAAGAGTATCGTGTCTGAAAAGGAATTCTGACAAACTTGCCCATAAACATAAAACAATTTTTGTATTAATTACTGTAGCAGAATAGGCATAGTTATTTCAAATTCAAGTGTAAGATTTTTATTTGAAATTAGAGAAAGATATACTTTTGCCAAGGTCTTGTTTCTACAATGAGAAGAATTGGTGTATGTGTTCTATCCATACTACTCTGTTGCCAAATTCAGTTTACTAACGAATATTAATAGCAGGCAGTTCTCTTTCAGGGTCAAATACGACTGAAGAGTAGAATCTAGGAGAAAGTACCCGTAGACTATTGGAACTAGATATTCTCCTCTATAGTTAAAGTAAATGTCCGGATGTCACTTCTTGAAGCCTTTAATTGCTTTTTTACATTGAGATTGCATGATTGTGGTTTTGAAGGAATTTTAAGGCACTTTAAAAGCCACATTTTATACTGTTGTAGAATCAAATGGAAGTTGATATTTATATAAGAGATTTAGATGAGTTAGGGTTTCCGCTTCATTTAATTTTACTTTATTTAATGTTCTACTTGATCTCAAGAGCTTTTTATCTCCTACTTAGATTGGCTACTTCACATCTTCCTATGTCTAGCATCCTTTGTTTTTCCCTGTAACATGTTGTTTGCACAGGAATGACAGTATGTTTAGACAGGTTACTTCTTATAAAACATCTATGTAGTTGAACTTTCCCAGCAGAAATCTTGATTTGCAAATAATGTTATGGTTAGAAATTGAATTTAAGTTCAGAGGGTCATAACTGGTTTTCTAGCAGAGCTTTGGGAAAAGAGACCCTAGTATTAGTAGACACACATTCTGATTAGGGTACAAAAGGTAAATTAGCCAGATAATATTTTATTCTTGTTCTATGCCCTCAAAACAATTTAGGGCCTGTTTTGCTATTGATACTTAGTTGTCCAGACTCAGAGGAATTTTGATTATTAGGATGCCTAAGAAAGGAAAGCACTAAAATAAAAGAAGCTTTTATGAGAGTAGTCATCCTCAGTGAGAAATTGAGTACTAGGGTGTTATTGTTTTTATGACCTGTAACATTGTATAAAAGTAGGATTTTATACATAACCATTGAAATTTTCTAATTTTATAATTATGAACTAAAGTTTAATTTAGTAGCTATGAAAATTATATTAAAATGAAATCTGTCCTCCATTTAATAAATTAGAAATTTGAAAAAATGTGACTGTCTTTCAGGTAGATTTTGAGATAGGTATTAAAATAACATACAAAGTAAACAATAAATACATGGTGAGCACTTTGTGGGTGTTGGCTTTCATTATAGAAAATATATTTGCTTTTATTCCTGTTACTATTTAGGTCGCTACACATCTCAAATCTGGAAACCTCTAGGACAAGTAATCACAGAAACTGCAAAGAAGATTTCAACCCCTGTAAGTTAAAAATGGCTTTAGTTAGAAATCTAACCTTGCTTTGATTTTTGTTTATATGCCATTATTGATAGTAATTCAGAAAAATGTTTTGGATTTTCATACAAATGTTTGTATCATTGGCAACTTTACTTTATTGATTTAGTTTCTTTTAAGTTTCTTGGTCATGTTATTTTATATCTAAGCTTATTCCTGACTTTGACTTTTAATTATCGTATTCCTTTTAGTAGTATTACATCAACTTTGAGGTAATTTATTTTCCTTGTTTAATTAGTATTCATTTAGTGATTGTCCTGTGCCAGGGGCTAGGCATAGCTGGTGAACAAGACAGACATGGTGCCTGTCCTGATGGAGATTACCCAAAAGTTGATTTCATCTTCAAATTTGAAACTAGTTCCCTCGTACCACCACACCTGGCTATCTCAAACATAAAATTATATGATTCCAACCTTGAAACCTATAGGGCTTATACATTCATCTACCAGCATTACAGCTACTCTGCTGAGCTGAATATAAGTAAAAGATGAATGATAGTAGGTATCTAAAAAGCTATAGTGTGGTGAACTGGGTGAACTGTGCTTTGTGACCACTAGAGACCATGCAAAGAAAACTCACTGAAGCAGTACAACATAAACATTGATTTCTGGGAAACAGCAGATCTGGGATAGATCAGCTTGACTTACAGCAATTTGAGAATGAATGGCTTGTTTTAGCAAAGGCATTATAGGCTTGTGAGGCTTAGTTAGTCATGAACAATAACCACACTTTCAAAGGATGACATACTATATTATGACAGATAATTAAACTCGGGGTCAAAAGAACTGCAAGTGATTTTGCAGACTTATAAATGCATGTCTGTGATTAGAGGGAGCATGTGTTTATTTTCTGTTTTCCTGTTTATATTTTATTTGGCTAAAGTATTAATAGGTATTTAGCATTCATTCAGTAAATGTTCATTAAGCACCTACTACATACTGGACATTATTGTGGGGAGTGGGAGGTAGTCATGAACTAGACAAAGACACTGCCTTCTAGGAGTTTACTTTTTAGTGGAAACAATTAACAAATAAATAAGATACATAATATGTAGAGGTGTTGAAGGTAGGAGTTTAGTTTTCTTTAGAGAACTAAATCAGAGTAAGAGATTGATTCTTTAACAGCAGAGAGGAATCTATATTAGATAGGTCTGGAAAGGCCTCTCTGAGAAGATGAGGGAGCAGGCCATGTGAACATCTGAAGAAAGAGCTTTCTAGTGGGAACACTGCAAAGGTCCCGAGGTGGAAATGAATTTAGCAGCAAGAGTAACTCCAGTGGAGTATGTGGAAGGAACAGTGGTAGTTTGGGCCCAGATCACTTAGGGCCAAATAGACTGTGACAAAGATAGCAGATTTTGGTTTAAGTGTGATGGAAAGCCTTTGGAAGGTTTTGAGCATGTGGGCAACATGATTACCAATTTAGGTGATCACTCTGCCTGCTGCAAAGAGTATAGACTAGAATGAGTCAGAGGAGAAGCTGTGAAACCTGTTAAGAGGGTACTGAGATAGTCCAGGGACTTAGGTGATGGTGGCTTGACATAGTTATTTAAATGTCTTTCCGTATGTTTATGTAAAGCAAATTGAGAGACTTTCAGAAATCATTTCTCTCTGTTTATGCTGATCTTCAGTAGATATATTTATACCATAAATAGACTTGTGTTTTGTAGAACTACATTATTTAACACTGAAAGGAAAAGAGAAAGAAAATGAGAAACATTTCACTGCTCTGTGCAGGCTCACAGATAACGTAGAATAGTTTAAGAGATTATTATGGGTATCCTGAATGCAGCCCCTGCATTTCTTTTTTCTTTTCAAATGTGTCTTTATTTATTTATTTATTTATTTATTGGCTGCATTGGGTCTTCGTTGCTGTGCGAAGGCTTTCTCTAGTTGTGGTGAGCGGGGGCTACTCTTCATTGCAGTGTGTGGACTTCTCATTGCGGTGGCTTCTCTTGTTGTGGAGCACGGGCTCTAGGACGCGGGCTTCAGTTGTTGTGGCATGTGGGCTCAGTAGTTGTGGCTCGTGGGCTCTAGAGTGCAGGCTCAGTAGTTGTGGCTCATGGGCTTAGTTGCTCCGCGGCATGTGGGATCTTCCTGGACCAGGGCTCGAACCTGTGTCCCCTGCATTGGCAGGCAGATTCTTAACCACTGCGCTACCAGGGAAGTCCCGGCCCCTGCATTTCTTAAGGAGAGAAAAGTGATACGTGCCCCCTTTCCCTCCCTTTTGTGGGCTTCAAGTTAAGACAAGTGCCTTTTGATAAATCTGGCCCCTTTTCCACAAAGTACTACTCTTGCAGTTTGCAGTGAAACATCTTGGAATATCTTTATCATCATCATAATTATACCTCAGTGAAGATAGGAGTTTTTAAAATACTTCTTTAAATATTAATTGTTCCAGGGAAATTGAGGAATGAAATATATACATACTTCCTCTTGGCACTGATTCCAAAAAGCCAAATTCATAAGCACAGCATTTACAGTGTTTTGATTTTGTAACTGTGTTCATTATTGAATCAAATAGAGTTACTAACAAATAGGGACTGTAGTTGTGTGTCAGTAAATCCCTGTCATTCAGAAGAGAATGTTCAAGGCTCAAGTTCCCATGGGTTCTCTTTTCATTTTTTCTTAAACTTTATTCGCTTCTTTGATGCTTTAACATCATCTTTTTCTTAAATCTCATCTTTCTTTTTCTCATGCTTTTTTCCCCATTCTTCTGGAATATTGCCTAGAATAATTTTGTTCATATGGAATGCATGGAGAGTTTGTTTCTTTCCCTCTCACTGTTGTCATGTAGCCGCTGGCTCCTTGGAATCTGGTGGAGCCAGTATTAGAGGGATACTACAGAAGTCTCTGCTCAGACAGAGTCTCCGTGCCCACCTTTATACTTTCCTGCATACTCTCAGCCACATTTTTTGGTACTCTCAGACTTAGCCAGATTTTCTGGTGTTCTTTTTGCTTTGTACACTGCTTGTTTTGATTTTGATTTTCTTTTGTTTGTGCTTTTGGTTTTTAGGTTGGGGTGATTTTTGTTTGTGTGTTTGTTGTTTAGTGCTGGAAATTTGGGGGATTTTCTCTTTATTATTGATGTTCTGAAATTTCACAGGAATTTTTAGCCTTGGCTTATGTGAAAATTGTCTGTTTTTTGTTCTGTTAGATCCTCATATATTTTTTCTTTATTTTTTCCTTCCAATGTGTCTCTGCTCCCGGAACTCATATAAGTGGCCTTTCTCAGCAGTTTGGTAGATTTATTTCAACAATTTAATTGAATGAGAAGATTGGCAGTGTGCTGTGAGCACATAGGTGGCTTATATCAACAGTCATGTCTCTTCCAAATCAAGGAGCCCAGAGGCAGTCTTGGAACCTCCAGAACCCAGGAGTGGTTGAGTACTATGTGTATTTTACTGCTTGGCATAACTGTCCCCCTCTTCAGCCCTCTGGGTTCAGTGTGATCTGTTGGTACTCGCCTTTGCTTCTCTTGGGACCTACCACCCACAGCTGGGTGCATCCCAGACATATGATTCTCTTTCTTGGCCTGAGGCTAAAGTGGTAGGTGGCAGGCCCTTATGCCCAATGCTAATGGAGTTAGGAATCATCTCTCTCTGCTGTTCTGGTTTAATTAATTACCCTGATGTTATTTTTTGTATTTGTTGACTCTGAATTTAGTCAGAGGGGCTGCTGAATTGGGGCTGCTGTGATTTTTTCTACATGTGCAGTCTTACCTGTTTTCAATCTTCCAGGATTTCTTTAAACTTTCTGGTTTGCTACTTGATCCATTTCTTGTTTTCTAGGCCTCTTATGGATTTTTCTTGTTTAAAATATCTTTTCTCATTTCACAGGCACTTTGGAAAGCAAAAGACTTTTATTATTAAGTCTGCTGTTTTGAACCAGTACCTTTTACTTGATTTTTTTTAAGTATTAATGTATATTATTGACCCAGCTATTGTCTAATTACCCCTAATTTTTTTCTTGGGGAAAAAACCCAAGTCATTTATCTTCTTTTGAGGCTTTTATTTTTCTATTTGTTAATTTTTCTTTTTACTTGAATACAAGTTTTTAAAATTGGACTTACATTGTTTTATGGTTAAGTGAAATTCATGGAAATAACACTAATTAAAATCATCCTGTGGCTCTATAAATCAAATAGATTATTGTACATAATTAAAGTTTATAGTTTATGGTAAATGTGTTTCTTCTCTTAAGACTATGGAATGATATATTTTCCTGGTTGTCTGGAGGGCTTTTATGTTTCAAGTGATTGAGTAAATTAGCTAATGAAGACTTTAACTTGGTTCGTTTCACATCTTCTTTAATAATATATAGCACTACAGCATTCAATGTTAATTTTAGAAGGAAAATTATTTTGATTTTTGTTTATATATATACTTTATAAATAAAATAATACAAAATAATAATTTGTAAGGTTCAGGGTGTGTTTCCAATAGACAGCAGAATAAATCCCACTATTTCTGTTCTTGGAAATTCTATTAGAAAAATATAACCATCTACTCCATCTGTTTGGTGTTCCTTATTGTAATCACATCTTTTTGAATTTAAACATTTCCTTGACCCACCAGTGTTGTCAGAAAATAGTTCTGCATTGCCTTTGTCTGTATATCCTAATATAATGCAGTATTGGTGTATTACTTGTAAGCTTCAAAGGGCTTACAATTTCTTTTTAAAATTATGTAATGTAAAACCTAAATTCCATATGAGTTTAGAAGGCATGATTTTTTCTGAAGTAGCATGAGCAGTTGTTTTTCGTTGTTTTCTCTGTCTGCCTTTCTGTATATAGCCCCCAAATATTAAATGTCTATCCTCAAAAATGATATAGCTCCTTTAGAAGGATTATGATGATTGTATATTTACTTGTAAGCTTATTTGTAAACAGGGCAGTGTTTTAGGGTATGAGCCTCATCCAGTTGCTAGACTTTAAGTAACCTTTTCTTAGTCTCCTTTTCTACCTGGAAAAAACAAAGTAAAAAATTTGCTTAGATATAATGGCTACTTTTAGGGTTAATGAGCTTTGTGAATATAGTGGAAATGACAGTTCATGAAACATCATCAATTTATTATGCTGAAAATTTGGAGCTCACAAAGGTAGATACTCATAGAAATATTAGGGAGTAAGGTATGCATCTAGTAAAAATTTTGATCACCTGAGAGAAACCTTAAAACCAGCTGTTCTTCCTCTGTTTTCTATTCCTTTATATATATTCCCCTATATATCTCTTATTCCTTTATATATTCCCCTGTGTGTGTGTGCTTGTGTATATATACATAATTTGTCCACATTAGTATGTGTACTTAAACAATTTGCTTCCCTTCCTCCCCTCACAATTTGGAGGAGGGGGTTGTTTTTTGTTTTCTTACTAGATTGTTAATTACTTGAAATTTGGAATAGTACATCATATTCCTCACAGTACTGGTACATTGATAGATTAGCATCTATGTGATAAAGGACAGAACTTCACTTGTCTCATTTGAAAAGGTCCTGGCACATAGTAGGTGCTAATGTATTTGTTGAATGAGTTAATTGCCAGGGAATTATTACCAATGGAAATTTATGACAAGCTGTTCAAAGAGAATAGCTTATACAAATGACCAGATCTGGCTCCTTAGGACTCATTTCTTAAGCTCTAATAATTTAGTTGGTTTCCTTTTAGTCCCTTTTTTTAAAAAAAAAATTGTATTTGTAACTGTGTTTATTGTTGAAAATTTAGAAAGTAAAAATAAACATGAAGAAAATAATTATTCATAATTCCACCACCCCAAAATAACATTTTGGTGTGTATACTTTCAGATTTTGTTTTATGCAAGCATACACTTTGTTTTTCCTTAGAAAAATATGGGTTCACGTTTTAGAAACATGCACGCATTCAATCATGTGTGAATTTTTTTCCTTCTAAAAGTTGAGTTCATGCATCTTGTTTTCTCGAAGAGCTCCTGAAGAGTTGTCTCTCTTTGCTGTCTCCCATTCCTTTCCTCCTGTTCTGTGTTTTTTGTTTTTGTTTTTTTAATTTATTTTTGTCTGCATTGGGTCTTTGTTGCTGCATGCAGGCTTTCTCTAGTTGTGGTGAGCAGGGGCTACTCTTCTTTGTGGTGCGCGGGCTTCTCATTGCAGTGGCTTATCTTGTTGCGGAGCACAGGCTCTAGGCGCGTGGGCTTCAGTAGTTGTGGCGGGCGGGCTTAGTTGTTCCACAGCATGTGGGATCTTCCCGGACCAGGGCTCGAACCCGTGTCCCCTGCATTAGCAGGTGGATTCTTTACCATTGCGCCACCAAGGAAGCCCTCTCCTGTTCTCTCTTAAACTCACTCTAATCAAACCTTCACTTCCAGTACCTTCACTAGACTTAGATTTACCAAAGGGTAAATCCAGCCGTCAGCCCTCAGTTCTTGTCTTACTTGACCTATTGGAAGCATTTGAAACTTTTTTTTTTTTTTTTTTTTGCTACGCGGGCCTCTCACTGTTGTGGCCTCTCCCATTGTGGAGCACAGGCTCCGGACGCGCAGGCTCAGCGGCCGTGGCTCACGGGCCCAGCCGCTCCGTGGCATGTGGGATCTTCCCGGACCGGGGCACGAACCCGTGTCCCCTGCATCGGCAGGCGGACTCTCAACCACTGCGCCACCAGGGAAGCCCTGAAACTATTTTTCACTTCCTCACTTTTGGCATCTGCTTTTCCTCCTCCTGCACCACTAGGCCATCACAGTTTCCTTTACTGATTCCTCCCCATCTCTGTGCCATTAAATGTTGCAGTTTCTAGGGCTCAGTCTTTGGACTTCTTATCTACACTCCCACTCTAGGTGACCTCATTTAGTCTCACACCTTTAAATACCGTCTGTGTACTCATGACTCCTAAATGTTATCTCCAGGTCAGACTTTTCCTCCACTTACATAGACGTTTTTGAAACTTAATGTAACCAAAACCAATCTCCTGATATGTGTTACCCACAAGAAACAAGTAACAAATAACCACGCCTTGTCTAAGTCACTAATGGCAGTTTAGGCCAGAAACCTTACAGTCATTTGCAGAGTGAGACAAAGTTTAGCAAGCTGTTAGTTTATTAGAGAAAGCTCTTAGGATCAACAGCTCCAGGAGGCAAGAGAAGGAAGAAGAATGGAGGGATAATGTAGGCTGCAGTGCAGTCTTAGTAAAAGGCCTGAGACAGCGAACCCCCCGGGACCTCTGACGCTCAGGTGACTCATCGTGATTATCCCGATTTGGGGCAAGAGGCCATGAAGCTAAGTGACATCACCTGGGAGGTAAATATAGCTAAGAAGTCCAAGGACTGAGCCCTGGAGAAGCACAGTGTTTATACCCTGACGTCAGCCAGCCATCAGCTAGAGACCCTCCTGCGAAGGGGGCGTGAGCCTGACATTCTTCAGCCAAGGCAATTGCTGGAGTTTGACAGCTGAGTGCTGTCTGCCAGCGGCAGCCCCAGTGTCTGAGGAGTAAGTGCCTCAGCTCTGAAGGGGGATCTGTGCAGTGTATAGCAGCGTTTACTGCATCATCTTTAGTTCCCTGCTTTTTCTCATATCCCATATTCAATCCAAGCAAATGTTATTTCTGCTTTCAAAGTACATCCAAAATCTGACAGCTCTCACCTCCTCCTCTACTACCACATTGGTCCATACCAGCATCATCTCTTGCCTAGATTACTGTTATGTCATCTTAACTGGTCTCCTGCCTGCACTCTGTACCTGTCTTTCTATTCTCTACACAGCAGTTAGAGTAATTCTTTTAAAACCAAGTCAAATCTGTTACCCCAGTGCTCTGGTTCTCCTACCACTGAGAATAAAATCCTAAATCATTTCCATTGCTTCCAAGGCCCTCCACAATCTGGCGCCTGTTATCTCTCTACTACTTCTCTCCTTGCTCAGGCCTCTCCAGCCACACTGACCTTTCAGTCTAGTCTTCCGGTCTCTTGGCCTCCCTGTCTAATATCCTGATGTCCTCCTCACGTTGTCAGCTTCTCCTCTTTCTCAGTCAGCCAGTCTAGTAGGTTAAAAAGATGTCTGTCATCTCTACAGTAAGTGACTTGGTCAAGGTTATCCAATGAGAAAATTACCGTAGAGCTTAGATAAAGTTCAGGCCTTTTGCTTCTACTGACCTGTTTTATTCCTTCAGTGTAGTGTTTATCTTGGTCATAATTTCTTGTAGAGGATTATTGTTTAGTGCTCTCCCTCCCCACCTCCCACAATTCCAAGTTGACTTCTGGAAAATACATTGCTCTTTTTTTTTTGAAAAAAAAATTTTTTTAAGAAGATGTTGGGGGTAGGAGTTAATTAATTAATTTATTTTTGGCTGTGTTGGGTCTTCGTTTCTGTGCGAGGGTTTTCTCTAGTTGTGGCGAGCGGGGGCCACTCTTCGTCGCAGTGCGCGGGCCTCTCACTGTCACGGCCTCTCTTGTTGCGGAGCACAGGCTCCAGACGCGCAGGCTCAGTAGTTGTGGCTCACGGGCCCAGTTGCTCCGCGGCATGTGGGATCCTCCCAGACCAGTGCTCGAACCCGTGTCCCCTGCACTGGCAGGCAGATTCTCAACCACTGCGCCACCAGGGAAGCCCTGGAAAATACATTACTCTTATTGCAGCTGTGTGATGGGATTGAGGTCATGCCACCTCATATGTGGAACTAATTATTTCTTGCTCTTTCTTTCCTCTATAGAGTTTTTCATCCTACTATAAAGGAGGATTTGAACAAAAAATGAGTAGGCAAGAAGCAAGTCTTATTTTAGGTGTAAGGTAAGTGTGCTGCATAAGTATTATTTTGTTCTGTGGCTAAGTTTGTCTTGAAAAAGAAGAAAATGTGACAGTAAAGTTATCCTTATATTTTAAATTATGAATAGGAGGCAGAGGAGAAAATATCAAATTTTTACATTTTAAAACCTCAAATCTAAGAAATTATCCTACCACCCCTAAAAAAAACCAGGCGTATTTGTGATGTGCCTTTATTTCTTAACAAGGAGCTATTGTATTTTAATACTAAAGTTCCAATGCAATTATCAAAATAACCTTTATTGTGACAATGAATTCTTTCTGGAGTCAGTTTTCTAATTTGATATGTGTCATATTTTGGGGATCTGTTTCACACTTCTTTCTTAGTTCCACAATTTGACATCTAGCATATTTCATTAGATTTGTTTTACCTTAGTATCCATTTATTGTCTAACTTTGAATGGCTTGTAGAAAGTTAATGATATTATGTGATTGCTGTATATCATTTAACACTTAAAGTTAATAATACATCCCCTACCATAGATTTACCAGTATCTATATTTGTTTACCTTATGTTCCCTTAGAGCTCACTCAAATTTTTATGGGGGTTGGTTACAATATGTTAGCTACAACACATCTTATGGTGACTTAGTCAACATAATTAAGGAGAATAGATCATAAAGTCCTATATCAACAGAATTCTTAAATCTCTTTTAGATTAGCAGATATTTAAGGCCAAACATTTTGTAAGTTCTTATGACTAATCAAGAAAAAACAAAAAGGTGGGTAGGGGAGTAACAGCTCAATTTAGCTTGGTGCTTCATTTAAATATAAGAAGAGATGGGGGCTTCCCTGGTGGTGCAGTGGTTAAGAATCCGCCTGCCAATGCAGGGGACACGGGTTCGAGCCCTCGTCCGGGAAGATCCCACATACCGCGGAGCAACTAAGCCCGTGCACCACAACTACTGAGCCTGCGTGCCACAACTACTGAAGTCCATTCCCGTAGAGCCCGTGCTCCACAACAAGAGAAGCCACTGCAACGAGAAGCCCGTGCACCACCATGAAGAGTAGCCTCTGCTCGCTGCAACTAGAGAAAGCCCGTGTGCAGCAATGAAGACCAAGTGCAGCCATAAATAAATAAAATAAATTTATTTTAAAAAATTAAAAAATAAGAAGAAATGGGCTCTCTCACTGAGAATACAAAAAAAAGAAATGAAAAAAAAGAAAAGAAATGATTTTAAGCAGGGAAACCAAACTAGGAAATTAGCTGTATTGCTAACTATAGTTTTCTTTAATATTATTCAGAGTGGCATTGTTATTTTTCTTGGGCCCCCATATCATCCCATTCATAGTGTTGAAATGTGAATATGATGCACATTATTAAACCAAACACAAAAGTTTTTGAGGGTATCATTTAATATCATCCAAGGTACTCCTGTTTTTAGGAAAGATAATTAGGAGTTGACTTAAGATACATGGTTATAAAGTTTTATCCCGTTGAGCTGGAAGCTGTACAAAATTTCACAAGGAACATTGAGTGGCTAACAGCACAGACTCTGATAACAAGTGAATCTAGGTACAAATACCATTTTTACCACCTGTTAGGTGCGTGACTTCAGTCTCATCATTTGTAAAATAGAGAAAATGTTAGTTTCTACTGCATAGGGTTGCTGCGAAGATGAACACATATGAAGTTTTAGCATAAACGTAGAACTTGGTAACTACCCAATAAATATCAGGTAAGCAGACAGATCCTCGTCCTGATTCTGTCGCTGAGGCACTTATTGTTAGCTTTTCTGCACTTCAGCGTCTTCATTTTTGATTTGGAATTAATAATATCTGCCTTGTCGGAATTTATAATGACATGAGTGACCTTTTTATCCACGTGCCTGCCAGATAACAGGTGCTGCATAAATGTTGGTGCCGCTCCATTCCCATCTCTGTCATGAATGCAGAAGCTAAATATTTGCCCTTAACACATTAAATAGAAAGGTGGACCTTATTTGCTTTCCTCTAGCCCTTTCTTTCAGTCAGGCGGCATTGATTTTGAGGAGATTCTCAAAGTGTGAATACATTGCTGTGGTTCCATTTTCTGTGATAAGTGAATCCAAATGATTTAGACTACATAACAAGTAGGTGAAGACAAAATGGAGCTGACTCTGTTGATACTCTATTTAAAAACAAAGAAACCCCTATGTTACTAGCTGACTATGTTACCAGATGTCTCTGTATATTCTTACATATTGCGTAAGCCTGAAATATTTTACTGAGCTGCCCAGGAAAACTTAATATACCTGATATATTCTGAAATTATGCACACATTTGTGATTTTCAGACTTTCTAAAAACTTCTGTGGAACTCTGTTTAAATGTTATTCAATAGACTAGTAGTAGAAAAAGATGAGACCCAAACTGCTCCATTTGCTACAGGATCAGGGAACACTACTCTGTTCTATACACCCCACTCACCTACTCCCAGTCAAATGCATTCCAGGGAGCAGTTTGAAATCCCTGATCTAGGCAAAATGATATTTAATTTAAAGTTACATTTTCAGTTTGTGGTGGAATTGTCTATACTGGAGATATATCAGAGCTACGTTTAATTTTTAATGCTTTGTTTAAGAACTAGGATTCTCTCATCTTGCTTAATCTTTACAAGACCAATATCAAGGAGCTTATATCCTATATTTTCTTCTAGTAGTTTTAAGGTGTTACATCTAAGGCTTTAATCCATTTTGAGTTAATTTTGGTGTGTGGTACAAGATAAAGGTCCAGTTTTATTCCTTTGCATATGACTGTTCAGATTTTCTGTTCCCAATAAACACCATTTATTGAAGAGACTATCCTTTCCCTTACTGTATATTCTCTATTCCTTTGTTGTAAATTAATTGACTGTATAGGTATGGGTTTATTTCTAGGCTCTGTTCTGTACCATTAATCTATGTGTCTTTTTATGCCAATACCATACTGTTTGATTGCTAGAGCATTTGTAATATATTGATAGATTGAAATCAGGAAGTTTGATGCCTCCAGCTTTGTTCTTCTTTCTCAAGATTCCTTTGGTTATTCAGGATCTTTTGTGGTTGGTTCCATACAAATTTTAGGAATTTTTGTTCTATTGCTGTGAAAAATGCCTTTGGAATTTTGATATAAGTTGCATTGAATCTGTATAGTGCTTTGGATAGTATGGACATTTTAAAAAATTACTTCTTCCAATCCATGAGCACAGAATATCTTTGCATTTTTTTGTGTCTTCAGTTTCTTTCATCAGTGTCTTCTGGTTTTCAGTGTACAGGTCTTTCACCTCCTTGGTTAAATTTATTCTTCGGTATTTTATTGTTTTTGATGCAATTTTAAATGGGATTGTTTTCTTGATTTTCTGATAGTTTGTTATTAGTATATAGAAACAATAAATTATTGTACGTTGATTTTCGAGCCTGCAACTTTACTGAATTTGTTGATTAGTTCTAACAGTTTTTTGGTGTAGTCTTTAGGGTTTTTTATAGGTAAAAATGTCATCTGCAAATAATGACAGTTTTACTTCTTCCTTTCTCATTTGGATGCCTTTTATTTCTTTTTCTTGACTAATTGCTCTGACTAGGACTTCCAATGCTATGTTGAATAAAGGTGGTGAGAGTGGGCAACTTTGTCTTGTTTCTGATCTGATCTTTTCATCATTGAGTATAATGTTAGCTGTGGGCTTTTCATATATGGTCTTTATTATGTTGAGGTTCGTTCCCTCTATACCAACCTTGTCAAGAGTTTTTATCATTAATGGATATTGAATTTTGTCAAATGCTTCTTCTACATCTATTGAAATGACTATGTGATTTTTATCCTTCGTTTTGTTTGGAATAAATCCCACTTAATCATGGTATATGATCCTTTCTTTTAATGTATTGTTGAATTCGATTTGGTAATATTTGTTGAGAATTTTTGCATTTGTGATCATCAGGGATATTGGCTTGTATTTTTCTTTTCTTGTAGTGCCCTTGTCTGGTTTTGGTGTCAGGGTAATGCTAGCCTCATAAAATGAGTTTGGCAGTGTTTCCTCCTCTTCCATGTTTTGGAAGAGTTTAAGGATTGGTGTTAATTATTCTTTAAATGTTTGGTAGAATTAAGTGAAGACATCTGGTCCTGGACTTTTCTTTGTTGGAAGTTTTCTGATTGCTGATTCAGTCTCATTAGTAGTAACTGGTCTGTTCATATTTTCTATGATTCAGTCTTGGTAGATGCTTTGTTTCTAGGAATTTATCCATTTATTTCTCCTAGGGTGTCCAATTTGTTATTGGACTGTGAACTACAGTTCACAGTAGTCTCTTATCCTTTGTATTTCTGTGGTATCAGTTGTAATCTCTCCTTTTTCATTTCTGATTTTACTTGAGTCCTCTGTTTTCTTGGTGATCTAGCTAGTGGTTTGTCTGTTTTGTATATATTCTCAAAAAACTAGCTCTTAGTTTCATTGATTTTTGGTTTCTTGGTCTTTTTAGTCTCTATTTCATTTATTTTCACTGTGATCTTTATTTTCCTTCTACTAGTTTTGGGCTTAGTTTGTTCTTCTTTTTATACTTCTCTGAGGTGTAAAGTTAGGTTGTTTATCTGAGTTCTTTTTTTTCCCCCTGAATGTAGGCTTTTATTACTATAATTCCTCTTAGAAATGCTTTGGCTGCATCCCATAAGTTTTGGTAGGTTGTTCATTTGTCTCAAGATTTCTTTTGATTTCTCTTTTGATTTGCTTTTTGACTTATTTATTTTATTTATAGAAGAATGTTTATATGCTTATGTAGCAATTGATAGTGTATTTTAACATGTTTGATGATCTGTTACTTAACCCCAGGAGATTAGAAGTAGCAAGTAACTGGCAAGTAATAGCTAGAGACTAGAACACTGGCAGAATTGAGGATTGACAACTGACAGCAAGGAAGGCAGTGTTCAAAACAGACAGAAGAACTTAAATGGATAGCATTTTATGACCATTTAGGAGAAGGGCAAGCAAACCTCTGCAGACCTTGAGAGTTTCTTTGCACTTAATTGATACTCATGATAATGCTTTTTGAGTCATTCAAGATATGCTAGATTAGATTATTTATATCCCATTTTTTAAAAAGTAGGAAGTGTAATACACTTTCATAAGCATTCTTTATGTTCATGATAATAACTACTATTCTTTGAACACTAACTTTATGCCAGGTCATGCTCATCCTTTTTGCTTATATAATCTAACTTGTCCTTAAAATAATCCTAGGAGGTATGCTTATGAGAAAATTTTGCTTGTGAGAAAATTATAAGTCAGAGAGTTCAAGTAAGCAAGACGAAGTGTTTTTTTTGTTTGTTTTTGCCGCACTACACGGCATGTGGGATCTTGGTTCCCCAACCAGGGATCGAACCCGCGTCCCCTGAAGAGGAAGTACGGAGTCTTAACCACTGGACCACCAGGGAAGTCCCAAGACAAAGTTTTATAGATTATGAGTGATGGATTTAAACCAGTGTCTGAATATCTCTAAAAGTTCCTGCGTTTAGCCCCTACAGTGTGGTTCATCCGTATAGATGATTTTGAGTTTCACAGCAACCACTGTGTGCTTTGAGTCAGCTACTGTTATTTCCATTTGAGGCTCAGAAAAGCAGCTTAGATAAGCTAGTATAAATATTAAGTAGGAACACCAGGATCTTGTTATTATTAGTGTTAATTTTTTTCCTTACCTGGAAAATGTACTAGAGAGAAGGAGTTCCAGTACTGGATAAATTAGGTTTTGCAGGAATAATTTTAGGTTTATTTAACTTTCTCCTTTAATTTTTGTTTAGAGCATAGGCTCTAACAGCCAAGCTTTTCCCATAGTTTTCTCACAAATCTAAATAAATTATGAGCTATTAAGGGTTTTGAGATGTTCTGTTGAAAGATAATAATAGTAAAAGCTAACTATTATGGAACATTTGCTACACACCAGGCACTGCTGTAGCACTTTGTTGGCATCAACTAATTTAATCCTTGTAATTGCTCTATGAGGACTATGTTGTTCCTATCCCTGTTTCACAATGAAGAAACCGAAGCTCAGAGAGGGTAAAAAATTTGACCAAGGCTACCCCATCTTTCATGGCAGTGCTGGGATTAAAATCCTGAAGTCTGGTGGCCCTAGAGTTCAAATACCTGTTTGTTACATTATATATACTGCCTTCCCCTCAAAGAGCTTGAAGCATACATTTTCAAACTCACAGTAATAGTCTACAGGCTATGATTCTCCTATCCTTATATTGTGTGTATGTTTTTTTAATTGAGAATAAGGACTGAAGGAAAGTACATGCAGCATTGAATATGATTTATTTTGATGGTTGGTAGAATGAAGTGACAAGCTGTAATTCCATATTTATCCACAAGATGGTGAAATTCTCATTAGTTTTTAATTTCTTAAAACTCATATAAACCATTAATTTATAATCTGCATTTGACACTATTTGTTACAAGCACTTTAATTTCTTTTTACAGCCCATCTGCCGGCAAGGCCAAGATTAGAGCAGCTCACAGGAGAATCATGATTTTGAATCACCCAGATAAAGGTAGGTAAAATTCCTGTTATATAGCTGAAATGGAAATTTATGTGTCACACGTGTTGTGATTTTTCTTATAAATAAATGAGCCTTTAGATTGGAGTTCAGTGACCTACCGAAGTGATGCATTTATAGTTATCAGTGTTGGAAAACTTTGTTAGCAATTTCTATATATGAGTATCTAACCCCTGTTTGAGGCTCCTAGCATTTTTTAATCTTTTAAAAAAATATTTATTTATTTTACTTACTTATTTTCTTTATTTTTTTGGCTGCGTCAGGTCTTAGTTGTGGCATGCAGGGTCTTTTGTTGTGGCATACGGGATCTTCTTTGGGGCACGCGGGCTTCTTTCTAGTTGTGGCGCTTGGGCTCCAGGGCATGTGGGCTCTGTAGTTGTGGTGCACGGGCTCTCTGTCGAGGCGCATGACCTCAGTAGCTGTGCTGTGTGTGGGCTTAGTTGCCCCGCAGCATGTGGGATCTTAGTTCCCCGACCAGGGATTGAACCCACATCCCCTGCATTGGAAGGCAGATTCTTTACCACTGGACCATCAGGGAAGTCCTGAGGCTCCTAGCATTTTGATGGAGAAAGAAAAAACATGACTTGTGGACTCTTTGACTGTATTAACTGATTTGGGCATCATGAATTACATTTGTTTAACCTTGCACATAAAAGTACAAGACTTGGAGGATATTCTCTAAATCTCTTAATGTAGTATGTCACAGATGATTCTGAATTTCTTAATTTTATTCTGGAAGGCTCTGAGGCTGAGCTATTTTTTTTTAACTGGCCAGGTTTTAAATGTAGATTTATCTTACAGAAAGACAGTTATTATAACTTTAACTACCCTACAGCTGCTTGAGAGAGAAAGCCCATATGTTTATTACTGTTTCTGCTCTAAAATAACAGATGGCAGAAGGTTACACTGTATTTCAGAAGTCAGAAGTGGGGGAGTAGGGGGCAGAGAGTGAAGGGTTTCTTGGATTCTTACAGACTTTCAGTTTTCTAATTATTTTGAAAAAAATTAAAAACAAATTTTGGATTTCTACCCACCCTGACTCCAAAATCAGGCATTCTTTTTCAGCTTTCTCAATTACTGTAAAAATTCTTTTCACTAAATATCATCTCCTTTGGTTTTTGCACTTGCTATTCTTTAGTGTGAATAAACAAGAGAATAAACTTTGAAAAGAGGTTTTGCTTAAAATTTCTGAACAGCTTCAACAGTTACTAAAAGATCCATTCAACTAATTTACTTTGCACTGTGGGCTTTTAGAGTAATTGACTCAGAAAGAAATGTGTTTAAATGGTTCTGATGAACCTAGGGGCAGGACAGGAATAAAGACACAGACATAGAGAATGGATTTGAGGATGCGGGGAGGGGGAAGGGTAAGCTGGGACGAAGTGAGAGAGTGGCATGGACATATATACACTACCAAATGTAAAATAGATAGCTAGTGGGAAGCAGCCGCATAGCACAGGGTGATCAGCTCCGTGCTTTGTGATCACCTAGAGAGGTGTGATGGGGAGGGTGGGAGGGACATGAGGGAGGAGATATGGGGACGTTGTAAAGCAATTATATTCCAATAAAGATATTAAAGAAAGGAAGGGAGGGAGGGAGGGAATAAAATATTAAAGAAAGGTAGGAAGGGAGGAAAGAAGGAAGGGAGGGAGGGAGGGAGGAGTTTATCAAGTGTATGCCCTTCTCTCATTGATTGTGGTGGGATCAAGCACTCATGTATTTCAGATGACTGACAAGTTGTTGATTGTGTCTACTGGCAAGGAAGTGAGCTCTAAAATGTGTCTAAAAGAATATATATTTTTAGATACCTTTAGTAAAATATGGAAAATGTTTATATATGTTATGAGCCAGTAGTGTTTAAAGAATTACTTGATTTATTCTGAGATTGTATATTTATCAGAATTGGGGTTGTTGGCTGCCCTTAGTGTGCTTACTAGTATCCTCTAGTCTGGCCTTGCATTGGTGGCAGAGTGGGAGGGAATGGATCCGGAAGTAGGAGCCAGCATTCTTCTTCTTCATCTTCTGCCTTCTAGCTAGCAGCATGGCCTGGAACACTCCCCTAACCTCTCCAAATGTCAATGTTATCATCTACAAAATGAAAGGATTTATTTCTAAAGCTTTTTTTGGATATATGATATAATGTAATACTTTTATATACCTATTCAATTAATTAAGAACCCATACCTTATATTTCTATTCGGATCACATTTTTAACCTAAGAAAGATGCTTTTAATCAACAGTTGTCAACAACAAATGTGACAGCTGTAGACATCTTGTCCATATAATTGCTCATTCACCCAAAATTTTATAATATTTGGAGTTTCAGAGAGTTCATAGACTTCTTAAAACCCATCCATATACTCATAGTTAAGAACTCCTGCTCTAGTACAAGTATGATGATTTAAGGAATATTGCAACTACTTGAGGGAAAAAAATTCATGTTTGATGGAGTTGGGAGATGATAGCTCATAAATCTGGAAATTATCTCTTGAGAAGGAAGGTTGTTTTGTTTTGCTTCATTTTTAATGGGAAGAAGATAATGGATTTTGTTATTTATTTTCACAGTGGTTTATATTTTCTGATTTCTAACTCTACAGTAGTTATATTTAGATAAGGGTATTCCTCACCTGGTACAATCTGTCTCTATAAGAAGATAATAGATTTTAAATGAAAGTATCTGTCCTTGCAGAGAAAAAGCCAGGAATGTTTGGGGAAGTATGAGAACGGGCAGCTCTCAGCTTTGCCTGCTCTTTTTACAATTCTTCACCATATTTGCTTGGCCAGGTCTCCACTGAGTGTTACTTATAGGTGGTTGCAAACACTTGACTCCTCCACCCAGTGCTTCTGAAGTTCATGCATATTCTTTCTCTCACCACCCCACCCCCACGTGGCTTTTCTCTTGGTTTTGCTACCAGCTGGTAAAACAAAGCGAGAACTTCAAATGTGTGATCAAGATAACTTGTTACATATTTCATTATTAGCTTGTGCAAAGAAAGTGACACCAGAAAATTAGGTGTGGGAGATAAATTTTTTGTAACCAGTTTTAAATGAGCATTCAGATATGCTTTGGTAAAAGTAAATTTTGAAAAACAAAAAAAAAGTAAAGTTTGCCTTTTCTTTTAGTGAGATAAAAGGTTAATGCAGTAAAAATGTCTCAGCTCTTTGATCTAATGCTTTTAGAATGTCTTTTAGCTTGTATTTTTTAAAAAAAGTACTGGAGAAAACGATTAGTTATGAAGTTAGTAGTTTGATATTAATGCCTAACGAAAATAGGAAGACAGACTAGGTAAGTTTGAAAAACTGTAGAACCTCAGAGATCTCTCATAGACGGTCTAATCCAGTGCTTCTCAAAATGTAGTTTGCCTGTTCATACCAGGCCAGTTTGTTACCTGTGTGCAACAAATCAAAAACTGAAATCAAAAGTAAGCATTCAGGGCTTCCCTGGTGGTGCAGTGGTTGAGAGTCCGCCTGCTGATGCAGGGGACACGGGTTCGTGCCCCGGTGTGGGAAGATCCCACATGCCGCGGAGCAGCTGGGCCCGTGAGCCGCTGAGCCTGTGCGTCCGAAGCCTGTGCTCCGCAACGGGAGAGGCCACAGCAGTGAGAGGCCCGCGTACCGCAAAAAAGCATTCAGAAATCTTTATAGCCATTTGACATTGCTGTGACATCCAAGAAAATTTTTTAAAAAGTGCTTCACCATAGTTTGAGGACACTGGTCTAATCAATGCTGCCTACTAAATCTTTCTGCTCCATCCTGGGAAAAATGCCCTGTTAGCTTTCCTTAAAGATATTTAGTGATGGAGAGCTTCCTGCTTTGCAAAGCAGTGCTCTGATAGGCAGCGGTAACTACTAAAAAGTTCTTCCTTACACTTAGCTGAAATCTGCCTGCCACAGCACATTCTCAGTCTTTTTTCCATGTATGTCCCCTTTCAATATACATATAATGCTCTCTCTTCTTTAATAGTATTTAAATCAAAATTATATTAAATATTGGGATTAAAAGCAAGTCAAAGTAATTATACTGTTGAATGGGTTTTCCTTAATTACCCTTATTGTAAAAGAAGCCAAATTTGACATGAAGCCCTGGTAATAATATATTACAACTTATTACAATATATTGCATTTAAAATATGTATTTCAAACATTTAGAAAAAGGAAGATATGATCACTAAGAGTCAACATGGAATCACTAAGGAAAAGTGATGCCTAATTAGCTCAATTTCCGTTTTTGGTAGATGCACTAGACTATTATTTGTTTTGGAGGGCTCATCTTTCATTTCCCTTCATTTCAACATTTTAATTAGATTTAAGACTTTGTATAAGGTAATTTCGTTTTTCTCACATTAATTTTCCTTGATAAGTGGTGAGATGTTTAAAAGTAAAGAACATGGCTTATTTATCTTTAGAACCTATGTGTTTGACATTTAATAAATTCTAATTTTTTTCATGAGTGAATGAATAAGCAAATCAATAAAAAGAAGGCATACAAATAAAATGTACAGGTAAAATAGTGTTGTGAAAATGAATATATAATGATCATATCAAAATTTTAAAAGACTTATTAGCTTGATGTGAAATGACCTGAAACTATTCTTTTTATTCATTCAGAAATTATTTATTCAACTTCTACAAGGTGTCAGAACATTGTGCTAATAAATCTTGGGATTTAAACTGTAAAACAGAGTGGGGTTTCCCTGGTGGTGCAGTGGTTAAGAATCCGCCTGCCAATTCAGTGGTCACGGGTTCGAGCCCTGGCCCGGGGAGATCCCACATGCTGTGGAGCAACTAAGCTCGTGTGCCACAACTACTGAGCCTGTGCTCTAGAGCCCATGAGCCACAACTACTGAGCCTGTGTGCCACAACTACTGAAGCCCACACGCCTAGAGCCCGTGCTCCTCAACAAGAGAAGCCACCGCAATGAGAAGCCTGTGCACCACAATGAAAACCCAATACAGCCAAAAATAAATAAAAATAAAATAAATAGATTTTAAAAAACCCCCAAAACTGTAAAACAGGGCAACTAAATCCTTGTCCTCGTGGAACATACATTCTAGTGGCGGGACAGACAAAAAACAATTAAACCTATTTCAAATTGCAGTAAGTGCAATAAAGGGCACAATGGCCTGAGATTATAGAATACGGGAAAGAGGCAACTTTACATGGGATGATTGGGGAGCCCTCTCTGAGGAGCTCTAAGGGATGAAAAGAAGCTAGCCATGTGAAGAGTGGTTGGAAAGTTAAGGAACTAGCATGTTCCTAGGAGGAAAGAACTTATTGTGCTTAAGGGAGAAAACTAGTGTGATAGGGGTGTAATAAGCAAGGGGAGAAGCTGCATGAGATGAAGTGGTGCCCAGAGTTTGAAAACAGTATGCTTTATGGTAGTGAAACACTATAGGTTTTGTATAATATTAATATTCCGTAAGATGTCACAGAAAAACTCAAACGACCCAATATTTGGGTCGTTTTTGGCCAACCCAATATTTGAACTTTATTCTAAATAGAGTGGGAAGTTACTGTCAGGTTTTAAGCAATAAAACCTGATTTCCTTTTTTTAAAGAGATTATGTTTCTCCTCAATCTCTTTTTATTTTTAGGTTCTCTTTGTATTGAAGTAGAAAATACAGGCAGCAAAGTTCACATCATAATATATATCTAAATAAATTTTTACAAACATACTCGTATAAACAGCCCCCAGATCAAGGACGAAAATATCACCATACCCCTGAAAAGCGTGGGGATACTTTCAAGACCCCTTTCAGTGTACCGCAGCCTTAAAAGGAGCCACTATCTTGATGTATGTATCACAGGTTAGCTTCTCTCTTGAATGTCGAGTCATTTGCATCTGGCTGCTTTGGGTCAACATTATCTTTGTGCGACTCATCCATGTTGTAATGTGGAGCAGTCATTTGTTCATTCTCATTGATGTATATAGCAGCCTTAGCAAGGCGTGCACTGTGGACCCCCAGGGGTTCCTAAGACTCCTCTAGGAACTTATTTTCTCCCTTTTCAGGCCTTCTTTGGGTATACAAGGTAATTATTTTTTTGAATGCCATGTATTTTGTATGAAAGCAACAGTTTTCAGACTTTTTCGTCTCAGACCAAAAAGTGTGTCGGTGGAAATGATCAACTAGAGAAATCAATGAATTAGAAGAGATTAAATTTAAATTCAACAGGGGTAAATGTAATGTTCTTTTAGGTCCCCAAAATCAATTGTGTAAATATAGGGCAGAGACTTGGCAGTGTTACACATGAAAAAGAGCCATGGGGGTATATTTGATCTTAAAGGCTATAAGATTCACAGTGTAAAAGCCACTAGAAATAAGCCGGTGCATTCTTAAGCTGCATTAAAGGGCACACAGTATCTGTATTATGAGACTGAATATTACCACAATCTTCTGTACTTGTCACTCACTTTTTCAACTAATATTTATTACCCAGGTATACTGAGCTGAAGTTAGATCTTGTCCAGAATTTTGTGTCCCTTTCTGGATGCTAGGTTTTGGAAGACATGGACAAACTAAGTAGTATTCAGAGGAAACCAAACAGGATGTTGAGGAGCTGGAAGCAGTGTCATATGAGTAGTCATTCATTCATTCAACAAAACAGAATATAGCAGAAGTAACATTGTATGAATTCTGAGTCTAGGCCTCAAGAAGCTTTGCAGCTTCAGCCGTTACCCTCTTAGAACCTGGAGACTACCATGTGAAGAATACCAGGTTGGTCTATGCCTCCTGAAGGATAAAAGACCAAGTTGAGAGTAAGGACTAGCCATCCCAGGTGAAGTCCCAGTGAGGCCACCCTGTACCATCCAGCCCTGGCTCCCCTGACCCAGCTCAGGAGAACTGCCCAGCTAATCCATGGAATAGTGAGGGAAAAAAAACATTGTTGTTGTTAGCCACTAAGTTTTGGGAGTAGTTAGGCAGAAAAGGCTAGTATGAAAAACGTCACATGACAATAAGAGCTTTTAGAAAAATAAAGCAGAGTGGGGGAGGGGTAGAGATCAGCAGCTGGAGAGGAGGCAGTTGCAGTATTACTTATATCATCTTAAAATTCTCTGTAAGGGGATAATATTTGAGCAAAGACCTGAGGGAGTAGGAAGTCATGCAAAAATCTTAAGAAGAGTATTTTAGGCAGAAGGAACATCAAGTGCAAAGGTCTTGGAATGAGAACATACTGTGTATTTCTGGAATTGTAAGGAGATTGGCTAGAGTGTAGTGAGAAGGAGAACAGTGGTAGGAAATATGATTGGAGAGAACATCCAGGGCCAGATGATGACGTAGCTGGAGAGCTAATGCTAAGAACTTTGGCTTTTACCTTCAAGTGTAATGGGAATGATATGATATCTGATTTACAATATGAGAAAGTCTGCTTTGGCAGCTGTGGAGAAAAGATAGCTATAGGATGTCAAGAGTGGAAGCAAGGAAGTTAGTACAGAAAATTGTTACCAAAGAAAGAATGATATTGATTTACACTATGGGTTTTGTAACGAAGGAGGTAAAGAATGGTCCAGTTCAGGATATATTTTGAAGATAAAGCCAACAAAGCTCATGGATTGGAGGTAGTAAAAATGAAGAAGGGTAACTCCTAGGTTTTTGGGTGAAGCAATAATGAATAAGAAACCTTGCTATCGTGAGAAAATTGGAGGACTTCTATGCAATATCTAATACTTAAAATGTTGCATGAATATGTGAAGTCTCTCTTCTGTGCCTTTATGGAGGCAGAATTATGTTCACTTAGAAGAAACTATGAGCAGTGAAGATTGGACCTCTATAAGGAAGACTGTGCTTGTAGTTGGAGCTATCCTAGTTCCCCTTCATGAGATATCAGTCAACTAGTAATTACAAGTACCTACTGGGAGCTAGGCACTGTTCTAGGCACTGGAGCTACAGCAGTGGAAAAAGTGATATTCAAGCAAAGCAGTAAAGGTAACCTGAGATTGCAAACTGTTGGAGGACAGTTTGTTGGTGATGTAATAGGAGGTATTCATGTATTGTGTAATAGGTAAGAACCCTTTAAGACTCTTCCAACCCTAGGTTTCTGTGATTCTCTATAAGGATCTGATAAACTGAATCAGACTCAAAGTATTCTTCAGAGCCTTCTGTCTGTTGTTTTAAAACAGCTATATTGAGATATAATTCATGTACCATATGATTCATCCATTTAAAGTGTACAATTCAGTAGTTTTTGGTATATTTACAGATGTGTACCACCATTACCACAGTCAATTTTAGAACATTTTCATCACCTCAGAAGGAAACTCTATCATCCTTTAGCTCTACCCGCACCCCATCTCCCAATCCTCAGTTCTGTTCCGTTGATCTGTATGTTTGTCTTTGGTGCCAGTACCACACTGTCTTGATAACCTTTGCCTTGTAATAAGTTTTAATTTTTTTTTTTTTTTTTTTTGCGGTACGCGGGCCTCTCACTGCTGTGACCTCTCCCGTTGTGGAGCACAGACTCCGGACGCGCAGGCTCAGCGGCCATGGCTCACGGGCCCAGCCGCTCCGCAGCATGTGGGATCTTCCCGGACGGGGGCACGAACCTGTGTCCGCTGCATCGGCAGGCGGACTCCCAACCACTGCGCCACCAGGGAAGCCCAAGTTTTAATTTTTTGAAGTGTGACTCCTCTTACTTTATTCTTTTTTATAGGATTGTTTTGGCTATTCTGGGTCTCTTGCAATTTCATGTGAATTTTAGAATCAGCTTGTCAGTTTTTACAAATAAGTCAACTGGAATTCTCATAGAGATTGTGTTGAATCTGTAAGTCAGCTTAGGGAGTATTGCCATCTTAACGTTAAACCTACTGATCCATGGACGTGGGATGTTTTTCCATTTATTTAGATCTTCTTTAACTTCTTTCACCAATATTTTGTAGTTCTAAAGTGTTTTATTCTTTTTGATACTGTTGTGAATAGAATTATTTTCCTTTTTTTATTATATTTTATTTATTTATTTTTGGCTGCATTTGGTCTTCGTTGTTGCACGCGGGCTTTCTCTAGTTGTACCGAGTGGGGGCTACTCTCTGTTGTGATGCTCGGGCTTCTCATTGTGGTGGCTTCTCTTGTTGTGGAGCATGGGCTCTAGGCACGCGGGCTTCAGTAGTTGTGGCTCTCAGGCTCAGTAGTTGTGGCTTGAGGGCTGTAGAGCGCCGGCTCAGTAGTTGTGGCTCGCGGACTCTAGAGTGCGGGCTCATTAGTTGTGGCTTGCGGGCTTAGTTGCTCCGTGGCATGTAGGATCTTCCCAGACCAGGGCTCGAACCCAGTCCCCTGCACCGGCAGGTGGATTCTAAACCTCTGGGCCACCAAGGAAGTCCCTAGAATTATTTTCTTAATTTCATTTTTGAATTATTCATTGTGAATGTATAGGAATATCATTGATTTTTATATATTGATTTTATATCCTTCAACCTTGCTGAACTTGTTTATTCCAGTAGTTTTTTTGGTAAGTTCATTAGGGTTTTCTATATATAAAACTATGTCATCTATGAATAGAGTTTGTTTTACTTCTTCCTTTCCAATCTGGATACAATTTATTTCTTTTCCTTACCTAATTTCCCTGAATAGAAGCTCAGTACAATGTTGAGAAGAAGTTGTAAGCAGGGACATTCTTGTCTTGGTTCTGATCTTATGGAAAAGCACCCAATCTTTCCCCCATTAAGTGGGGTATTAGCTGTGGGTTTTTCATAGATGCCCTTTGTCAGGTTAAGAAGTTACTTTCTAAGTTTGTTGAGTGTTTTTGTCAAATGCTTTTTCTGCACATATTCAGATTATTATGTGATTTTTGTTTTTTGCTTTTTATTCTGTTGATGTAGTGGGTTACATTAATTGATTTTCGGCTGTTAAACCGATCTTTCATCCCTGGGATAAATCCCACTTGGTCATGGTGTACAAAATTTTTTTAGTATGTTGCTGGATTCAGTTTGCTAGTATTTTGTTGAGTTTTTTGCATTCACATTCATAAGAAATATTGATCTATAGTTTTCTTGTGATGTCTTTGTTTGGTTTGTTATCAAGATAATATGGGCCTTGTAAAATGAGTTAGGAAGCATTCCCTCCCCTTCTATAAACCATCTAGACCTGGGTTTTCTTTGCATAGTTTTTTGATTACTGATTCAGTCTCTTCACTTGTAATAGATCTATTCAGATTGTCCATTTTTTCTTGAGACAGTTTCAGTAATTTGTATCTTTTGAGGAATTTGTCTAATTTTATATATGTTTTCTAATTTGTTGAAATAGTTATTTATAGTACTCCTTTATAATTATTTTTATTTCTGCAAGGTATGATAGTGATGTCCTCTCTTTGATTTCTGATTCTAGTAATTTGAATCTGTTTTCTTTTTTTCTTGGTCAGACAAGCTAAAGGTTTGTTTTGCTGATCAACAAGCTAAGGACTTCTTTTCAAAGAACCATCTTTTGGGCTGGTTGATTTTCCCCGTTGTTTTTCTATTCTCTCTTTCATGAATTTTTGTTTTAATTTTTATTATTTCCTTTCTTCTTCCTGCTTTAGGTTTAGTTTGCTCTTCTCTTTCCAGTGTCTTA
Source organism: Lagenorhynchus albirostris (assembly GCF_949774975.1). NCBI lineage: Eukaryota > Metazoa > Chordata > Mammalia > Artiodactyla > Delphinidae > Lagenorhynchus > Lagenorhynchus albirostris. The sequence continues at coordinate 23,439,617 of NC_083112.1, read as the reverse complement.
AGGTTGAAGTTTAGGTTATTGATTTGAGATCTTTTTTTCTTTTCTTTTTTATTTAATTTAATTTATTCATTCATTCATTCATTCATTTATTTTGGCTGAGTCAGGTCTTAGTTGAGGCAGGCAGGATCTTCGTTGTGGCATGTGGGGTCTTTTGTTGTGGTGCGCATGCTCTTCATTGCTGCACATGGGCTTCTCTCTAGTTGTGGCATGCGGGTTTTCTCTCTCTAGTTGTGGTGCACAGGCTCCAGGGCTCATGGGCTCTGTAGTTGTGGTGCGTGGGCTCCAGAGCACGTGGGCTGTAGTTTTGCAGCGCGAGAGCTCAGTAGTTGTGGCATGCAGCTTAGCTGCCCTGTGGCATGTGGGAACCTAGTTCCCGGACCACGGATCAAACTCACATCCCCTGCATCAGAAGGCAGATTCTTTGCCACTGGACCACCAGGGAAGTCCCTAGATCTTTTTTCTTTTTTAACCCAGGAACTTAAAACTATAATTGCTCTCTAAGCACTTCTTAAGCTATGGCCTGTAAGTATTTATTTCCCAAATTTGTTCTTGCTACTGATTTCTAATTTCATTCAATTGTGGTTGGAGAACATAATGTATTGTTTCTATCCTTTTAATTTATTGAGGTTTGTTTTATGGCCTATCATATGGTTTCTCCTAGAAAATGTTCCATGTGCACTTGGGAAGAATGTATATTCTGTTGTTGGGTGGAGTGTTCTGTAGATATCTGTTAGGTCTAGTTGGTTTTAAGTGTTGTCCAAGTCTTCTACTTCCTTGTTGATCTTCTGTCTAGTTGTTCTATCCATTATTGAAAGTGGGGCATTAATTCTTATTGTTGAATTGTCTGTTTCTCTGTTCATTTTTCTTAGTTTTCGTTTCGTATATTTTGGTGCTCTGTCGTTAAGAGCATATATATTTATAGGAACAGTTTTTTGTTTTAAATTCTATTTTGTCTCATGAGTATAGCCATTCTAGTTTGTGTGTGGTTGGTGTTTCATGATACCTCTTTTTCCATCCTTTTACTTTCAGTCTATTTGTGTTTTTGAATCTAAAGTCTGTCTCCTGTAAACAGCCTTTAGTTGGATCATGTTTTTTTAATCCAACCTGACAACCTAATGACAGATTGGATTGTTTATTCCGTTCACATGTAATTTTATTATTGATATAGTTGGATTTATGTCTGCATTTGTTTTTTAAAAAATATTTATTTATTTATTTGCTGCATTGGGTGTTTGTTGCTGTGTGTGGGCTTTCTCTAGTTGCAGTGAGCAGGGGCTACTCTTCATTGCGATGTGTGGGCTTCTCATTGCGGTGGCTTCTCTTGTTGCGGAGCATGGGCTCTAGGTGCATGGGCTTCGGTAGTTGTGGTGCGCGAGATTAGTAGTTGTGGCACACAGGCTCTAGAGTGCAGGCTCAGTAGTTGTGGTTCACGGACTTAGTTGCCCTGCGGCATGTGGGATCTTCCCAGACCAGGGCTTGAACCTGTGTCCCCTGCATTGGCAGGCAGATTCTTAACCACTGTGCCACCAGGGAAGTCCCTGCATTTGCTTTTTGTTTTCCATGTCATGTCTTTTTTACCCCTCTGTTAGTCTTCCTTTATTGCTTTCTTTTGCACTGAATATTTTCTAATGTAGTATTTTGATTTTATTATTTCATTATTCTTGAGGATTTTTAAAACTGATTGCTCTAGGGTTTACCATATACATCTTAATTTCTCAGAATCAGCTTCAGATTTATACTAGCTTAATTCTTATATATGGAAATATTACTTCTATATAGCTCTATTCCCATTTTCCCCCTTTTGTGGTATTATTGTTATACACATAACATCTACTAATGTTACAAGCTGAACAGTACATTGTTAGAATCATTACTGTCTGCTGTTATTTTCTTAATCTATAACAACTTTGCTTCTATACACCTTTGTGCTATTACTAGCATGTGTATTATGCATGTATTATATTTCTGTGTTACAGACCAAACAGTACATTTTATGCATTTTTTTAACAGTTACCTTTTCAATCAGTTAAGAGAAGAAAGCAAAATAGGCATTTATATTGTGTTTTATAATTACACAGTTACATTTACTAGTGCTCTTTGTATATGTAAATTCAGATTACCATCTGAGGTCACTTTCTTTCAGCCTAAATAATTTCCTTTAGTATTTCTTCTAAAGTGGATCGGTTAACAATAAATTCTTTCAGTTTTTGATTATCTAGGATAGTGTTTATTTCACCTTCATTTCTGAATAACAGCTTTGCTGAATGTATAGCATTCTTGGTCAACAGTTTTTTCTTTGAGGACTTTATGTTATACCACTGCCTTCCTGGCCTCCATTGTTTTTCTGCTAAGTTAGCTTTTTATGTTATTGGGTTCCTTTATAAGTGTCACACTGTCTTTCTCTTGCTACTGTTAAAAGATAAACTGAGGCATATTAAAAATTTTAAGAGTTCGTTTGAGCAAAAATTCATTTGAATTGGGCAACACCAATCCGAAAGTGGTTAGGAGCCCTCTAGTGGAAAGATTTTTATAGAGAAGAGGCCGAATCAAACCAAGAAAATTATTTGATTGGCTGTAGCGTAAGCGTTTGCTTTACTTGGAAAAGTCTAGTTGGCTGTTTGTGATTAGTTGTACTCAGGTTTTAATTTCTTAATGTGGAGAGATTTATAGCCTTAGGTTTTAGTTTGATTATGTAGTCTACTAAGGCATTAAAGCCACCTCAGTCTAATGGCCTCATTTTTTAATTAATTTAATGCTGCCTTCCATATTCTCTCCTTGTCTTTGACTTTTAGCAATTTTTAATGATGTGTGTTTTAGGCCTTATTAAATTTATCCTACTTGGAGTTTGTTGAGCTTCTTGGATGTGTAGGTTATTGTTTTTCAATAAACTTGGGAAATTTTTAGCCAGTATATCCTTAAAGATTGTTTTTTCTCCTTTCCTCTCCTGGTACTCCCATTTCATGTATTTTTATGGATTTTATGATGTCCCACATTTCTCTGAGGCTCTGGTTTTTTCTCCTTCTTTCCTTTTTCTCTCTGCTCTTCGGTTTGCATAATCGCAATCGTTGTATCTTCAAGTTTGCTCATTCTGTCTTATGCCAGGTCAAATCTACTCTTGAGCCCCTCTAGTGATTTTTTTTTTTTTAATTTTAGTTCTGTGAATGTATAATGGCTACTTTGGAAACTTTTTCCATAAATCCAGCATTTGGTCCCTCTCAGAGATAGTTTCTGTTGCTACTTTTTTCATGATGTGTGTATGGGTCATACTATCATACTTGCCTGTTCCTTTACATGCCCTGAAATATTTTGTTGGAAACTGAATATTTTAGATTATGTATTGTAGCAGCTCTGGGTATTGGTTTGCCACCCCCCACCCCCCAGGCCAGCTTGTTATGATTATTTGTTTATTAACTGGCTGGATGGTTTTAGTGAAGTAGCCAGAGGTCTTCTCAGATTGCCTATCCTGGTGTGAAACCACCATGCCTTGTGGGCTGGGAAAAGAGCTGCTGAGGTCCCAGTATTTATTCTAAGGGAGCCATGTCCACGGTAGAGCCTCTGTTCCACTTTCCTGTGGCTGAGCCTCAGCACCAGGCAACTGGGAGTAGGAAGAGAAATACGAAGGTCCGTCCTGCTCCTCCCAGAAAGAAAGCCCTCTGTCCAGGAGCTGGGGAGAGATGGAGGCCTGTGTTCCTGCTAGAGCAGTCCAGCATGGAGTCTCTGCCTTGCTGAGCTGGGAGGGGAATAGGAGGGAGCCGTTTACCACAGATTCCTACTGACTTCTCATAGATCTTCTCTAGTAGATTTTTCTTTTTTCTTTTTGTTTTTAAGATCGTTTCTAGAGGTTACAAATGGTTGGGGGTTATTATATAGTTTTCACCAGTTTCACTGGGGAGCAGATCACTGGAACTTCTCTGAAGTTCAGAGAAGTCAGTCTCCTATGTGCTTCAATGTGATTTTAACATCTTTCTTTTAAGAAGGGTGGGTGGCTTTTAAGAACCCTTCAAATCAGCAGATGGCAATACTTCTTACTTCTGTCTTACAGATTTGGGATGTAGACATTCATAAGTTTTAACGAGAGTTAAGGAATATATGGATCTGCATAAGGAAGACCCAAGGAAAAAAGGAACTTATATATTCTTAATCCTTACATTGGTGTACTTTCTTTGAAACTCACATTAGTGATAAGTTATACAGGCATACCTCAAAGATACTAGGTTCAGTTCCAGACCACTCCAATAAAGCAAATATTGCAATAAAGCAAGTCACACAAATATTTTGGTTTCCCAGTACATACAAAAGTTATGTTTACACTATACTGTTGTTTGTTAAGTGTGAAATAGCATTATATTTAAAAAACAATGTATGTTCATACCATAATTAAAAAATAAACCTGTTGTAAAAATGGCACTGATAAGACTTACTTGACACAGTGTTGCTGCAAACCTTCAATTTGTAAAAGACTCAGTATCTACAAAGTGCAATAAAACAAAGCATGAGAAAACAAGGTATGCCTGTACCTAACTTTGTAACAATTGTTAGTTGTAGAATATTTGCTTATTTTCTCTTGTGCTGGTTAGGATTGTTTTACCCAGATGTTTTGCAGATATTTATTTTTAAAGCACCCACTCGTAACACACTTGTTTATCCTGTTTTCTGTCTCTCTGGAGTGATTTTACTTTTCTGAAACTGGTACTTGATGCAAGAAAATAAGGGAATAGTGATTCACCACTTCCTTCTCCCCATCAAGGACACGTCTCCACTCCCTTCTGTGTACTCAGAGCTGTGCTGATAATACAGAGAGATCTAAGACACGATTGCTCTTCAACGTATTTATTATATAATGAGTAGATAGACATATACTTTAAAAGTAAACCACAAGGCATGATTTCAATCTTCCTAAGAAGGAAGAGGACATGGGATGGGGTTACCGGCTTGAAGAAAGTAGAAAAGGTTTATAACAGCCAAATGTTTAACATGGTAGGAATTGAATAAGCAAAGAAGTTTGTAAAGGGAGTGAGAGACAGTGTGGTGTGGTAACCTTCCTGGGAATCCTGACTCCACCTCATTTTAACTCTGTGGCTAGTGTTGGGCAAGTAACTAAACTTTTTTGTGATTCAGTTCTCTTTATGTAATGAAAAGAAGAATTGAGCAACTACAAAGGATAGTTGGAGGAACCAAATGAAATACTGTATTAGAATAATGCCTAGTTACTATGCTCATCACAGTGGTTTTGATCATGGGTTTGCTGAGCCCCAGTTATTTTTGGACAGTATGAATTGATAGTGTCATCAAACTTCATTGAGATCAATGTATATCCAGTGTTAGTTTTTTGATAAATTTTTTTTATTAATTAATTTATTATTTTTTTATTTTTGGCTACGTTGGGTCTTCGTTGCTATGTGCGGGCTTTCTCTAGTTGCGGTGAGTGAGGGCTACTCTTCGTTGTGGTGCGGTAGCTTCTCTTGCTGCGGAGCACAGGCTCTAGGCGCGTGGGCTTCAGTAGTTGTGGCAGGTGGGCTCAGTAGTTGTGTCTCTTGGGCTCTAGAGCACAAGCTTCAGTAGTTGTGGCACACAGGCTCTAGAGCACAGGCTCAGTAATTGTGGCTCACGGGCCCAGTTGCTCCGCGGCATGTGGGCTCTTCCCAGACCAGGGCTCGAACCAGTGTCCCCTGCATTGGCAGGCAGATTCTCAACCACTGCGCCACCAGGGAAGCCCAGAGGATGAGTATTCTAATTAAATGGAATCCAGATGATTCCCCCAAGAAACCTGAGCAGGATCGAAAGATTCAAAACTGCATTGTTTCCATTAAATAAAGGATATGTATCCTATATATTTTATATTAGTCAAGATTCAGTGCCAGAAACCAGAGGTTTTAAGCAGGAGAGCATTTAGTGCAGGGAATGAATGGTTACAAATTGTTGGAAGGTCTAAAGGAGTACATTTTAGACTTGGCTTACAAGAATGGCTCCCCTAGTAATTACAGAGCTGCGCTGTCAGGGGAGCTACTCATTGACTACCTCATGGACTGCCACTAGAACTGTAAGGAAAGCACAACTGCGGCCATCACTACACCATGATTTCACTTGCTAGCAGCAGTAACAATGCGGCCCAGCAAGAAAACCTTTCTCTTCAGCCTTTCAAATCTCACAAGACTGCCTCTCATTGATAGATCCTAATTTGAATCAAACACTACTTGAAGAGAATATAGGAATCATAGTTTTAGGCTTAGGGCCTTTTCCAAGTTTTAGGAAGGTAGAATGAGTGCCGAACCCAAAGTTTCTGCCATGCACATAATTGAGAAGTCCAGTGTCCCTCTCATTAAAAGAGGGTGAAGGGTAATTCAATGTTATTCTGAATAAACTGTCAATTTTTTTCCTCTAACATTGCCATCAATAAATATAATGTTTAATGAGACTTTCGATCTTCCATGCCTTTGATTTTTTTTCTTTCTGCTAAATGAGCATGTTATGGCCAGTGATTTAAATATCCAGAATTCATATCAATCAATTAAAGGTTATGTTTGAGTTCAATTAATATTTTGGTAGTTGTTGAGGATATACAGGATGCCTGGCATTGCATTGGTAACTCTCAAAATTTAACCAGCTTGTTACCAAGATTGACATTACCTAATTCTGAGATCATTTTCAAAGATAATCCTGAAGTCAGTTTATTTCAGAGTCAAGTGCATATGGAAACTTGCATCAATTTCATTTGTAATTCTTATTGTATATTCAAGGGCACTCTGTGATATAATCCGTAAGTGTTTATAGCGATTCAGATCTTGATGTGAAAATGTCAGTGATATCTTCAAGGGTAAAAAACTAAATATAGCTCCTTCAGCATTGCCCTTATGCTGTTCTGTTTCCCTGCTTTCTTCCCCCCCACCCCCCCTTTTTTTTTTCTTTTTCCTTTTTAAAATGGGTGGTATGATATCAGTAAAAGGCCTGGATAAAGTCAGGACAATATACACACCAGTGCTATCTAGATGTTTTTGGTTTGTTGTGCACTACTGAGGTCTTATGTTTTCAACAGCTATAGATCATTTGTACTCAAGGGGAGAAAAAAAATAAAAACAAACACAAAGGGACTGGTGAACTGTAATATGATTGTTAGTTCTAGTGTTAAGCAATGAAAGTGTTCAGGACTAGAAGTTAGAAGGTGTATGATGCTTAAATAGCTTTAACGTGACAGTTTTGGGGCCAGTATTTTTGTATGTCAAAAAGCGTCTGTTTGTGATTTATAAAGATTCTGAATTTGAAATTCACCTCAGTTTTCCTCTTGTTCTTTGCATTAGCAGTAATTCATTGTGAAGAACTCTAAAAAAGAACTGACAGTTTTATTTTAGGGCACAGTGACTCTAAGTCTGTACTCCATAAGTATTATATTTCATTTGAGACTTTAAAAACTGTCAATAATGAAGTGTGTTTTAATCCATTTACTTTTCTTTGTCCTCTCAGGTGGATCTCCTTACTTAGCAACCAAAATTAATGAAGCAAAAGACTTGCTAGAAGCAGCCACCAAACATTGATTGATGCTCAAGGACCACTCTGAAGGAGAAAAAGGGGGACCTTATAAAAAATGTCCTGCAAGTTAAATCATGACCTTCATAATTTTCATACATGTAGTGACCACAATTATTTCTTCCACTACTAAGCTATATAATAATAAAAGAGGAACAATCCATCTTTGTTTTATCTTTCAGAGGAACAGGTTAAAATGCAATCACTGATCTTTCCCCCTTATTTCCTTCCTCTCTCTGATAGTCATACATTTTAAGACTTCTGTTAGTTCCGAATTCCTCCCCCCCACCCCCAACCCCCCCGTACAAGTATAATCATCGGTAATATAATTGGAATTTGTGGGCGATGGGTAGAAAGTTTCTTGCTGCTTATACTTATGCTCATGTTGTCCCTTGTTTCCTCAGAGGAATTTAGTACTCTGCCTATGTGAGGTGCTTTAAATATTTTGAGACCAAACACTGACTGCCATCCCGGGGAAGTGATTTGAAAGTTGATTGCATTTACTAAATGGTGTTTTGTAAAGCAGTGGTTAGGAAAGAACTCTGCTCTCCCTGAGACCCTATAGCTGAAGCATGAGAACTTGGAGAGCGACTAAAATGATTAAAGGTTTACAAAATGAGCCCTGTGAGGAAAGCCTGAAAAGAGCTGGGAGAAGTCTAAGGGATTTGTATTTAATTATAGTCTTCTGGTACTGTATATTTATTCAATTATTCATTCTACAAATATTTATTAACCACCTGTAACGTGCGAGGCACTGTAAGGTTCCTTGAGAGTTACAGGTGTGAACCAGTCATGGGTCGTGACCCAAAGGGACTTACAGTTAGGGAAAAGATAAACCACACAAATACTATTTGAGAGGCAATGCTAAAGAAGTTCAGAAAAAGAAAACAATATGTTAAATTGAGCATCAGGGGGAGCTTCATAGAATCATGAGTAGCATAGACCTTGGCTTTAAAAACAGTGAGATGTACCATATGATTGGTGACTCTTCTGTTTCCCCTGAGATCAGTCACAATTAGCAGAAATAGGATGTATTAGTTAGTTTGATTAGAGTGCAGGATTTCTCCAAAGCAGGGGATGAACACATGGTCTGGAACTCCTGGCCCTGAAATGTACAGCATGTTAAATTATTTTCTCAAAACAGCCCCTGGTCATCATCACTTTACTATTCTAAAAGTGACAAAAGAGACTCAGAGGCAGAATACCAGCATTATTTTCTAGTACTCCTTCACAACCCTGGGTTCATCCCAGATAAGCTGAACTATTGTATTTCATCTATCTTAAAATGCTTTCTTAATATTCTAGACACATTTTTCAATTTATGACATCCTGTAGTGGGGGAGTTTTCTTTTTCTTTTTTTTTCCTTAACATCTTTACTGGAGTATAATTGCTTTACAATGGTGTGTTAGTTTCTGCTTTATAACAAAGTGAATCAGCTATACTTATATCCCCATATCTCCTCCCTCTTGCATCTCCCTCCCTCCCACCCACCCTATGCCTGTGGTCACAAAGCACCGAGCTGATCTCCCTGTGCTATGCGGCTGCTTCCCACTAGCTATCTATTTTACATTTGGTAGTGTATATATGTCCATGCCACTCTCTCACTTCGTCCCAGCTTACCCTTCCCCCTCCCCGTGTCCTCAAGTCCATTCTCTACGTCTGTGGCTTTATTCCTGTCCTACCCCTAGGTTCTTTAGAACCTTTTTTTTTTCTGTTTAGATGCCATATATATGTGTTAGCATATGGAATTTGTTTTTCTCTTTGTGACTTACTTCACTCTATGACAGACTCTAGGTCCATCCACCTCACTACAAATATCTCAATTTCGTTTCCTTTTATACCTGAGTAATATTCCATTGTATATATATATTCCATCTTCTTTACCCATTCATCTGCTGATGGACACTTAGGTTGCTTCCATGTCCTGGCTATTGTAAATAGAACTGCAATGAACATTTTGGTACATGACTCTTTGAATTATGGTTTTCTCACGGTATATGCCCAGTAGTGGGATTGCTGGGTCGTATGGTAGTTCTATTTTTAGTTTTTTAAGGAACATCCATACTCTTCTCCATAGTGGCTGTATCAATTTACATTCCTATCAACAGTGCAAGAGGGTCCTCTATTCTCCACACCCTGTCCAGCATTTATTATTTGTAAACCTTTTGATGGCCATTCTGACTGATGTGAGGTGATACTCATTGTAGTTTTGATTTGCATTTCTCTAATGATTAGTGATGTTGAGCATCCTTTCGTTTGTTTGTTGGCAATCTGTATATCTTTTTTGGAGAAATGTCTATTTAGGTCTTCTAACCATTTTTGGATTGGATTGTTTGGTTTTTTTGATATTGAGCTGCATGAGCTGCTTCTATATTTTGGAGATTAATCCTTTGTCAGTTGCTTCATTTGCAAATATTTTCTCCCATTCTGAGGGTTGTCTTTTCATCTTTTTTATGGTTTCCTTTGCTGTGCAAAAGCTTTGAAGTTTCATTAGTCCCATTTGTTTATTTTTGTTTTTATTTCCATTTCTCCAGGAGGTGGGTCAAAAAGGATCTTGCTGTGATTTATGTCATAGAGTGTTCTGCCTATGTTTTCCTCTAAGAGTTTGATAGTGTCTGGCCTTACATTTAGGTCTTTAATCCATTTTGAGTTTATTTTTGTGTACAGTGTTAAGGAGTATTCTAATTTCACTCTTTTACATGTAGCTGTCCAGTTTTCCCAGCACCACTTATTGAAGAGGCTGTCTTTTCTCCATTTTATATTCTTGCCTCCTTCATCATACATTAGTTGACCAGAGGTGCGTGGGTTTATCTCTGGGCTTACTATCCTGTTCCATCGATCTATATTTCTGTTTTTGTGCCAGTACCATACTGTCTTCATTACTGTAGCTTTATAGTATAGTCTGAAGTCTGGGAGCCTGATTCCTCCAGCTCCGTTTTTCTTTCTCAAGATTGCTTTGGCTATTCGGGGTCTTTTCTGTTTCCATACATATTGTGCAACTTTTTGTTCTAGTTCTGTGAAAAATGCCATTGGTAGTTTGATAGGGATTGCATTGAATCTGTAGATTGTTTTGGGTAGTATAGTCATTTTCACAATGTTGATTCTTCCAATCCAAGAAAATGGTATATATCTCCATCTGTTTGTATCATCGTTAATTTCTTTCATCAGTGTCTTATAATTCTCTGCATACAGGTCTTTTGTCTCCTTAGGTAGGTTTATTCCTAGGTATTTTATTCTTTTTGTTGCAATGGTAAATGGGAGTGTTTCCTTAATTTCTCTTTCGATTTTTTCATCATTAGTGTATAGGAATGAAAGAGGCTTCTGTGCATTAATTTTGTATCCTGCTACTTTACCAGATTCATTGATCACCTCTAGTAGTTTTCTGGTAGCATCTTTAGGATTCTCTGTGTATAGTATCATGTCATCTGCAAACAGTGACAGTTTTACTTCTTTTCTGAATAGGATTCCTTTTATTTCTTTTTCTTCTCTGATTTCTGTGGCTAAAACTTCCAAAACTATGTTGAATAACAGTGGTGAGAGTGGGCAACCTTGTCTTTTTCCTCATCTTAGAGGAAATGGTTTCAGTTTTTCACCATTGAGGACGATGTTGACTGTGGGTTTCTGATATATGGCCTTTATTATGTTGAGGTAAGTTCCCTCTGTGCCTACTTTCTGGAGGGTTTTTATCATAAATGGGTGTTGAATTTTGTCAAAAGCTTTCTCTGCATCTATTGAGATGATCATATGGTTTTTCTCCTTCAGTTTGTTAATATGGTGTGTCACATTGATTGATTTGCGTATATTGAAGAACCCTTGCATTCCTGGGATAAACCCCACTTGATCATGGTGTATGATCCTTTTAATGTGCTGTTGGATTCTGTTTGCTAGTATTTTGTTGAGGATTTTTGCATCTATGTTCATCAGTGATATTGATCTGTAGTTTTCTTTCCTTGTGACATCTTTGTCTGGTTTTGGTATCAGTTTGATGGTGGCCTCCTAGAATGAGTTTGGGAGTGTTCCTACCCTCTACTATGTTTTGGAAGAGTTTGAGAAGGATAGGTGTTAGCTCTTCTCTAAATGTTCGAAAGAATTCGCCTGTGAAACTATCTGGTCCTGGGCTTTTGTTTGTTGGAAGATTTTTAATCACAGTCTCACTTTCAGTGCTTGTGATTGGTCTGCTTATATTTTCTATTTCTTCTTGGTTCGGTCTTGGAAGGTTGTGCTTTTCTAAGAATTTGTCCATTTCTTCCAGGTTGTCCATTTTACTGGCATATAGTTGCTTGTAGTAATCTCTCATGGTCCTTTGTATTTAAGCAGTGTCATTTGTTACTTCTTCTTTTTCATTTCTAATTCTATTGATTTGAGTCTTCTCCCTTTTTTTTCTTGATGAGTCTGGCTAATGGTTTATCAATTTTGTTTATCTTCCCAAAGAACCAGCTTTTAATTTTATTGATCTTTGGTACCATTTCCTTAATTTCCTTTTCATTTATTTCTGATCTGATCTTTATGATTTTTTTCCTTCTGCTAACTTTGTTGGTTTTTTGTTCTTCTTTCTGTATTTGCTTTATGTGTAAGGTCAGGTTGTTTATTTGAGATGTTTCTTGTTTCTTGAGGTAGGACTGTATTGCTATAAACTTCCCTCTTAGAACTGCTTTTGCTGCATCCCATAGGTTTGGGGTCATCGTGTTTTCATTGTCATTTGTTTCTAGGTATTTTTTGATTTCCTCTTTGACTTCTTCAGTGATATCTTGTTTATTTAGTAGTGTATTGTTTAGCCTCCATGTATTTGTATTTTTTACAGTTTTTTCCTGTAATTGATATCTAGTCTCATAGCGTTGTGGTCAGAAAAGATACTTGATAAGATTTCAATTTTCTTGGGGCTTCCCTGGTGGTGCAGTGGTTGGGAGTCTGCCTGCTGATGCAGGGAACACGGGTTTGGGCCCTGGTCTGGGAGGATCCCGCATGCCGCGGAGCGGCTGGGCCCGTGAGCCACAATTACTGAGCCTGCGCGTCTGGAGCCTGTGCTCCGCAGCGGGAGAGGCCGTGATAGTGAGAGGCCCGCGCACCGCGATGAAGAGTGGCCCCCGCTTGCCACAACTAGAGAAAGCCCTCGCACAGAAACGAAGACCCAACACAGCAAAAATAAATAAATTAATAAACTCCTACCCCCAACATCTTCTTAAAAAAAAGAAAAAAAAAAGATTTCAATTTTCTTAAATTTACCAAGGCTTGATTTGTGACCCAAGATATGATCTATCCTGAAGAATGTTCCATGAGCACTTGAGAAGAAAGTGTATTCTGTTGTTTTTGGATGGAATGTCATATAAACATCAATTAAATCCATCTTGTTTAATGTATCATTTAAAGCTTGTGTTTATTTATTTTCATTTTGGATGATCTGTCCATTGGTGAAAGTGGGGTGTTAAAGTCCCCTAGTATGATTGTGTGTTACTTTCGATTTCCCATTCTATGGCTGTTAGCATTTGTCTTATGTATTCAGGTGCTCCTATGTTGCCTGCATAAATGTTTACAATTGTTCTATCTCTTCTTGGATTGATCGCTTGATCTTATGTAGTGTCCATCTTTGTCTCTTGTAATAGTCTTTATTTTAAAGTTTGTTTTGTCTGATATGAGAATTGCTACTCCAGCTTTCTTTTGATTTCCATTTGCGTGGAATATCTTTTTCCATCCCTTCACTTTCAGTCTGTATGGGTCCCAAGGTCTGAAGTGGGTGTCTTATAGAAGCATATATGTGGGTCTTGTTTTTGCATCCATTCAGCGAGCCTGTGTCTTTTGGTTGGAGCATTTAATCCATTTAATGTAGTTATCGATAATATATGTTCCTATTACCATTTTCTTAATTGTTTTGGGTTTGTTATTGTAGGTCTTTTCCTTTTCTTGTGTTTCCTGCCTAGAGAAGTTCCTTTAGCGTTTGCTGTCAACCTGGTTTGGTGGTGCTGAATTCTCTTAGGTTTTGCTTGTCTGTAAAGGTTTTAATTTCTCCATCAAATCTGAATCAGATCCTTGCTGTGTAGAGTCATCTTGGTTGCAGGTTTTTCTCCTTCATCACTTTAAATATGTCCTGCAAGTCCCTTCTGGGTTGCAGAGTTTCTGCTGAAAGATCAGCTGTTAACCTTATGGGGATTCCCTTGTATGTTATTTGTTGTTTTTACCTTGCTGCTTCTAATATTTTTTCTTTCTATTTAATTTTTGATAGTTTAATTAATATGTGTCTTGGCGTGTTTATCCTTGTATTTATCCTGTATGGGACTCTCTGTGCTTCCTGGAGTTGATTGACTATTTCCTTTCCCGTATTAGGGAAGTTTTCAACTATAATCTCCTCTAATATTTTCTCAGTCCCTTTCTTTTTCTCTTCTTCTTCTGGGACCCCTATAATTCATACGTTGGTGTGTTTAATGTTGTCCCAGAGGTCTCTGAGACTGTCCTAAATTCTTTCCATTCTTTTTTCGTTATTCTGCTCTACAGTAGTTATTTCCAGTAATTTATCTATCTATGTGTTCTTCTGCCTCAGTTATTCTGCTATTGATTCCTTCTAGAGAATTTTAATTTCATTTATTGTGTTGTTCATCATTGTTTGTTTGCTCTTTAGTTCTTCTGGGTCCTTGTTAAACGTTTCTTGTATTGTCTCCATTCTATTCGCAGTATTTTGGATCATGTTTACTATCATTACTCTGAATTCTTTTTCAGGTAGACTGCCTATTTCCTCTTCATTTGTTTGGTTTGGTGGGTTTTTACCTTGCTCCTTCATCTGCTGTGTGTTTCTCTGTCTTCTCATTTTGCTTATTTTACTGTGTTTGGGGTCTCCTTTTCGCAGCCTGCAGGTTTGTAGTTCCTTTTGTTTTTGGTGTCTGCTCCAGTGGGTGAGGTTGGTTCAGTGGGTTGTGCCGGCTTCCTGGTGGAGGGGACTGGTGCCTGTGTTCTGGTGGATGAGTCTGGATCTTGTTTTTCTAGTGGGCAGGACCGCATCCGGTGGTGTGTTTTGGGGTTTCTGTGACCTTATTATGATTTTAGGCAGCCTCTCTGCTAATGGGTGGGGTTGTGTTCCTGTCTTGCTATTTGTTTGGCATAGGGTGTCTGGCACTGGTCGCTGAGTGGAGCTGGGTCTTAGAATTGAGATGGAGATCTCTAGGAGAGCTTTCGCTGTTTGATATTTGGAGCCGGGAGGTCTCTGGCGGACCAGTGTTCCTGAACTCGGCTCTCCCACCTCAGAGGCACAGGCCCGACACCCGGCTGGAGCACCAAGACACTGTCAGCCACTCGGCTGAGAAGAAAAGGGAGAGAGAGAGTGAGAAGAGAGAGAGGGAGCAAGAGAGAGAAGGAGAGAAAAAGAAAAAGGAAGGAAGGAAGGAGGTAAGGAGGGAAGGAAGAAAAGAGCAACCAAACCACAAAAAACAAATCTACCAATTATAATAAACGCTAAGTACTAAACTAAGATAAACATAAAAATAGAAACAAATTAGGTGCAGAAAGCAAACCCTAAGCCTGCAGTTGCTCCCAAAGTCCACCACCTCAATTTTGGGATGATTCGTTGTTTATTCAGGTATCCCACAGATGCAGGGTACGTCAAGTTGATTGTGGAGGTTTAGTCCACTGCTTCTGGGGCTGCTGGGAGAAATTTCCCTTTTTCTTCTGTGTTTGCATAGCTCCTGGGGTTCAGCTTTGGATTTAGCCCTGCGTGTGCGTGTAGGTCACCTGAGGGCGTCTGTTCCTGCCCAGACAGGCCGGGGTTAAAGTAGCAGCTCCCAGCCCCGCCCGCCCCGTTGGGTGAGCAGACAAGCCTCTCGGGCTGGTGAGTGCCGGTCGGCACCGATCCTCTGTGTGGGAATCTCCCCGCTTTGCCCTCCGCATCCCTGTTGCTGTGCTATCCTCTGTGGCTCCGAAGCTTCCCCTCCGCAACCCCTCATCTTCACCAGTGAAGGAGCTTCCTAATGTGTGGAAACCTTTCCTCCTTCACAGCTCCCTCCCACTGGTGCAGGTCCCATCCCTATTCTTTTGTCTCTGTTTATTCTTTTTTCTTTTGCCCTACCCAGGTACATGGGAGTTTCTTGCCTTTTGGGAAGTCTGAGGTCTTCTGCCAGCATTCAGTAGGTGTTCTGAAGGAGTTGTTCCACATGTAGATGTATTTCTGATGTATTTGTTGGGAGGAAGGTGAGCTCCACATCTTAACTCCTCCATCTTGAAGCTCTCCAGTGGGGAAGTTTTCAATGTTGGCAATATTGACTTATTGAGCTGAATAATTTCTCTTTATGGGGAGCTCTCCTGCACATGGTAGGATGATTAGCAACAAGGGGCCTGTACCTATGAAAGGCCAGTAGCACCCCCTCAGTTGTGACAATCAAAAATGTTTGTGAATGTTGCCAATTGTTCCTTGGAGGGCAAAATTGCCCTGGGTGGAGAGCTACTGCTGTAAATGTTAACTATGTCTTTTTTTCTTTTTATAAATTTATTTATTTATTTTTGGCCGCATTGGGTCTTTGTTGCTGCACGCGGGCTTTTCTCTAGTTGTGGCGAGCAGAGGCTACTCTTTGTTGCAGTGTGCAGCCTTCTCATTGGGGTGGCTTCTCTTGTTCCAGAGCATGGGCTCTAGATGCACGGGCTTCAGTAGTTGTGGCGCACGGGCTTAGTTGCTCCGCAGTATGTGGGATCTTCCCGGACTACGAATCGAGCCTGTGTCCCCTGCATTGGCAGGTGGATTCTTAACCACTGCACCACCAGGGTAATCCGACTGTGTTTTCTTTTGGTATGTAAAATTGTGAATGGCTGACTTGATTGATTGATTGTTAGAGTTACTAAAATATGGTTCTTAAAATCCCCGTGTCCTAATTTTCTTGTGCTTTAGTTTTTGTTTTTTTTCTGCTCACTGTTACCCCTGTACCTCAAAAACCCTCCTAATTCTCCACATCCCCAAAGCCTCAGTATAGTTTAAGGCCAAGCTAAAATCTCTCTCCCTCCTTTTCTGGTGCTTCCAGCAAAAGTAATATCATGAATCATCAGTTCTTTGAGAGCAGGGACCATATCTGTCTTGGTCACTGCTACACTGGCAGCCAATAAATATTTCTTTAATGAATGAATAAATTCCCACAGCACTTTATTCCTCACTTATGGTACCTTGTGAAACAACTCTTTGTGTAACATGACTTATTTCTTCTACAAAAGTGCAAGAGCCTTTAGAGCAAGAATCTTGTCGTTCGTCTTTGTAACCTCTTTAGTGTGGAGCACTTGGCACTTAGTAGACATCATAAAGTTGTAAGTACTAAAAAAATGTTGTTTTCTGAATACTATGCTTCAGAAAATGTTACCACTGATTTTGAAAGTTATGCTGAGCAATATTGGGGTACCCTCAGGACATACCTGTTAATTGACATCATTTTCTTCTCCATACTGTATTCATGAAAATTTGAGTCCCCAGCATTAGATTGGAATTTCCTTCATTCTGTTCTCATTTATCTGCTGAGCATGTGCCCAAGAGACAGATCTGATTTTGAATACCATCTTCCTATCACATGATCTTGGGCAATTAATCTGCAGGTCTTATAATTGCATCATCTATAAAATAGAGAAAATAAGAATCCTATCTAAAAAGGTTATTATAGGGAATAAGGTTGTATAAAGCATTTAGTCATATAGCAAGTGCTCAAAAAATATAATTATTCCTTCTTTCAGTGTCCCATCTGGTAGAATACCTTGAATTAAGGTTTGGTGTGCCAGTAATCATTTATTTTACTCCTGAATCTGCAGTTTGGTTAATGCATGGTGGAGACGGCTCATCTCCATTCCATGCGGCATCAGCTGGGGCTGTTGGCTTGGAGGTTAACCGGGCGTGTCGGCCTGGAGCCTCAGTTCCTTGGTACAGAGGTTTCTACCCGGAGCTACTAGGGCATCATCACACCACAGCAGCTGCAGTCTAAGAGACAGGAAGTGGAAGCTGCCAACTCAACCTGGGTCTGAAAACGGGCAGTTTTAATGGAAAACTCTTTCATGGAGCCCCCCTAGATTCAAAGGGAGAGGATATAGAGGATTGTGGAAGAATGAGGGGCCATCTTTAATATGCAGCAGGGCAGGGTCTGGATTGTTTATCCCCTTAATCAAATCAGTTAAGGCATTGTCTTTATTTATTTATTTTTAAGTTTTGGCTTCGCAGTGTGGCATGTGGGATCTTAGTTCCCCGACCAGGGATCAAACCCACGCTCCCTGCATTGGAAGCACAGAGTCTTAACCACTGGACCGCCAGGGAAGTCCCAGCATTGCCTTTAAAAAATTCTTCAGGAATGTAGAATTTAAGTTCAACTAGCTGGTGTAGTTTCAGATGGTACAACTATTTTTTTAGGTAGATATTAATTCGGTACTCAGTCTCTAAAAGGCGGAATACTTATAAAATTGGATAAACAGCTACCCACTCAACTCCTTATTATCTTTAAAAAGCTTATTTGAATGGTTACCTATCTTCAGTTAAGATTGCTTTTATGTATTTGCTGTCATTGCATATTCTTAATTAAGTTCTTTATTGATGTTGCAGTTTCTGTTTATTCTTTTTTTTTTTTTTTTTTGCAGTACGCGGGCCTCTCGCTGCCTTGGCCCCTCCCGTTGCGGAGCACAGGCTCCGGACGCGCAGGCTCAGCGGCCATGGCTCATGGGCCCAGCCGCTCCGCGGCATGTGGGATCTTCCCGGACCGGGGCACGAACCCATGTCCCCTGCATCGGCAGGCGGACTCTCAACCACTGCGCCACCAGGGAAGCCCGTTTCTGTTTATTCTTACATCTTAGATGCAATCTGAGGGATTAGGAAAGACCTTTGAAAAACAAAGCAGTTACTTCCCAGATTCCAGAGAAAGTGTAAGTCAAGTAGACAGTTAATTAAAGGGGAGCACAGAATGCCATTTACAGTATAGTTGATGGTGCCAGTCTCCAGCATGAAGTCAAAAGTGGAGAGAAGTTGGGCTTCCCTGGTGGTGCGGTGGATAAGAATCTGCCTGCCAATGCAGGGGACACAGGTTTGATCCCTGGTCCAGGAAGATCCCACATGCCACGGAGCAGCTAAGCCCATGTGCCACAACTACTGGGCCTGCACTCTAGAGCCTGCGAGCCACAACTACTGAACCCCGTGCGCGTGCAGCCCATACTCCGCAACAAGAGAAGCCACTGCAATGAGAAGCCCGCGCACCGCAACGAAGAGGAGCCCCCGCTCGCCGCAATTAGAGAAAGCCCGTGCACAGCAACGAAGACCTAACACAGCCAAAAATAAAAATAAATAAATAATTAGTTAATTAAAAAAAAAAGTGGAGAGAAGTTTAGTAAGGAAAAAAGTATGTTCACTGTTCATTGTTTTATTTAATCTTCAAGTCATTTCCTTTATTTAGTTTGAAGTGCATTTTGGTTATTCAGCAAATATTGAATACTTACTATATCAGGCAGTAAAGATACAAAATAGGTTCATCCTTAAGATGTGTTGTAAACTCAAACTAAATAGAAGAAAAAAGCAGATTCTTAAATATAGAGAACTTTCTTTTTCCTGATACTTTTGAATTAAGAAATATTAAGAGTTGTATTATTGGGTATGCTTGTGATTACCCAGCAGGGTCATAAGAAATAACGTACTTTATCCACGTATAGAAATCCTCTGCTTGTCATGGGGGACCTTGAAAGAGCTTCTAATGATGAATCTGCAACACATTTGGCAATTAGCTTAAGGTAGTTTAATGACATTTGTGGGGGAAGATGAATTAGCCAGGCCCTTAATGTCAAAAAATATGAAGTTTCTATGACTCAACCCACTTAGGACGAGCTACAGAGGCTGCAGCAAGAAGTGAAATATACTAGGAGGCCAGCTCATTTGGCACAGTGGGAGCCGCACCATTCACAGAGACTCTGCACCTTGCCCAGCACCTCCTAGACAAAGGCCTCTGGCTACAAGGAGGATTTAATGGCAGTGAGTAAATGTGTCAGCACTGAGCCTCCCTCCTAGTGGAAAAAGAGCATATCCAAAGAGCACATCCTGTTAACACTAGGTCAGTGTCATCTACTTGTCAAAAATACGCCATGAATTAGGAGCCAACATTTTATTTATGGTGGAGTTAGACACATTAGGAGGTTAGATGATTTATTAGCTGGAAAAGTTGAGAAGGTTCTCTGGACTCGTTTTTTAGGTGCAATCTAAGTGATCTGGATCACTGCCCACTAGTGAAATTGCTGGGTATGGTAGACAAAGAAAATGTTCCTTCTAATAATTTTTATGAGCTCTGTAGCTCCTGTTCCCAGTCGAGTGCGCTTTTCCCTTTTTTTTATTGTTGCTGAGCAAAGAATTTATAAAAAGCTTTTTCTTCCTTTTTTTTTTTTTATTAAAAGCCCTGCTCAATTGAAATGGAAGTTCATTAAGTACTGTTCATTTCTCTTCCTGTCGTAATAACCCTGTCCCCCTCCGCTCTATTCAGCAGTGCCTGGCAGCACTGGCCAACATTCTAAGTCTGAACAGACTATTACATAGATACAGATATGCAGTCTCCAACATCAGGAGGGAGTTCAGTGCCACATGGGCAGAATGTGATCACTCAGGCTAGATGTCAACCGTAAATTTCAAACTAGCCCCTCACCTTAGAGGGGCAAATGCCCTGGACAATTAAATCAGCAGTTGGGAACTGCTGTGCCAAGCAGCCTGCCTGCGTTCTCCCTCTTAATTTTCATGGCACCCCTGAGAGGCAGCTGCTATTTCTGTGCCCATTTTAGAGATGAAGAGACAAAGGCCCAGAGGAGCTTAGGAACTTTGCCAAGAATACACAGCTAGTAAGAGGTGGGACTGGAATCCGAGTCCAGTTTGGCTTGACTCCAAAGCCCATGTGCTTTACCTTTACTGCACTAATTGTAGACAGTGCAGGAATCATGGTAGAATTAACGGGGCTTGCTCTCGGCTCCTTTTTTGACAGCTGTGCCCTTGGGTTATAATTTGGGAACTGGGTTTATGGCAGGATGCAGTGTCACTTGGCATGAGCAAGGAGTCCCTAATGTCCTTCCTTCTGCTCCAGAAGCCTGTGATGTCCATCTGACCACTCATAGCGAAAGTTCAGTCGTAGAGTTTAGCAGTGTGAGCTTCTCTGACTTAGAGTGTGGCTGGAGGAAACTTTGTTGAGATTTTATTTGAAACACTGCTGGGTAAGAGCTTTCAAGGAGAACATCTAGAGCAAGGTTCAGAAAACAGCTCATGAAAGTGAAGCAGCAGTTCTTGGGGAGAGAAATGGAGAAATTACTCGGTATAATACAGATGAGAATAAGAAGCCTGCATTTACTGAAAGAAGTAAGAGAGGCAATGAAAAAAATTAAGATTAAAAAGAGAACTGAAATAAAAAGAGGTAACTTGCATTTGAAAGGAAATTGAGTGCTCAGAAGAATTTTTGAAAATTGCTTTCCAGTATTCCCAAGTGTGGACTGGGTTATTGGTTCAAGCCATGCTTTTATGCCGGATTCCAAAATTAAATTTTGCACAGAGCGTTGTCTAATAGAACCCATAGAACTGTAGTCACCAACCTAAGACTGGGTCTTTTTTTTTTTTTTTACATCTTTATTGGAGTATAATTGCTTTACAATGGTGTGTTAGTTTCTGCTTTATAACAAAATGAATCAGTCATACATATACATATGTTCCCATATCTCTTCCCTCTTGAGTCTCCCTCCCTCGCACCCTCCCTATCCCACCCCTCCAGGCGGTCACAAAGCACCGAGCTGATCTCCCTGTGCTATGCAGCTGCTTCCCACTAGCTATCTACCTTACGTTTGGTAGTGTATATATGTCCATGCCTCTCTCTCACTTTGTCACAGCTCACCCTTCCCCCTCCCCATATCCTCAAGTCCATGCTCTAGTAGGTCTGTGTCTTTATTCCTGTAAGACTGGGTCTTTAAGGTTGTCACGCAACTCTGCTCTTTCACCTGCTCTAATCAAATGGTGAAAAGGTTTAACTCTTGGAGATTTCTACCTCCTCATGACTATAATATTAATAGCAGACTTGTGAGTTCCATGAACATAGATATACCTATATTCAAAAAATAAGTGCATTCCAAAGCCAACTCATCGATCTTTCCATTTATCTACCCTTGCTTTTGCTGTTTCCGTCTATGAATGTGGATAACCAAGAGCTGACTTTAGAAACTTTACATTTTGGCTTCCATGCCTCTGGAGTAGGATGAAAATATCTAATAATAGTTTTCCTCTGGTGGTGAGATGTCAGACTATATTTGCACAGTCTGCATCTCCCAGGCTGGCCTGGAATGTTGGATAGCAGTGTTGCAGAAAGAGCAGCGTGTACACACAGAAATGCAGCCTTCCCTAATTGACCCCCCTCGAACCTGATGTATGCTTTGTTCCTCAGCTTCTTGGTACTTAGGTATTCAATTTGCATTCTGTTCCACTGCATTTTGTACTCACTTATATACTGTATTTTTGTTGGGCTTTTTTTCCCCTTGTAAACAGATTTTTTTTTAAATCCTATCTGTGAAAATAATTAATAATAAATACTGCCATGTTTGTTTTGCTTTAAAATTGTAAAGGATAAACTCTAAGATACTTCTATGTATTTAGTTTTCCAAATACAATTAAAATTAAAGCTGACTTGCTAAAATTGAATTTACACTAAATTTTTTCCGTTGTACAACTCTTGAAGAAAAGACACTAACCTTATGTGTTATGTAACTTCATCTGCCCTGTGAGCCCTCGTACAGGCCCTGCTCTAATTTCTTTTTAGACCTCCATGCTGGCGGAGATGCTCTGCTCCTTTGTCCCTCAGGACACAGTATTGATGGCATCACTTCTAAAGGCAGCTGTCAGAAACCAAAATCATAGACATGTGGATTTTCTCAGAAGCCTTTAATGAAACTTGGGTTTTCACCTCTCATACCAAAATAAGCAAGGGAAAAAAATAGAAATCAGCCCAACAGTGCTTTAAAATTGATTTTTGTATTTATCTTCTAATGCAGATGCCAGAGAAAGCGCCTGCTTCCTGCGTTTGTTTAGTTGTTTTTTGCCTGAGGTATATCTTCATGTCAATTTTTGACCCACAGCACTTTCGACTGCATAAAGAACTCTAAACATAAGCATTGGTAATAGAAATGCTGACACAACCCAGCTGTCACCCCTGGAATATGTCATTGAATGTCTGCACACATGCCAGGATCCCGTACTTGGGGTAAGTGAAGAATAAGGCCACTGTTCAGTTTCCAGCGTCTAACGGGGAGCGTATGGAGGGTTGTGCCCTCTGTTTCTCGTCTCCCACCCTTTCATCATCTCCCCACACACACCGTGCCCTGGGGAATGGTCACATCTTAATTATCTTTTCTTTCAAGGCCAGTTAGACCTTCAGAGGGTACAGTGTGTGTTGCCATCACTCATGCTGTCATGAGACTGTCCTGTGATCAAGTGTTTTCAAGTCGGTAGAGAAAGGAGGACTGACAATGTTGGGCCAATATAACATGAAGAGTCTGTTTACCATCAAATGCGAGCTTGGATCTTGTTTCATCAGGGGAGGAATATGTTTTTCACAGCAGTCTGGTGAATTAAGAACAATATACAGAATCACGCAGTGAGTCTGTTATATTTGACTCTGTTAATGGGATTTACGTATGGAACATCGGTTTCCTCTACAGACATAATTGAGTACATATTTACCGTGATATGAAAACTGCAAGCATATGTAGGGTGTGTGTGATGTTAAATTTTAAGAAACGTAATGAAGAGGAAAATCAGAGAAAACCTGAAAGTATGCAAATAATGAAATTATTAATTTGAATTTTTTGCTCAAGATATATGTGAAGCAGCTATGCCCTCCATATTACTCTGTGGAAATACAACAAATAATAGATGATTTTAATGTGTTACCATCTTCCTTTTTGGATTAATTTTTTAATAGAGCCATAATGCCTGAAGGGCAGTTCCTAGGGTCTGGTGTGTGGTTCAGGAATGCTCTGTTGTTTATAGCTTCTTCCCTCAGGGCTCTGAGTGGTGTCTGGTGTCAGTAGGTCTGAGGGCCTCTTGTATTTCTTAATATCAAGGGAGTAGGATGTTTTCCCCCAAAGCCTGGCTGACGGTTACCCCTGGGGAAAGAACAGTCCGGCTAAACTGACCAGAAATATCTGGAGGCGCGAACACCTCGTTAGTGGAGGTCAGCAGGTCAGGCGGTAACTGCTCAGAGCGTCATTCTTGGGCAGTGGTGTGATTACCATGGTATAAATTGGCTTCGGGGGACAAATCGATCAACCAAAAGAGGTTTAACGATTTTTAGTGTTCAGTTACAATATGGGTTCCGACTTTCTGGATTCAATGAGGGGATGTGTGGCAGTCGACTCTACTTAATTCTAGGCTGTGCGTCCCCCATCCAACCCCCAACACCACCAATTTTGTTCCCAAGGCTGCCTTAGCCTAAAACAGCTTTTGGTCTTTGCTGTCTGGGAGTTAGAAATCCACAATGGCAGTGAACGTTTCTCTTTCTCTTAGTGAGCCCGTCGGCTTTGTCCTCTCCTATTCTTGGCCTCTTTTTCACTCTTGCACCAGTGACACCTCAGGACTCTTGCAGCCTCGGGGCTCCTGGGTGAGATTCCTCCCAGACCATCCGTGAGCTGCGGGTCCAAGCCCAGCGCCCCAGCCTGCCTCGCCTTGCTTTCTCCTTCTGGAATACCACCCACCCACCTGCCTGCCCACAGAGGGAGACAATGAGACTAATGAGAAAGGAATGGGAACCAATGGAGAGAAATGCACTGAATGCTCTGGACTCCTTGGAGAGAGGTGTTTGTTCAGCGCATTATTCATATTTTTGCGAGGAAGAGCAACATTGATTTTTTCCATCCAAGAGCCATTCTGCCTTTGCACGGAGTCACCAGAGCACTGAACCTTCCTGTTTTGTAAATGGGCAAAGTTTCTCACCCATGGCCTAATAGCACGGGCTTTGAAGCTAAATTTTTTATTTCCAGCTCCAGGCATGAATTGTTGCTTCATTTTGCAGGTGACTGGGAGATCTTCTATTCACTGGAATCTGTCTTGGGTAATACTGCATTATTTTAAATTTTGTCTCTGGGGCTTGGTGTATGAGTTCGCCAATGTCAAGCACATACTCCATTACACATAGAATGCTCTGCACGGGCTCCAGGCTGCAAACCTACCACGCTGCTGTGTCTAAAATTTTCCTTTACAGCCCAGCCAGCCAGGTGTCCGACTAAACCTTGAAGCCAATTAGTGTGTTTCACAGAGCCAGATGCAGAGCTGCCAGGTAGCACCTGCAACTGAGTTGCATTGCTCTAATGGGATCTGCACATGTTTGGCTCTATGACGATGTTTTCACTTGACATGGAGTCATCTTTGGTCTTGTTCTCCAACCACTCCACTAAGCAGACACACCCACACATGTTACCAATTTGATCCGCTTTCAGAGGAGGATGGTACCTAGTCTTTCTCTTCCTGCTGCTAATATTTATGCTGATGCCCCTTGGGAAACTCTATTCTCCCATCCAAAGTGCTTTCAGAGGGGAGAGGACCACAAATCTTCGTTATTATCTTCGTTATTATCAGGGCATTTTCTGATAACACTGCATGTCTAACTTAAATTAGCCCATAAAGATTTATTTGAGAATTTTGTGCTTTCTTTTTCAAAAATATGTTTGAAGGTGGCAATTTTTCTCAAAGAACACACCTGAGTTTCTGTAATTTGGGGACTGAAGACATGGGCTCTGGTCCTATAGCTCTGCAGCTAATGAGCTGGGTGCCTGGGCAAGGCACAGCCTTTTCTGAGCCACTTGGATTCACTGTTCTCTAAGGAGCATGGAATCTATAGAAGCAGCACATAGACCTAAGTGTAAATAAATCCCTGATCCACTTTCTATTCGCAGAGTGACCTGGTCAAAGTTTTGTAGCCTCTCTTTTGGTCTCCTGACCCATGAAATGCGTATAATAATATGTACCTCAGAGGGTAATTTGGGGAGTTTAATGATTTCATAGTTACAGATATACCAGATTAGTGCCTGTACACGGTAGCTTTTCCAAAAATGTTCATTTTTACTTGCCTATCTCTTTGGCTTTGCCGTTTTTTTATTTCAAGTACTATACAGATATTACAACAATAAGTGGATTTTTAAAAATAATGAATAGCAATACAGTTGACCGCTGAACAACGGGGGTCAGGGGCACCAACCCCCATCCACCACTCCACCCCCCAGTGGAAAATCCTCATATAACTTTATAGTCAGCTTTATACAACTTTATAGAGTTGTATAAAGATTTAAATTCTGCCTCATATACTTACTTGCTGTGTGGCTTTGGACAAGAGTCCTCAGTTTCCTCATCTGTAAAATGGGGATCGTTTCACTTACTTCACACAATTGCGGTGAGGATGAAATAAAGTGATATGTGTAAAACGTCAAGCATGGTGCCTGGGGCATAACTCCACAGCTGTGCACATAACCGATTTCTTTTCACTAAGTCAGTGATTCTCCACTTTGGCTGTTTCTTGGAATCACCTCTGTAGCTTTTACAACTCCTAATGTCCAGGCAGTACCCCAGACCATCAGACTTTCTGGAGTGGGAGCCAGGCAACACTTTTTTAAAACCCCTCTGGTATTTCCATGTCCAGCCAAGGTTGAGCATCCCTGCGCTAGACGCACCCTGTGTGTCTCAGCCTGTCTACACGGGCTCAGCAGGAGCGCAGCTCAGAAAGGCGACAGGACTGAGGTCCAAAGGGTGGTGTGGGAGGGACTCTGGGAGCTGCTGGCAGGGCCGTCCCCACGGCCTGACAGGTTAATCACCCTGGGGCCTCTCCTTTTCCCACAGCATTTTTATCTAAGTGAAGCCAGCTTAAAATGGAATTCTGGGGGAGCCTAGAGAGGAATCATGTGCAGAGCAGGCAGCTTAAGGAGAGATGGTTAGCAGAAGGGGGAAGAGAGAGCAAAAGGAGATGGTGAGAGCAAGCTTACATCCGCAGGTCCTGACCGAGAAGGCACTCTGACCTTCAGGACAAGATAGCCAGAGTTATCTCTTTCTCCTCCAGGAGTCAAACCATCAGTGGGAAGTGCAGTGTGGTCAGTCCCAGAACCAGCAGCAACAGTGTCACTGGAGAGCTAGTTTAGAAGCGCAGACTCTCACACTCCCCCCACAAATCTTCTGAATTAGAATCACTAGGGGTGGGGCATAGGACTATGCATTTTAACAAGGTTCCCAAGTGATTACATGCTTGTTAAAGATTGAGAAGCGCTGCTAAAGTGAAAACAGAACAAGCTTTAGAGGCAAACGGTGCTTCTGAAAGAGTTCTAGCTCTTTCACTTACTCTGTGATCTTTGAAAATTTACTTCTCTGAACTCCTGTTTCCTCATCTGTAAATTGGGAATGAAAGAATTTACCTTAATCATAGACTGCCAAGGGAATTGTGAATGGAATACAGGGGGTCCATGGACTTGGATAGGAAAAAAAAGTCATTTTTATTTTCACTAATCTCTAACTGAAATCTAGCATGCCCTTCAGTTATGAACATAGGCAAAAAATCACAGTAGTGTTAGTAGCCCGTAACTGTCAGCAGTAGAAATCACAGATATTTTCATATCACATTAGAGTTCTCTGCAATTACAGATATTTACAATATCTCTACATATCATTTATGTTCATCTACTTAAAAATTATAGTTTTTAGACTTGCCAGATCTCAATACTTAATGTATTAATAATGAGGCACATACATTACTCTATCATAAATGTGTTTTAGTTTTATAAAAACTGTATTTTAAACTAATTTGTTTCCTTTGTAATTTTATTTTATTTTATTTTATTTATTTTTTGTGTGTGATATGCAGGCCTCTCACTGTTGTGGCCTCTCCCGTTGCGGAGCACAGGCTCCGGACGCGCAGGCTCAGCGGCCATGGCTCACGGGCCCAGCCGCTCTGCGGCATGTGGGATCTTCCCGGACCGGGGCACGAACCCACGTCCCCTGCATCTGCAGGCAGACTCTCAACCACTGCGCCA
Source organism: Lagenorhynchus albirostris (assembly GCF_949774975.1). NCBI lineage: Eukaryota > Metazoa > Chordata > Mammalia > Artiodactyla > Delphinidae > Lagenorhynchus > Lagenorhynchus albirostris. The sequence continues at coordinate 23,412,100 of NC_083112.1, read as the reverse complement.
CCAGGGAAGCCCCGTAATTTTATTTTTTATTGCCTGTATTTGAAAACTATTCTGAAAAAGGGTCCAGAGGTTCAAGGCACAAAAAAAGGTTTAAGAGAAGCCTCTCTTGCCTTGCAAGCTGTTGTGATGATTAAACAATGGAATCAGATGTGTCTAATACTTGGCAGAGACGCAAATTACAGCACCCTGATTGCCCTCCTCTGCATCATCCATCATCGCGTTTGTCCTCAACCTGGACCAAACCATCCTTCAGCCTTTTCTGGGGGTCCATCAGAATGCACAGTGTCTAGTCAACTTCCCCCACAGGTATTTTTCTAGCTAATTCTGGTTTTATTGAATGAGAGTTAGTGTTTACTGAATGGCTGCTCTGTGCCAGAGAGGTGAACTAAGCTGTTTGGAATCACACAGCTGGTAGTGGGAAAGGTGGCATTCAGCCTCCACACTGCCATGCATATGCCTACATCCAGGCGTAGAGGCACAGATGAAGGCCTCCTGCATCCTCCTGGTTCAAGAAGGCAACAGAGGGTTATCATCTGGCTCACTAAGCACCTATAATCTCTTAGTTCTTTTACATTCAATAAACATTTATTGAGCACTTACTATGTGCCTGGCTCTATGCCAGTTGCTAGGATACCCAGATGAATAAGTCATGAGCCCTGCCTCTAAGAAGACACTATGTGCTCTGGAAGCACAGAAAGAAAACCCCTAACCCAGCGGGGGCAAAATGTAGAGACAGAAATGAGGGGAGGGTCCCCCAGTCACTTGGGTACAGTGTGAAGTTTAAAATGGTTAATTTTACGTGTCAACTTGGCAGGGCTATAGTGCACAAATATTTGGTGAAAGGTTATTCTGAATGTGTCTGTGAGGGTGTTTTTTTACCTGAGTCTAGCATTTAAATTGGTAGACTTTGCGTAAAGCAGATTGCCCTCCGTATTGTGGGTGGGCCTCATCTAATCAGTTAAAGAAATTAGTATAAAGACTGACCTCTCCTAAGCAAGAAGGAATTCTGCCAGCAGATGACCTTCACATTTGACCTGCCACATTTGCTCTTCCCTGGGTCTCCAGCTTCCTGGCCCACCCATCAGATTTTGGACTTCCCAGCCTCCATAATCACATGAGCCAATTACTTAAAATAAATCTCTCCATATATACATAGATATCCTATTGGTTCTCTTTCTCTGGAGAACCCTGACTAATACAAAATCCAACTGGAGCAGGATGGAGGAATAAGACATCTCTCAATTATATCTCCCCTTCAACAACAAATTAGCATCCATCTACCGACAAAGGTACTTTATGGGAGCGGTGGGATTCAGCATCACACAGCAAGGGACCCAGGAAGAGTCTAGCCCACCCATGCATCAGGGTCCTTTGTCCTGCCTGCGAACCCTGAAGTAGTTCATGAACTGGCTAGAGCTCTTGGCCACAGTACAGGAGCCCCTGATTTAGACAATCACTCATGGGCAAGAGAGCCTTAGTGGAAGTCCAGTGGAGAAAGTCCAGGACATCACTGGAGCAAAGAAATCAGATTGGATGCATTAGAAGGGGTAAGAGGACCAAGTTGACTTTATCCCATCAACCACCACCCCTGCCCTGGGTGGGCACAGCTTGGGTCCAAGAGAGCCCTTCTTGGCCTGTGATTTCCCCCCACAGGGGAAAGTGAGAACATGTGAATGAGCATCTGGCTTCTCCAGCTGTGCAGGATGCAGCCACAGAGGCCCAGTTCTCTCTCATCCCATCAAGAGTGCTGAGTTGTGAGCTGCACAACTAGGGGGCTGTGAGCAGCTGGGGGGACAACATGAAGCTCATAGGTCTCCAAACAAATTCAACTAAAAAAATCTCTTCTTGAAAACATATTATAATGAAACTATCAAAAAATCAAAGACAGAAACTTAAAAGCAGCAAGAGAAAAGAAGCTCATTGCTTCCAAGGGAACCCCCAAAAAGCATCAGTGAATTTCGTAGCAGAAACCTTGCAGTCTAGAAGATGGTAGAATGATAGATAAATGTAAAGTGCTGAAAGGGAAAAAAAAACACCAAAAAAACTTGCCAACCAAGAATACTTTATCTGGTAAACTTGTCCTTCAGAAATGAAAGAGAGATAAAACATTCCCAGACAAGCAAAGGCTGAGAGGAGTTCATCACCACTAGATCTACCTTACAAGACATACTAAAAGGAGTTTTTCAAGCTGAAATGAAAGGATGCTAATTAGTAACTTGAAAGCATGACAAAATACAACACACTGGTAAAAGTAAGTATATAATCAAATTCAGAATATTCTAATACTGTAATATGGTAGTGTGTTAACCACTTAACTTTAGTAAAAAGGTTAAAGAACAAAAGTGTTTAAAAATAACTATAGCTACAATTACTTGCTAATGAATACACAATATAAAAAGAGGTAATTTGTGACATCAAAAACATCAAAGGGGGAATAAAAAGATAGAGTTTTTGTGTGAGATCAAAGCTAAGTTGTTAGTAGCTTAAAATAGACTGTTAGAAAAAAAACAAAAAAATAAAACAAAAAAAATAGACTGTTAGGGGCTTCCCTGGTGGTGCAGCAGTTAAGAATCCACCTGCCAATGCAGGGGACACGGGTTTGAAGCCTGGTCCGGGAGGATCCCACATGCCATGGGGCAACTAAGCTGGTGCTCCACAACTACTGAGCCTGTGCTCTAGAGCCCGTGAGCCACAACTACTGAGCCCGCGCACCACAACTACTGAAGCCCACGTGCCTAGAGCCTGTGCTTCACAACAAGAGAAGCCACCGCAATGGAAGGCCCATGCACTGCAGTGAGGAGTGGCCCTTGCTCGCCGCAGCTGGAGGGGGCCTGTGAGCAGCAGTGAAGACCCAATGCAACCAAAAATAAATAAATTAAATAAATAAATTTTTTTTAAAAAGTAGACTTTAACTCAAAAGCTATAACAAGAGAAAAGGAAGGTCATTATATGATGATAAAGGTGTCACTTCATCAAGAGAATATAAATAATATATGCTGTCAATATTGGAATTCCTAAATATGTTATTAAGCAAATACTAAAAGGGAATTCCCTGGTGATCCAGTGGTTGAGAATCCGCCTTCCAATGCAGGGGACGCATGCTTGATCCCTGGTTGGGGAACTAAGATCCCACATGCCACAGGGCAACTAAGCCCGCACACCGCAACTACTGAGCCTGCTCGCCGCAACTAGTGAGCCCATGCACCTGAACCCGTGTACCGCAACTACACAGCCCATGCGCTCTGGAGCCTGCGTGCCGCAATGAAAGATCCCATGGGCCACAACTAAGACCTGACGCAGCCAAAAATAAATAAATAAATAAATATTTTTAAAAAACCACCACGTGCTTCTATTCAGGTTTCAATTAAGATGCTATGAGATTCAAGGAGGATAAGAAATGAGATAAAAATTGGAACTAAATGTTATTTATTGAAAAAAGCAAATACTAACAAATCTGAAAGGTGAAATAGACAACAATACAATTATAGTAGGGGATTTCAATACCCCAATATATCAATAAATAGATCATCCAGATAATAACCTTTGCATATATGATAAACTAATATTTAACATGGGAGCCAAGAATGCTCAATGGGGAAAGAATAGTCTCTTCAGTAAATGGTGCTGGGAAAACTGGATAATCACATACAGAAGAATGAAATTGGACTATCTTACACCACTCACACAAATTAACTTGAAATGGGTTAAAGAATTAAACATAAGACCTAAAAAACCATAAAACTCCTAGAAGATATTTGCAAACCATATATCTGATGAGGGGTTAATGTCCAAAATACATAAAGAACTCAAACAACTTGATAGCAACAAATAAACAAATAAATAAATAAATAAATAAGATCCCGCATGCTGCGGAGCGTGGCCAAAAAATTTTTTTAAAAATCTTATTAAAAAGTGGGCAGAGGTAGACATTTTCCAAAGAAGGCATACAGCTGGCCAACAGTTTCATCAGGGAAATGCAAATCAAAACAACAATGAGATATCACTTCACATCTCTTAGATATCTTCAAAAAGATAAGTGTTGCCGAGGATGTGGAGAAAAGGAAGTCATTGTGCACTGTTGGTAGAAATATAAATTAATGCAGCAAATAAGGAAAGCAACATGGAGGTTCCTCAAAAAATTAAACAGGACTACCATATGATCCAGCGATCCCATTTCTGGATACATATCCAAAGGAAATGAAATCAGGACATCAAAGAGATATCTGCACTCCTATGTTCAGTGCAGGATTATTCACAATAGCCAAGATACAGAAACAACCTAAGAGGCCACCAATGGGTGAATGGATAAGGAAGATGTGATGTGTGTGCGTGTATTTATATACACATATAAATGTACATATTTATATATATACAAAACGGAATATTTTTCAGCCATGAGAAGGAAGAAAATCCTGCTGTTTGCAACAACATGGGTGGACCTTGAGGGCATTATGCTGTGTGAAATAAGCTAGACAGAGAAAGACAAATACTATACGATCTTACTTATATGTGCAATCTAAAAAAAGCCAAACTCATAGAAACAGAGAGTGGAATGGTGGTTGCCAGGGTCTGGGGCATGGAAGAAATGGGGAGATGTTGATTAAAGGGTACAGACTTTCAGTTATAAAATGAACAAGTTCTGGGGATATGGTGACCATAGTTAACAAAACTGTATTATATATTTGAACGTTGATAAGAGAGCACATCTTACATGTTCTCACCACAAAAATTAAAAATGCTAATTATATGAGGTGATGTAAATATTAACTAACCTTATTGGGGAAATTTGTTTGCAATGTTAAGTGTATATATATATTATATATAAGTATCAAATTATCACATTGTACACCTTAAACTTATACAAAGTTATCTGACAATTATATCTCAATAAAGGTGGAAAAAAATAAAATTAAACAAACGAAAACCCAAAGTCCAACTGGCTCTATCCACTTGTGATTATGCTTCAGTGTGCTTTACTTTTTGTCTGAATATGTCTTATATTACAAGGCTCCTGGTCTGGGATTCTGAGTCCCCAAGAGATTTTTGTTTCATTACACACCCTTTGTGGCAGTGTTGTATCTAGGCTAATATAAGCAATGCTGGGAAGCCTGGGGTTAGGAAGGAAAGGAAATAACATTTACTGAGTGCCTACTGAGTGCTGGGCACTGTGCATTTTACATTCATTTTAACCTCTAATTATTAGTATACAAAAAAGTAAATGGAATCGTGCCCATTTTACAGACAAGGAAACTGAAGCCTGGAGAGAGTAAGTGACTCTTCTGTGATCACCCAGCTAGCAGGGAGAATCAGAGCTGGCATCCAAACCTGAGTCTCTACCTGGTACCCAAGACAACCAAGGCCAGGCTCTTTAAGACACAGAGTGTCGGGCTTCCCTGGTGGCGCAGTGGTTGAGAGTCTGCCTGCCGATGCAGGGGACGCGGGTTCGTGCACCGGTCCGGGAAGATCCCACATGCCGCGGAGCCTGCGCTCCGCATACGGGAGAGGCCAAAACAGTGAGAGGCCCGCGTACCACAAAAAAAAAAAGACACAGAGTGTCACCTCCCACAGAAAGTGCTAGGCCCAGGGAATAAGACCTCCAGCTCCTCAGAGACCTCACTCCCTCGCTGGCAGAGCTTCCTACCCCCAAGGGGCCCCTGCAACCACACTAGCCCCTCTCGTGAGAGATTACTCTATGCCCTGCTTGAAGCCCATGCAGAAGATCACCAAATCACCAAATAAAGGAGCCCTTTGGTCTCAGTAGAGTCTTTGAAACATCCCACTGTGACGTTGGCCCCAGAGCTTGGGTTTCACCCAGACTCTCCGGGTCTCAGTCGTGTTGATCATCAAGGGCCTCTTGACTTACTTCCATATGTCACTCCACCAGGACCCTGCCATTTTGCTCTACTGATGAGAACATCACGTGGGCAGAGTCAGAATCTCTCCTGCAGCCCCAGAAGATGGCATCTATTGCTGGTTTCCTTATCTGTGTTCCCTTTCATCCATCAGACAAGGAAATTGAATTGGTCTGGCGCCATTGGCTCTCCAGAAAGCTCCTTTGGCTGCTCAATCTACCAAAGAGGGTGGATTTTTTTTTTAAACATCTTTATTGGAGTATAATTGCTTTACAATGGTGTGTTAGTTTCTGCTTTATAACAAAGTGAATCAGCTATACATATACATATGTCCCCATATCTCTTCCCTCTTACATCTCCCTCCCTCCCACCCTTCCTACCCCACCCCTCCAGGCGGTCACAAAGCACAGAGCTATGCGGCTGCTTCCCACTAGCTATCTGTTTTACATTTGGTAGTGTATGTATGTCCATGCCACTCTCTCACTTCGTCCCAGCTGACCCTTTCCCATCCCCATGTCCTCAAGTCCATTCTCTACGTCTGCATCTTTATTCCTGTCCTGACCCTAGGCTCTTCAGAACCTTTTTTTTTTTTTAGATTCCATATATATGTGTTAGCATACGGTATTTATTTTTCTCTGACTTACTTCACTCTGTATGACAGTCTCTAGGTCCATCCACCTCACTACAAATAACTCAATTTCGTTTCTTTTTATGGCTGAGTAATATTCCATTGTATATATGTGCCACATCTTCTTTATCCATTCATCTGTCGAGGGACACTGAGGTTGCTTCCATGTCCTGGCTATTGTAAATAGAGCTGCAGTGAACAGTTCCAATTTTAGTATATGTGCTGCCGAAGCAAGCACTAGAGGGTGGATTTATTTGGGTGTTTCTTTTTGGAGTGAGTGAACAGGCCTTTTCAGAGCCGCCCACAATTAGCTGAAAGGCCTGAACTGCCGTGCCAGGCCCACCTGTCACGAGGATGGCGGCCAAATGGGGCAGATGGGATCCAAGCCAGGCCAGCAGAGAGCCTCTTAATTTAGCCTCGGAGTCCTTTTCCTCTCTTTTCTGGGCACCCTGGAAATAGGACAGCAGTGGAAGACAAGAACATGAGTCAGAGAAAACCATCCAGGAGCCTGTGTGTTAAAAACTCACCTCCAGGGCTTCCCCGGTGGCGCAGTGGTTGAGAGTCCGCCTGCCGATGCAGGCGACGCGGGTTCGTGCCCCGGTCCGGGAAGATCCCACTTGCCACGGAGCGGCTGGGCCCGTGAGCCATGGCCGCTGAGCCTGCGCGTCCGGAGCCTGTGCTCCGCAACGGGAGAGGCCGCAGCAGTGAGAGGCCCACGTACCGCACCAAAAAAAAAAAAAAAAAAAAGAATGTTCACACAGGTGTGATCCCTTTGGTGAAATGGCAGTAATAGTACCTGGGGCTGGGGCTCAGAGAGATGTCATGATTTGCACACTCTCGCAGACTTGGTTTCACTGCCCCAGGACCCAGAATACTCATCTGCTAGGGACCTTCAGCCCCTGTCGTTCCCCTCCGCGCCCCTGTCAGCTCTAGGACTCTATGATTCCCACCAGAAATTACAAACCATTCAGATCAAACTTGCCCAAGAGAATCTGTGTGGCTTTGATGCACACGGTGTCCTCTATAAATCACAGTCACGGCCACAAATACTCCTGGGGACTCCAGGCTGAATGGCCACTCAGAGCTCTAATCACGTTCTGGGTCTTAGTCCTCTGTGGTGAATCTTACAGCAGAGCAGCGAGTGCTAAAGCAGAAACCCCGGTGACAGAAGGAGCTCTCTGAGGGTTTGGTGGAATAAATTGCTCAAACAGTTGGATGTGTCTAAAAGCAGTGAAACTGAATTCCTGCTATGATACTGGGATAAACAAAATGTAATCTACAGCATTGTCCTAGCTCATCCAAATCATGTCTTCCTTTTTCATGTAAGTAATTGAAAAAAACTGCGGAGGCCTTTAGGAGAGTTATCTTATTTGGATCTGATTTTTTTTTAACATCTTTATTGGAGTATAATTGCTTTACAATGGTGTGTTAGTTTCTGCTGTATAACAAAGGGAATCAGCTATACATATACATATATCCCCATATCCCCTCCCTCTTGCGTCTCCCTCCCACCCTCCCTATCCCACCCCTCTAGGTGGTCACAAAGCACTGAGTTGATCTCCCTGTGCTATGCGCTGCTTCCCACTATTTTACATTTGGTAGTGTATATATGTCCATGCCACTCTCGCCGAAGGCGAGTGCAGGCTTGCAGTAAACGCAGGTGAACTTCAGGGGGAAGGAGCGCCCCTGTACAATCACAAATGCAAATGTTTAAAGCAACTCAACAATTTTCCGCTTGCAGCTGCCCGTTTTATCTCTCGCAAAACCAGTAATGATACAAGCAGTTGATTATGGTTTACAATAGCAATAAACCTCTCACAATTGGTTGTTTCCAAAATAAATAGCCATTCTGTTAAATGTTAAATAACAAGCCATAAACGGCGGAGAACAACCAATTTCTTGTGGATTATTGCCTGAATAAATTTCAACAGGAATGGTAGATCATTAAGCTATAAACGCCACAGATCAAAACCATTGAAACATTTTTTAAAAAATCAATCAAGGAATTCATCAAGGACCCCCATTTTACAAACCAAATCACACCACACATTCTTTGGAGCTTTTCCTTTGCTGGTCATGGTTAGCTCTATTCTTGCCCAAATCCTTCCAAACTTTTTCAGAATACCTTTCTTTCTTTTTTTTTTTTTTGGCCGTGCTGCACGGCTTGCAGGATCTCAGCACCCCAAGCAGGGGTCGAACCCATCCCTCACCCCACAAAAAAAAAGAATACCTAGCCTGATAGTTAAATTGGCCCATTCTGAGAGCATGCAGTTTCACTCAGCTGCATTCTATAAGCCCTACATTTAACATCTACAATATTCCAATTGATAAAACACAGACCTGTCCACAAAGTTAAACATCTGAGTCAAAGCTCAGTGGCAAATATATTCAAACTGCAGCTCTAATAGAGGCTGTTCTTGCAAGAGGAGCCAACTTCATCCGGGTGATTGATAGAAGATTCCTCGCCATAGCAACCGGGGTTATCTCTCTGGAATAACAACACTAACCTCTTTCATAACCAGTTTTTCATCCTTAAGTTTCAAAGGCAGTTGCATGCATATTGTGTGATCCTTTATTTTTCTTTTTGAATGAACAGTTAGCACTTAGATAAAAATAGAACAAGATGCAGGGAAACCAAATTAATTTTGCATTCTTCCTGGAAAAAAGCATTACAATGGGTCTCGTAGGCAGAACAGTTAAAGGGCAGGAAGGGTCCCTGTGTCTTCTGAGCACAGAGGGATGGCAGAGAGATTTCGATTCATCTGCCGCCTCTGAAATAGCCCTACTGCACTGATTTGCTTTGTGCTGTCATGGGATCAGGGTAAAGAATTTTTTTCAGATTTTATTCCTGCCTCATTATTTGACCTCATAATCCCTAATACACACACACACACACACACACACACACACACACACACCCCTTAGGTATGATCCAGTACAAAGTAATAAGTGGTCTGCAGAAAATGGTAGAAAAATGTATATTCTCTCTGGAAAAACATGCATATTCCATCACCTTTTTGAAAGAAATTGCTAAATGAATCTCAAACCACCTCCTCTGTCTTATATCTAATGTTCTAGGGAAGCCATAGACATCAGTGTCTTTCAATGTCACCGAAGTGTCTCACCAGCCCCTCACAGGGATGCTGTGATAATGTTCTGGACCAGACTTCTAGTCAGAGACTTCAGTCTCTGCAAGTGAAAAGCATGGCCCTCAAGCCTCGAGGAACATGGAGGCTGTGACGAGGAGAGACAGACCATAACCCTAGATGGACCACTGCCAAATTCTCCCCACCTCTTGTCCCAGCTCGGATCCATTTCCCATTGGAGCCAACTTGATTGCAGTTGCTCCCTTGAAAGTTTGAGTGATTCTTCACCAGTCTTGCCTATCATTCAGAGCCACAGTCTTGAAACCTAGGGCCTCCCTGTAACCCTGGAGACTTTCAGTCCTCTGCTGAGGAGAGAGTAGGCAGGAAGTAAAAAAAAAAGGTGCCACTAGGGCCAAAGCAAGAGGAATCTGGGGATATGGTTTCTAAAAAGAGCCAAAAAATGTGGGCCCTAAGAGGGGGAGGGTAGCCATCCAACAGAATCGCTCTGACCTGATTTGGATTTAAGCAAGAAGGCACGATAAATGGATTCCAAAAGATGTTCTGTATAGCAATTTTACCCTCAGTTTGGAAGTAGGAAGAACTCTTTGAGATTTCCATTGTATTGGACACAAACACTGCAGGCCTCCTAAGAAACCCTTCGTGGCCACCTTGTTTCCAAAGTTGAAGCCCAAGTTGTTGGCTGCTCACTGAGAAATGGTGTCCAGGGCAGCACCACTGTATCACGTTGCTTCTTGTCTTCCCTCCTTGTTTTCCCCCTTTTTTCCACTTACTCTCACCTCTCCAGGGTTTCACTTCCCAAATAAATTAGCTGCACTATAATCCTTGCCTCAGGCTCTGTATGGAGGGTGGGTGCAGAGGAAACCACCTGGATGAATCAGACTCAGGGCTGGGGCAAGGTTCTCTAGACACTTTATAGGCAAAGGGGTGGGTGATGCAAAGCATGGCCCTTCTCTTTGAGGGAATACAAAGATTCCTTCATTTGCCTAATGATCCCTGACTTTACAGCCACCTTGGGAAGCTGCTTCCCAGAGGCTGAGATTTGAGGAAAGGTTGCTTAATTGCTTTTCAGAAATAGGGCAATGGGCCTTTTTTACTCAGCAGCAAAGGGTCGAACTGGGAGCAAATTACGCCTCCTGGCATCCAAGGTGTTTGCAATTAGTTTCTCCTGAAACAGAAGATAACTTTGTTTTAATAGTCAAAAGAACAATAGCAACGGCAGCAAAACCCCACAAACTGCCGGTCATCAGACGGAGGAGACCTCATGCCCACCTTGAACCCGCATAGAGGTGGCGGTGCCCTCCCAGCCCAGAGGGAGGAAAGCCGGTGCTCTACTCTGCGCTCAATGCCCTCCTCACGAAGTCTTGCTAAACCCTGCGGCATCTATAAATATTTCATTATTTACGGGTGTGCTGGTTTATTCATGCGCTGGCCCAGCATCCCGTGATCTCTCTCTGTGTTGCGGAGCCTGTGTGGGGCTGGTTGGTTGCAGCTGGCGCTAATGAGGCCAACGTGTGGTTCAGTCCCCACGGGAGCCAGTTAACTTCAGTCCGCTCCACGGCCGGAGGCAGCACCCAGCCACGGAGCTTGCGTGCACTTCCGGCCAAGGGCATCCAGGGAAGGGGGGCGTGACTTAACACTCCGTCTCCAACTGTGCTGGAGAAAGTTACTCCCCATGGTGCCTTCACTCCTGCAGAGGTCAGCATGGTTTTCTCCAAGATTACCCCTCGATCCTCTCTAAAGAGGTATGTATTTTTTAGAATCTTCCTTTTTCTTTCAATGAGTATTTACCAAGCACCTGTTATGCGTTAAGAGCACACTTCTTTGAGTCCCTTCCTTGCTCATTTATTCTTCATCCACTAGAATGCAGTCTCCTAGGGGGAGAGGCGCTCTGTGGACATCAGGAAATAAACTAGGTGGCGTTACAGATTTTTGTATGTTTCTGTATAATGTTAATATACTAGAAAATATTCATTCACTCTATTTATTGACTATTATGTCTTTCTTGGACACCTAGGGATACAAGAGTGAAACAAAACAGCTTTAAACAATTCCTGTTCTCATGGAGTTTATATTTCACTGTGGCGAGTGATAGAGAGTAAATAAGAAAAGCTAGTTAAAAAATATGTATGTTCCCTGATGGTAAGTGCCAAGGAGGAAAATAAAGCAGGAGCGGGGATGGAGGCTGCTGGGAAGGATACTGCGATTATAAATGCTGCGGTCAGGGTAGACCTCGCTGAAGCGACATTACGCGAGGACCCTTTGCCACGTGCCCTTGGCCGGAAGTGCACACAAGCTCCAGTGTCAGGTGCAGCCTCCGGCTGTGGAGCAGACCGAAGTTAACTGGCTCCCGTGGGGACTGAACCCAGACGTTGGCCTCATTAGCACCCGCTGCGATCTAGGGAGAGAGAGTGAGCTGTGTGGGTAACAGAGGGGAGAACGGTCCAGGCAGAGGGAACAGCAAAAGGTGGAGACCATGAGGAGGGAGCGTGCGTGGCCAGTGGAGGAACAGCAAGGAGGCTCTAGTGGCTGGGACTGAGTGAGTGAAGGTGGCAGTGGAAGATGCACCAAGGAAGAGGGGAGGGAGGGGGACCAGGGAGGGTCCACGGGCGCTTGGAAGGGCTTTGGCTTCTTTTGGAAGAAATCGGAAAAGGCTCGTCAGAGGCGTTACTTTGGACCTGGGTGGAACAGGCTGAGCGGTGTTAATGTGTGCGTCTGCACTCCCCTGGAGGGGGCGCTGCCGGACCTCGCGTGTGATTCGGGAGATGACTGTGCAGGTGCCGAGGTTGCCTTTTCAGACTTGAGGGCTGAGCGGAGTTAGCGCTGGCTCCCTGCCCCACCGTCGCCCCGCCCTGTCCCCCACGTGCTACAAGCCTGGGAGTCACGTGTGGTCGCATGTTGGGAGCCCACACAGAGCCTGGGATTACTGTACCCACCACCCAGGCGGGTGGGAGCTCGGAACAGACGCAGGAGATCAAAGGGTTGAGTCATTTCTTACCTTGTAGATTACAGTTATCGTTCCCACCTGCCAAGACACAGGAAAATTGCGTAGCACGTGACCCAAGGCCACATGAGTGAAGGAGAAAGCAGAGGCACCCCAAGTTCCAGGAAGGAAGGTGTTGCCTTGGGGTTATGGAGTGGGGGGGGAAGGGGTAACTGTGGAACGCTTAGAGGAGGGGTGAGATTTAAGCGGGTCGTGAAGCATGGGAGTGATGTGGGTCTGTGGACAGGAAGAGGGAGGGATTTCAAGTCTTTGTCCCTGAGTGAGGAAGGGTAGGACGTTTTGGACACATTCAGGGGTCAGGAATAGGGAGAGGCCGTGTTGGGAAAGAGCAAGAAAAGGCCGGCAAAGAGTGGGCCACATTGTGGAACTCCTGGCATGCCAGCGGGAGAAGTTTGGACCTTTCCTGGGGGCGATTTGCTGCATGAGATGACAGGGTTGTAGCAGACAGAGCCGTGTCTGTTTCCTTTACGCCTATATATGTGTACGTGGAAGTCTTGCCAGATATAAAATACGGGAGACCCAGTTAAATTTGGATTTCAGATAAACAATGAATAATTCTCAGTATAAGTATGTCCCATGAACTATTTGGGACATAAATACAGGACACCCAGGTAAATTTAAATTTCAGATAAACAACGGACAATTATTTTTAGTGTAATGCAATATATGTCCCATGCAGTACTGGGGAGGTACTTATACTTTGAAAAATTCATTGTTTATACGAAGTTCAAGTTTAACTGGACATTGGGTATTTTTATTTGCTAAGTCTGTCAACCCTAGTACGTGGAACTGAATCAATGCTGCGGACTCCAGGCCAGAACCCCCCTCCTGCTACACTAACTGGCCTGGACAGCTCTGCCACCAGGGAGCTGATTTCTGGGCCACCCGTGGTACCAGCTCAGCTCTCCGATGTCTCCAGCCTATGAGATGCCCCTGAGAACTGTGGGGCTCCCAGCTGCCTCCCCAGGGACCAGCCGCAGCTCTCCACACCTGCCTCTCTAGACATGGAATAGGAACCCTGACTGCCAGCAGAGCAGTGGCAGCGCTGAGAATCAATATCAGCCCTGTTGTGTAGGGTGCGGGGACGCAGCCTGCTACCCTAAGGCAGTATTGATTATGCAAGCGGGCTGCCCTTAACCAAGCAGGCATGCTGAAACAGGATGCTGGCGGCAGCCTGCCCTTTCATGGGGAACTCTTCAGGTAGCCCTCAAAGTCTAACAGGCTCAAAAGGGAGGAGCAGCAGAGTTCTTTCCTTTCATTAATGCAATGCCTTAGGGAGCTACATTGTATTCTTTGTTTTTTCTTTTTTTTAAAGGCAAACTTGAGGGGGGGGGGGACCATAGCTGTCTTCTCTCCTTTGGGACTCTGTCTTCTTAAATGTGGTCCATCATTCAGTTCAAGAAACAGAGCACAAAATATAAAAACTTGGACTTCCCTGGCGGTCCAGTGGTTAAGTCTCTGCGATTCCAATGCACGGGGCACGGGTTGCATCCCTGGTTGGGGAACTAAGGTTCCACATACCATGTTGTGCGGCCAAAAAAAACCCCAAAAACTAATAGAAGTTGCATTGAAAGCCTAGAATGTGTTGGGCTCTGTAGTGAGCATTTTTTACGTGTTGTGGGGTTTTATCCTTATGAGAATTCTATGAGAGGGATATTACTCTCTTATTTCACAGATTCAGAACTAGAGACTCACCAAGGCTCAGTGATTTGATCAGGGCCACACGGCCTGCCAGTTTTGAACCTCGGTTCAAACCCAGGTCAGTTTGACTTGTAACACAACTGCTGGCCCAAGGAGCCAGACAAGCCACATACACCGCTGGTTTGTCATGAAAATTCCTAAATGGGAATTCCTTGGTGGTCCAGTGGTTAGGACATGGCGCTGAGCCATGGGCCCAGGTTAGATACCTGGTCGGGGAACTAAGATCCCTGCTCTGCGTGGCCAAAAATAATAAAATAAAAACTTCCTAAGTGGTCAACATCCTCTGAGAAACTGTCCCTGGCTGCTCTGAAAACCTCAGCTACTTCTCTCTGCTCTTAGATGACTTCCGTTCCACCTGTGTTGCAGAACTCTGTCGTTGTGCTGTAAAAACACTCACCTTGGTACATCCCCACTTATCCCCGAGGTCCTTAAGGTCAAAGTCTTTTCTATCAAGTGTGTCCCGCTCTGTCTTCAGGGGCCAGAATATTGTTTGGCATACAGTAGACTCTCAATATGTATCTGCTCTTGGATACTATTATTTCTAATTCTCTTTTCCCATTTGTTTAGGGAGCCCAAGGAATGCTGTCGTGTTAGTGTGTAGCATTGTGACTACAGGTCTTCTGCATGCCTATCTCTGTTTTCTTACACTGAGTTTTCTATTCTCCTGTCTTCACTGGGGACTCAGCTAACTGGTCAACACCAATACTGATAGAAGGTTCTTCTGCGGTCAAAAGATTGGACCAGCGCGGATGCCAAGACGGGTATATTTGCAAAAGTCCAAGCTGGTCTCCTCAGTTGTTCTTCCCTGTGATTTGGTGGAAGGGTCTAGGGCAAAGTGAGCCCAGTGGAAGGCCTGACTTCCCAGACTCAGGGTCTTAAGGCTGATGTATTTTCAGTCACAGCGATACAGGGATGGAGTATCAAGAGAAGGCTAAAAAATATGCTATTGAAGGAGGACGACAGATTGGCTCTGATCCTACCTTCTCACAAAAGCTTCTTAGTAAAGTCACCCTGTTTTTGAAAAGCGTACATATTCCCACAAAACCTCTTTCAGGAAGTAGATAGGTACATTTTCCCATGATTCTGCTTCCAGAAGGAAATGTGGGTATAAAGGGAAATGTGGGACCCCACGTGTAGTCTGGCCCTTCAGGGATGAATGGGCCATGGAACCGGTAGTTGGTGCTCCTGGACAGGCATTGGCTGCGAGGGCCGGGTGACTACCCAGCCTAGCCACCGGGAGCTCAAGCACGAAGGAAGTCTGTAAATGGAGATTGTAGCACTTAAACATTCCTGATCTTTGTGTTCTGCGTGTCCTTCAAGGGGTCTTATGACTAACAGTGATTGCCCTGTCACATTAATTCATCTCCCCTAGGCTATTTTTCTTTCAGATGCTATTTGGGGCAAAGATGACTGCGTTAAAAATCTGGGCTTGTTCTTGCTGACAGAGTTAAATCTGGTCTGTGTTTCTTCTGCACAAGAAGAAAAGTCTGAACTGCACAGAACAACTGTCTTGAGGGCACGTCCGCAGCTGAGTTTGTCTCTCTCATCTTCATCTTTTTATTGTTTTTGTTATGGTACATATTTCGGTGGTGTCAGGATTTTTTAAGGCTCTACCTTGGGAGAAGCTCAAGAAATTGTCTGTGTTAGCATTGGTGAGGCTAAGACAGGTGTATGCATATGAGTCTGGCTGTTTATTGATCCCATGGAATGAGTAACCACTTGGAATATCCTGGCTGTGAGAAATATAACCCTTGACCAGCCAAAGCCATTTGTCTGCCTTCCCTGTTGAGAGAAGCACATTTAAAATTCCTCACTTGGGGGCTTCCCTGGTGGCGCAGTGGTTGAGAGTCCGCCTGCTGCCGATGCAGGGGACGCGGGTTCGTGTCCCGGTCCGGGAAGATCCCACATGCCGCGGAGCGGCTGGGCCTGTGAGCCATGGCCGCTGGGCCTGCGCGTCCGGAGCCTGTGCTCCGCAACGGGAGAGGCCACAACAGTGAGAGGCCCGCGTACCGCAAAAAAGAAAAAAAAATTCCTCACCTGGGAGGAACTTCTTGGAAAGAATATTTCATGCAAACGAATACACTCCTTGGACTTGCGTTGCAATTTGGATTAGAAAATATGAGCTCGTTATGCCTGGGTATCCATTTTGTTAGAGGCCATCTTGAGAATGAGAGCGTGGGTCGTTGCGGGAGTCTCGTGTAGGAGCTATCGTGGAGTAGATTGGGGATGTATTGGGCTCCACATCTTGCGTGAGGGGTTTGAATCTTGGACTGCTGCTGCTTTTGGTTTAACGCTATATGTTGCTAGGGAGGAGGCCCAACAAAGTGGAGAATTTTAAAACAAAGCGTTGCCATCTGCTGGGAGGAAATGGAGAGCAGTTCTCAATTCCCATCTTGAGAGCTTTATGGGTAGTTACTGGGGGAGAGAGAACCTCCAAAAATTAAAGTCAGAGATTTATATTTTGTACACATTTTGCACTGGGGAGAATGTTAGGTTTTCCTCCAGAGGTTTGGTTTGTTTTTTAAACTAGCCAGAGGTCTGTGAAATATGTTCTCTAAAGAATATCGAAGAAACTTCCAATCAAGAATTTTAGTTTCTACTGCTTTGGGGGCACTAATCGTGCCCCAAACGTTTTGCCTCACGACCTGCCATCTTTGAAGGCCTGAGCTTGGAAGGCAGCCGACTGAGTGGCATGTGAGCACCTTATTAGAAAAAGGATTTGGACAGCCCTGCCTGCTGTGAGGTAATGTGGGCTGTGAACCCCGATTGGGACTTGGTTACGCATCTGTTGCAGCTGCGTGCTTGGCCAAAGATGGATTAGGTTCACAACTACAGAAACTTTAGAAATTGAATATATATATGTATAAAAATTATAAATTTGTATATTATTTATAAATTTATAAATATACTGTCGATATATAATATTAAATAGAAAGTTTATATCATAATAAATTATATTACATTAAATATATAAATATGGTATATTTTCTATAAATTTATAAATACATATATTATCTGTGGATATTTATACGTATACTCATCACATGGATTTTGAGAAGCTGCTGTACAGAGAACGAGAGGGGTGAGACTATCTTGAACGCATTGGCTCACACTCAGCGTAAGGGATGTAGGAAGTGCTGTCTGCCCTGGCGCTCCTCTCCGGAAGTCGTGGACATCATCATCCAGGGTATGTGTGAAAACCAGATTTCAGCACCTTTCTGGTTTTCGCCTCTCCGATGCTGTGTGTTCATGAATCTCCACAATATCTAGGACAGAGTGCATAACTCTTCTGGTTACTTCCAGGTAATAACGTACATTCTTTTTTTTTTTTTTGCGGTACGCGGGCCTCTCACTGTTGCGGCCTCTCCCGTAGCGGAGCACAGGCTCCGGACGCGCAGGCTCAGCGGCCCTGGCTCATGGGCCCAGCCGCTCCGCAGCGTGTGGGATCTTCCCGGACCGGGGCACGAACCCATGTCCCCTGCATCGGCAGACGGACTCTCAACCACTGCGCCACCAGGGAAGCCCCCGTACATTCTTATTAACAGATATTAAAAACCCCCAAATCTGATAGTAAAACTGTAATCATTCATCCTGTTTAAAGCTCCCCTCCCCACCCACTGCCATTTAGCTCAGGCCAGACTCTGGTTCAGAAAACTGCAGGAAAGGAAGATGGGAACGGTTCCATCCTCTCTGGGTTAGGCTGGGCTGAGAGGGGGAACAGGAGCAGAGAAGGGGGCTAGAGAGCTTTTCCACCAGAGCTGTTGGTCTCTGCCGTTAGGGCCCTCCCCGCGGCCTGAGTCCTAAACTCGCTGTCTGCTGGTTCCTTGTGGGGAATTTCAACAGGAGCATTTAGTCAGTAATGACAGCACTGTTCTAGGTGCTACAGAAAATGGACATCATCAAAATAACCCACTGATACTTACCACAGTTTGCAAAGTGCTTTTCTCTTTCTCATAAACTCTTTTCCCTCGAGGAAAGCTCTCGTTCTGAGCCTAAAAGAGGGCCTCCCCTGGAAGGCTAGTATGCAGGCCTGAGGTGACCGTGGGCAACCAGGTCCAAATAGTCCTCTTTGCTAAAAACTTCCTGTAACGTCTCACTCTGTGCATCCATCCTTTTCCTGAGTTCTTGGATGGTCTTTACGATCATGACTCTGAACTCTTAGGTAGACTGCCTGTCTCCACTTCACTTAGTTGTTCTGGGATTTTATCTTGTTCCTTCGTCTGGAACATATTCCTTTGTTTAAATTTCTATTTGTATTTTTATGTATGCAGTAGGTTAGTTACATTTCTTGACCTTGGAGAGGTGGCCCTCTGTAGGGGATGTCCTGTGTGTCCCAGCAGTACACCCCCCTCTCGTCACCCAAGGGCCAGGGACCAGCTGGTCCCAGGGTAGGCTCTGATCTGCTTTTTTTTTTTTAACATCTTTATTGGAGTATAATTGCTTTACAGTGGTGTGTTAGTTTCTGCTTTACAACAAAGTGAATCAGTTGTACATATACATATGTTCCCATATCTCTTCCCTCTTGCGTCTCCCTCCCTCGCACCCTCCCTATCCCACCCCTCCAGGCTGTCACAAAGCACCGAGCTGATCTCCCTGTGCTATGCGGCTGCTTCCCACTAGCTATCTATTTTACGTTTGGTAGTCCATGCCTCTCTCTCGCTTTGTCACAGCTTACCCTTCCCCCTCCCCATATCCTCAAGTCCATTCTCTAGTAGGTCTGTGTCTTTATTCCGGTCTTACCCATAGGTTCTTCATGACATTTTTTTTCTTAGATTCCATATATATGTGTTAGCATATGGTATTTGTTTTTCTCTTTCTGACTTACTTCACTCTGTATGACAGACTCTAGGTCCATCCACCTCACTACAAATAACTCAATTTCATTTCCTTTTATGGCTGAGTAATATTCAATTGTATATATGTGCCACATCTTCTTTATCCATTCATCTGTCGATGGACACCTAGGTTGCTTCCATATCCTGGCTATTGTAAATAGAGCTGCAATGAACATTATGGTACATGACTCTTTTTCAGTTATGGTTTTCTCAGGGTATATGCCCAGTAGTGGGATTGCTGGGTCATATGGTAGTTCTATTTTTAGTTTTTTAAGGAACCTCCATACTGTTCTCCATAGTGGCTGTATCAATTTACGTTCCCACCAACAGTGCAAGAGGGTTCCCTTTTGGTTCCGCACGCTGCTGGATCGTAGTTCTTCTGCTTCTCTGTCTACCTCCTGGTGGGTGAGACTGGTCTAGAGGCTTGTGCCGGCTGCCTGGTGGGAGGGGCTGGGTCTTGGCCCTCTGGGGGGCAGGGCCGTATCTAGGGGTGTGTCTAGAGGTGGCTGTGGGCTCAGGAAGTCTTTAGGCAGCCTGTCTGCTGATGGCTGAGCTGTGTTCCCATCGTGTTGGTCACTTGGACTGAGGCGTCCCAGCACTGGAGCCTACAGGCCGTTGAGTGGGCCAGGTCTCCATGTCAAGGACCCAAGCAAGACGTCTGCCTCTGGCTGGAGTTCACAGAGATGAACACTCCCCGATATCGCCACCCCCTGTGTCTATGTCCCCAGAGAGAGGCACAGCTGCCCCTCCCCCACCTCCAAGAGCCCTTCCAAGGCCAGCGGGTAGGTCTGGCCCAGACTCCTATGAAGTCAGTACTTTTGCCCTGGGTCCCCGTGCACGTGAGACCTTGTGTGCACCCTCCAAGAGTGGAGTCTCCGTTTCCCCCAGTCCTGTGGAGCTCCTGCACTCAAGCTACACTGAACTTCAAAGCTGAATGCTCTGGGCAGTCCTCCTCCCAATGCCGGACCCCCAGGCTGGAGAGCCTGGCTAGGGGCTCAGAGCTCTCACTCCTGTGGGAGAACTTCTGTGATACAATTGTTCTCCAGTTTGTGGGTTGCCCACCCAGGGGGTATGGGATTTGATGATATCTCGCACGCACCCCTCCTACCATCTTGGCCTGGTTTCTTCTTTATGTCTTTGGATGTAGAATATCTTTTTTTGGTAGGCTCCAATCTTTCGTATCAACGGTGGTTCGGTAGGTAGTTGTGATTTTGGTGTGCTTGTGAGAGGAGGTGCGCTTAAGGCCCTTCCAGATAGCCCTTTAGTTCCCACAGGAAGTCTCTTTGTCCTGCAGTCACCTGCCCAAGGAGCCTGCTCACAATAGGCTTCCCCACACACTTTTGCTCAAATCGGCAGTCTCCTGGAACTGAAATATTTCAAGCCCCCCTGGTAAGAATTGCTTGGTTAATGTTGAAAAAGTACATTCTAGGGTTCAGAATAAGATGCCATTGGGGAAAGAAAGAAGGAAGAGAGAAACCAGAGGTCCGTGGGCCGCAGCAGTTAGACCTCAGTGGTTTATGGCAGGGCTGCCCTGACACTCAGAGGACAAAGGCCTGCCCAGAACCAGTGTGAGATGCTGACCCGTTGTCAAGACGAGTCAGGTTGCACTCACGCCTTAAGTTCTGCACACAGAGGAAGGTTAAGCCTTAACGCCTTTCTCTCATTCACAAGAGTGCATCAAGTTTTAAAGACCCATCTGTTACACGTTGAATTGTGTCCCTCACAGAAGGGATGTTGGAGTCCTAACCTCCATGCCTTGGATATGACCTTATTTGGAAATAACATCACTACAGATGAAGTCGGTTAAGATGAAGTCATATTGGAGTAGCGTGGGCTCCTAATCTAATATGACTGGTGTTCTTTTTCTTTCTTTTTTTAATTTAATTTTAATTTTTGGCTGCGTTGGGTCTTTGTTGCTACGCACGGGCTTTCTCTAGTTGTGGTAGTGGGGGCTGCTCTTCGTTGCGCTGCGCAGGCTTCTCACTCTGATGGCTTCTCTTGTTGCGGAGCACAGGCTCTAGGCACACAGGCTCAGTAGTTGTGGCTCGCGGGCTCTAGAGCGCAGGCTCAGGAGTTGTGGCTCATGGGCTCTAGAGCACAGGCTCAGTAGTTGTGGCGCACGGGCTTAGTTGCTCCGTGGCATGTGGGATCTTCCTGGACCAGGGCTCGAACCCGTGTCCCCTGCATTGGCAGGTGGATTCTTAACCACTGCACCACCGGGAAAGTCCTGACTGGTGTTCTGACAAGAAGGCCATGTGTAGACAGAAACACACAGGGGGAACACCATATGATGACCAAGGCAGAGACTGGAGTGATGAACCTACGAGCTAAGGATCGCTGAGGATTGCCTACAACAAACAGAAATTAGGAAGAGAAAGAAATGGACCCTCCCCTCGGGTCTTCAGAGAGAGCATGCCCTGCTGGTACCTTTAGACTTCTAGCCTCCAGAATTCTAAGAGAATAAATCTCTGTTGTTTTAAGCCTCCCAGTTTATGGTACTTATTACAGCAGCCCTAGCAAACTAATGCACCCTTTTATGATGCTTACAGCAGAATCGTAACAGCATTTACTTGTGAGCTCAGGAGTCTGGGAGCACCTAAGCATCCCTAGAGCCTACTGCCTAACACAGACCACAGTGCATGCTAGTAGATATGGGTGGAATGAACACACTTCAGGAGTTTAGATTTCAATGGCATATTAAATACAAACAAAATATAAGAATTAACAAGGGAGACATGACTGCCTAGATTGATGTGTGTATCTTATTTATAACATTATATAATTTCATTTACGATTTGCATAAATGAACTATTATGCCATAATCTGAAACCCCAAACAGTGGCTTTCCTCTGCAACATGAATGAAACAAAGGTCTGCGTCTTGTCTCTGTAGGTTAGAGATGATTGTTGTGTTAGTCAAACAACAGACCCTGGTCTTTACCACCTCTTAACTTCTTAGCATCTTTTCTGGTTTCTCACTGGGGCTGGAATGGCTACTGAGGGACCCTTCCTGCCTGTGAGATTTACATTATTGGAGATTTAAAGCAAACACTATTTCAAAACTAGCAGTAGCTTCAATAACTGACTGAACTTGATGCCCTGAGGCCGAATCTCAGATCGTCCATTTAACTTACCTGGTTCCTAATGGCTAGGAAATAGCTGGCATCTGGATAACTGCTGTGTACCTGAGAGGCCGCGACACAAGGGACCCGGTGCCTTGGAAGAGATTTGTGGTATTAATCTCATTGGGTCTTTAGTTCTGAATAGCAATTTAGCAGATACACAATTGAGAGGGACAGTTGCACATATGTGTTTGCATGTGTATCCCTGCATGAACCAGAACCAGCAGCGGTAAATGATGAATAAGGATCCTTATTGCAATGACTTATGGAGGATGTACAAGAAAATATATGGGGGATAAGAGAAAGAAAAAACAAACTAATGAGCGAGGGTCCCAATTCCTTTATTGTCTCTCTTTTCACAGTTTATCTATTCTTTGTACTTAAAGATTCTGGTTCCACTGGGTTGTGTCATTTACTTCTTATTCAAAGGAGAAAAGCAGTGACATTTTGGGGGATTTCTTTTTTGGACCCTGACAGAGCCCATGCCATCAACCTCATCCTTAAAGTCATCATCCGCAGGCATGTCTCATTCAATCCAGGCTTTAATTCAGTGCAATAAATATAGTGATTTCCTACCTTACGCCAGGCTCAGTGCTTGACCGTTAAATACAAAGGTCAGTAAAGCACAGCTCCAGATTATGAGGAATTTATAATCTAGAGAAGGGACTAGATGCATTATGTAGGTGTGGAAGGGTCCCTTCATTTTCTATTCTTAAGGGTGATCTTGGCCAACCCTGGGATGGCAATCAGGAAGTTAAGTCACATTGTCTCCCAAACCTGGAGTCTGCCCTAGCATCTCCTGGTCATGAGTCTCTTCTCCGCAGCTGAATCAACAGGTAATCTCAGAAGCAACCCACTCAGAGGGCTGGACCAGGTCCACCTCTCCCTGGGCCACCCTATGCTTCAGCCCCCACGAAGCCCAATAACTCAGAGGACAAGGTAGTGCATGGAGTTCTTTACTGAATGGTTAGAGGCTTGGAGGTCTCATCTGGGTTCTGATCAATCCAGAGATGGTATAGGTTGCCACCCTGGGGAAACGAAAGGGGGGATCTACTTGACTGTGGGCCCGGAAAAGGCTCAATGACAAGTACAGGGCTTCTGGGCCGCTCAGGACTGCAGCACTGTGGGCCCCCAGGGCCACAATATGCCCTCTGGTGCCCTCCCCCAGAACTGAAGTTGTGAGGCTCCCATTGAGGGCCAGCCCTGCCTCCCCAGTGAGTCACAGATGGAGGAGAAGGAACTAAGAGGACAGATACCTACCTGGCTGGACCTCCCAAAGCAGGAGATGGGGGTCTGTGACCCCCATCTCCACCCCCAGGGAGCTTGGGGACACAAAGGACCCTTTGGCCTGAGAGCAAGGGGCTGAGCCTGTTCCCCACTTTTAAGGTGAAGCACCCCGACCCACTGGCATGTGGGGTATGGTCCCAGGAGTTTCTTCCTCTCGCCATTCCTCCATCAGGCCAATTCCTCCTCCTTTGGCCAGAGGGCAGGGAGGGTGAGAAAGGGAGCCAAAATATGCCTTCCGATACTTCCTTCTGATCTTGGAGTGGAAATTCCCTTTCCTCCAAGAAAATGTGCATGTGCTTTGGGTGCACATGGCAGCTGAGAATGTTCCTGGCAACGGGGCAAGAGAAACAACGGCCAGACCAACCCTCCAGCGTATTCTAAGTACGTAGAGAAGCTTAGAGTTGAAATTCCAGGTAGACATTTCTTTCTCCCACACCTTTCAGACTTGGGCCTGCGCAAGGGAATTGTCCCTTCACACCTTCTCCCCTTCGATGACGGAAGCTCAGCTTCTCCATACACCAGGGCCAAGTCGCGTCTCGGAGACAGAGTTTTGGGTGAAGCAGGAAAGGATAGCTTTGTTACTTTGCCAGGCAAAGGGGGACAGAGTGCACTCCTGCCTCGGAAAACGATGTGTCCCAACTTGGAGAGGGTAGGGAGGCGTTTTACAGTAATGGTTCAAAGAGGGCGTGATCAGCTCCTGGACCTTCTTCTGATGGGTTGGTGGTGAGGTAAGGAGTCAGCATCATCAACCTTCCGGTTCCAGCTGGTCTGGGGTCTACCTGCTTGTGGGCAGCATACCATGTTAATCATTAACTTCTCCCACCTGGAGGGGGTTTCAGTCTCTGCAAAACAGCTCAAGGATATTGTTGTGTGTGTCCCTTGATGGGGAACCAGGACCTTGCCCCGAGGCCGAACTGTTGTTTCTCCTGGCTTTGTTTCTCCCTTGTCTCGTATCCCCTCCCTTCCCTAATGAACAGCTGCTTGAATCTGCCCCGTTGGAACTCAGGGAAGGTCATGGAGGCTGAATGAAGGCCATGGAGGCTGAATGAAGGCTGTTTCCTGTAATCAAACAAATGGGGGACACAGAAAGGCTTTGTGCCCAGCAGCCCCACAGGGCCCTGCTTGGTATCCCCCTCCCCCCATCAGCTCTGGTCTTGAATTTCCTCCCCCGGTCATCCCTACAGTGACCTCCCTGGTCACTGGGACCCCATACTGGCGTTGGGAAAATGCTATGCCTTTCTTTCTTTCTTTTTTTTTAAAAAATATATTTATTTATTTTATTTTTGGCTGCCTTGGGTCTTTGTTGCTGTGCGCAGGCTTTCTCTAGTTGCGGTGAGTGGGGGCTACTCTTCGTTGTGGTGTGCAGGCTTCTCACTGTGGTGGCTTCTCTCGTTGCGGAGCACGGGCTCTAGGCGCGCGGGCTTCAGTCGTTGTGGCCCCCGGGCTCCAGAGCGCAGGCTCAGTAGTTGTGGCTTGTGGGCTTCAGAGCGCAGGCTCGGTAGTTGTGGCGCACGGGCTTAGCTGCTCCGTGGCATGTGGGATCTTCCCGGACCAGGGCTGGAACCCGTGGCCCCTTCATTGGCAGGTGGACTCATAACCACTGCGCCACCAGGGAAGCCCCTTACATGGCTTTCTGAAGGCTTCTTTGGGAATCTTTTAACCTACATCTTAGCCTAGGTGTGCCATGATGTTTCCTTCTCCACCATCACGACTGTTGGACAGGGTGGGCTGAGGACTCCTGGCTGTGGACCCGGGGGAGATGTGGGTGGGCTAACCACCTTACTAGGTCATTCATGAAGTTTACCGAGCGAGACAAGCACAGATTTTCCTCAGAGAGCACACAGCCTCACCTGAGAATACTGCAGGGAGAGAGGGGCGTGTTTCCCCATTTGTCTGCTTTGGGCCTTGACTCTTAGGAAGAGTGGACGCTCACTGCCCCATCCCTCCCAGGCCCTGTGGCCTTCAGGAGGCCATCAGTGTTACCGAGTCCAAGCTCGCTCTGCTCACCGCAGGACAGGCCAATGAATCGGACACGAGGTGTTGAGGCAAGGAACATGACTTTATTTGGAAAGCTGGCAGACCGAGAAGATGGCAGACTAGTGTCTCTGAACAGCCATCTTATCAGGGTTTGGATGCCAGTTTCTTTTATAGAATAGAGAGAGGGAGGACATGAGGAAGTAAAGTAAAAAGGCCATAAGATTTGCAAATGTCCCCTGGAATGGCCAGCCTCAGGGAGGGGATGTGTTCATTTCTTCTTTCTTGCAGCCATGCGCAGGTGGACAGGGTCAGGATGTACAAAGGCACTTTGGTTCAACATTCCGGCAGAGGGGCAGGGTCCCCTGAGGCAGGCCATTATGTATGAGTATAATAACAAAAGCAACAAAGGTTAAAGGCAAAGAAACAGATGAACATAGAGTCTGATTCTGCTCTTCCCTGTAAACGTCAGGAGATGCTCGCTGTCACAGAGGGAGACGTGGCACCGGGCCTGTTGCACTGCCTCACATTAAGTTGTTTTGATCCAGGTTTTTCCTGAGGAGAGCCAGCAGGAACGAGGGTCTCCAGGTTCACTCTAACGTGGAGATGTAAATAAATGAGTGTATTCGGGGTAGAGAAGGGTAGGGACTGCATGGGGAGCACTGAGAGTTTTCAAGGTTTCCGAGACTGAAAAGCTTAAATGTAGGCAGGGACCAGTGGGTACGCCCGGGAGGCAGCCCTGGGGAGGGAAATACGGGGGGGGGGGCGGGGGGGGACAGGAAAAGAAGTCACAGGTTCAGACGCCTGGAGGTAAAAAAGCAAATCTAGCCCATGTTTGGGGAAAATGAGGTTCACCCTTTGGCTGTGGTGTAGGGGGTAAGGAGGGAGCTGGGAAGACTGGCAAAGTATTGATACCAGGGCTGAAAGCCAGGCTGTGGAGCTCCCACCTCACATGGAAGGCATCCCGCAGTGATGGAAGGTAATGGAAGAGAGTGCGCTGGTCAAAGCAGAACTTTAGAAGATTGATCCCACAATGGCTTGGAGGAGGGACTGGAGAACAGGTTAGGATGCTGATGGTGGCATGGAGGAGGGACTGGAGGACAGGTTAGGATGATGATGGTGGCATGGAGGAGGGACTGGAGGACAGGTTAGGATGATGATGGTGGCGATGAAGGAGAAGATAATGGTGGTAGGATTCATCAAGATAGTCACGGTTTTAAGCGCTTCACATCCGTTATCTCCTCTAATCCCCACGACACTCTTATGAAAGGAGATGGCCATTTTCATCATTTTACATGTAATGAAACTAAGGAACAGAGAAGTTTAGTAACTTATCCAGGATCACCCAGCTAATAAGGAAGGGACCGGGGTGCAGCCAGGGGCTCTCATCTGTTCATCCAGGCAAACCACAAGGAGGGCCCGAGCAAAAGGGGGGTGGGTGGCACCAGAAAGGCAGAGACGGTTGGGCTGTCACGGAATCGGAGGCCACCCGATCGTAGTGACAACAGGAGACTGGTAGAAGGAAATGTGGAAAACATCCCCCAACTTATTGCCATGGGTTTCCGGAAACAGTGTTAATGTCACTGAAACAGGGGCGCCCAGAGGAGGAGCTGATTTCCAGAACCAGATGGGGCACTGATGTAGCCACCAGCATCTTTGCTCCCAGCCCTGTCAGCCCTGCAATCCATCCATTCTTTACAGGGGGATCTCTCCCTGATGGAAAGCAGATCACGTTTCTCTGCTGAAATCCTCCAGTCTTCACAGCTCACCAGTCTAAACTCCAAGTTCCTTACTCTGTACAACAAACCCTACCCGAAGTGGCTGCAGCCAGCCTCTCTGACAGCATCTCACAGCCCTGTGCCCTGGGCCACCTTGCGTCCATCTCCCTGGCTTCCATTTGCTCCCCAAGCCCCCGGAGCCCCGCCCACCTGTGAGCCACCACGTGGCCGCCGTCCTGTGTCTGCATTGCTCCGGGCTCACAGGCTCTTGCTGAAATGCTCGCTGCAGAGCGGCCTGCCTGCACCGTGTCCTCTGAAGTGACTCCTCCGGTCACCGTTGATTACATCTCCCGGTCGCATTGATCGCCACTGATGTAATCATGCTTACGTGCGCGTGTCTGTGTTAGTTTCCTAGTGCTGCTGAAACAAATTACCGCACTCTTGGTGACACAGAAATGTATTGTTTCACAGTTATACAGATCAGAAGTCCAAAATCAGCACCACTCAGCCAAAGTCAAGGTGTCAGTCGGCAGGGCCACACTCCCTCTGGAGGCTCTAGAGGAGAATCTGTCCTTTTTTTTTTTTTTTTTTTAATGAGTGAATTGTTTTTGTTATTTGGAAAACTTTTTTTTTTTTGGAAAACTTTTTTAAAGAAAGATTTATTTATTATTTTATTTATTTATGTAATTTATTTTTGGCTGCATCGGGTCTTGGTTGCAGCACGCAGGCTTTTTCGTTGCAGCATGCGGGTTTCTCTCTAGTTGTGATGTGTGGGCTTCAGGGCTCATGGGCTCTCTAGTTGTGGCACACGCGTTCCAGAACTCATGGGCTCTGTAGTTTGCGGCACGCAGGCTGTCTAGTTGAGTCACGCGAGCTCAGTAGTTGTGGCGTGGGGACCTAGTTGCCCCGCGGCACGTGGGATCCCACTTCCCTGACCAGGGATTGATCGAACCCCTGTCCCCTGCGCTGTAAAGCGGATTCTTTTTTTTTTTTTTTTTTACATCTTTATTGGAGTATATTTGCTTTACAGTGTTGTGTTACTTTCTGCTGTATAACAAAGTGAATCAGCTATACGTATACATATATCCCCAGGATTCAGTTTTGTTTTTTTTTCCTATTAACTTTGTTCTTTTTGTTGTTGTTGTTGTTTTTAACATCTTTATTGTAGTATAATTGTTTTACAATGGTGTGTTAGTTTCTGCTTTATAACAAAGTGAATCAGTTATACGTACACCTATGTCCCCATATCTCTTCCCTCTTGCGTCTCCCTCCCTCCCACCCTTCCTATCCCACCCCTCTAGGTGGTCACAAAGCACTTAGCTGATCTCCCTGTGCTATGCGGCTGCTTCCCACTAGCATCTATTTTACATTTGGTAGTGCATATATGTCCAGGCCACTCTCTCACTTTGTCCCAGCTTACCCTTGCCCCTCCCCATATCCTCAAGTCCATTCTCTATGTAAAGCAGATTCTTTACCACTGGACCACCAGGGAAGACCCTGGAAAACTTTTTAAGGAGGTATTATTATTTTATCACTTTTACATTTGTGTTTTTTTGCTTTATTTATAATTATTATTTTTTAAAATTTGTTTTATTGAAGTATAGTTAATTTACAATGTATTAATTTCTGCTGTACAACAAAGTGATTCAGTTATATATATATATATACACATATATATATGTGTATATATATACATTCTTTTTCCATTAGGTTTATCACAGGATATTGAATTAGTCCCCTGTGCTATACAGTAGGACCTTGTTGTTTATCTGTTCTGTATATAATGGTTTGCATCCGCTAAACCCAAACTCCGGGTCCATCCCTACCCTTCCCCCACCTTTCCCTTTGGCAACCACAAGTCTGTTCTCTATGTCTGTGAGTCTGTTTCTCTTTCATAGATAAATTCATTTGTGTCATATTTTAGATTCTACATGTAAATGATATCATATGATACTTGTCTTTCTCTGTCTGGCTTACTTCACTTAGTATGATAATCTCTAAGTCCATCCATGTTGCTGAAAATGGCATTATTTTATTCTAGGAGGATCTGTTCTTCCTTCTTCCATGTTTTAGTGGCCTCTGGCATTCCTTGGCTTGTGGCTGCTTCACTCCCGTCTTCAAGGCCAACATCTTCTCTCTGTGCCCTCTTCACATCACCTCCTCCTTTGTGTGACACTGTCAAAATCTCCCTCTGTTTCCCTCTTAGAAGAATACATGTGATTGCATTTGGGATCCTCTCTGATAATCCAAGATAATCTCCCCATGTCAACACCCTTAATTTAATCACATCTACAACGACCCTCTTTCCATGTAAGGTGACCTTTACAGTGAGATTTCTGCATGGGGAAGGAGGTTGAGGCAAATCATTTCCAAGGACTCCTCTGAAACTCAAGTTCTATGAAATAGTGTGTCCATAAAAAAGGAAGTACAGGGCAAAAAATGAGGCAAAACACGCCACTCTGCTTTGACATGTGTTCTGGTCCAGGGATTAGGAACTGATATCTTTGGGGGCCATTATCCAGCCTCCTATAATTTCTGTTTCCCTCCACTTGCTCAGTGGAAGAGATCTGCTGTATCTCAGGCACCTAGAACTGTGCCTAGAACATAGCAATTGCTCAGCTGTTATTTATTAAATGATTAAATAAATTAATATAGCCCAGTGTATTTTATTCTAAAAAGTATTTTTCATTATATGTTCATCACTTAATAATAATCCACCATACTATTCTAACTTCTATAACAATAAAATTGCTTTGATATAGCAGTCATCTTACATAAATGAAAACCTGATTTAATGAAATGGCACCTTATGAGCTTCAGGCAAGCAAACATTTGAATTATCTTGTTTAAATTAAATGGCTCTTTTGTGTTCAGTAGTAAGCATCACTAAGTGTGTCTATCTTGCTAATACAGTGGCATCATTATATGCTGAATTATACAATTTAATTACATGTAACTTGAAATTTAAACTGAAACATTGTTGAGGTACAAGCCTGACCTGCACATCCACTCATTACCATTTTTTTCAAATGATGTGACACTCAGAAACATTTAACAAAATCGTAGCTTTTCAGTTGCTTAAATAAACCTTAAGAAATGGACAACCCCAGTTCTAACGCTTGCTTTGCCACTTATAGGCTGCGTAACCCTGGGCAAGATATTTGAGCAGCTAAGATGCTCAGGTCCCACTCTATAAAATGCAGCTCTTGAGAAGCGTGAGATGCGTTGAGATAAGCACCTCCAATGTTCCTCTTGGCTGTCAGCCAGTACTAGCTCCCCCTTCCTCCTTCCTTTCCCACAGACATGCCAGGAAAAAAAAATCTATTTTAGATCTGGTAACTCCTCCAACCCACACTACTATATGTAAACATATTGGCTTAAAATATATAGGCGCAAAGCACGAAGCGCTGACTCTCCCAGCATGAGCTGTGCTGCTTTGCTTTCCCATTGCATTGTGAATTGAGACACAGCCGCCAGCTGCTCTGTGGGATTCGATGCCTCCCCCAGAGAGATCAGGGTCCAGGAATGAGAAGGAGTGAAGTTGAGCCCTTTTCAAAGAGGACATTCTCCTTTGAGCATCTGGTGGTTAACAGAAGCTTCATACCACAAATCAGGCTGAGTGGGCTGGCAGAGAGAAGGGGGGATTTGTCATCAGAACTGTCCAAGGCACGGAGAGAGAGAGAAGGAGACTGAAGCATGGCGACGGCCAGCTTTTCTCCAAGGAGAAACAGACTATATAACTGGGTATGTTTTTTGGAACTTTTTAAAAAAAAAGGGCCAGTTTACCAACCTGAGGCTGAGCAAGCAGTGGTATTAGAAATCACAGAATATATATCAAAGCAGAGTGGCGTGTTTTACCTCATTTTGTCCCCTGTACTTCCTTTTTTAGGGACTCACTATTTCATAGAACTTGAGTTTCGGAGGAGTCCTTGGAGAAAATTTGCCTCAACCAAGTTCCACATGCAGAAATCTCCTTTATGACACTCACAACAGATGGCCAGCCTTTGCCTTGTGGCTTTTGTTATAATTTATTTTCTTCAGTAATTGGTTTTTATAGAACACCATTAAGTTAAGGAGTTTATTTTTCAAGTCCCCATTGAAATTCCTCTCTCGTGTGTGTGTGTGTGTGTGTGTGTGTGTGTGTGTGTGTGTGTGTGTGTGACTGTCCCATATCAGAGTCTGCCCTGGGACTTTCTGCCCCCTGGTGGCCCCAACTATTAAGGGAAAAGGACTTGACTTTTCAGGTAAGACTCCTGGGCAGGATTCAATGCCAGGGAATGGGGAGGGAAGGGCAGGAATAATTAAAAAGAAATCTCCTAGCTTGAGAAAGATCATTCTGACATTTAGTGGTGGTGGTGTTTTTTCAAAGAGTGCCAATCGAGATTTCCTCCTTTTACAAGTAACCCAGGTTCAAAGAAAAAATTTAGAAATACAAAAAAGGCACACAAAAGATAATAAACATTTGAGAATCCCAATATTATGCTTTATTTTTTCCATTTTCATATTCTTTTCTTCTCATGGTATATTGTGGACACTTTTCATGTCATTATTTGTTCTTCTGCAGTGTAACGCCTAATTATGCATCGTGTTCTATTGTATGGCTGTGGAATTATTTACTTGACCAGACCCTTCTAGTTCCCCTCGCATCCTGCCTCCTCATGCTGGTCAGGGAAGCTGCCTCTGGCATAAGCCCTTCTTAATCTTCCTTGACTTTCATCCAGACACATAAATTCTCGTCCCAGTGCATTTGGATGGGATGATACAATTGCAGTGTGTTTCCTGGGAGTCATCGTGGCGTGCCGTGGACTCCATCTTTGGACATTGTGTGGGTGATATGTTAATTACACTCTGTCAAGCCACAGACTTCTATTCCCCGAGCCTCTCTCGGTGAGCACAGTCACTTGTGTTTCATGCCGCAAGTGAGAATAATTCTAATTGGTCTTTTTAAATCAGCCGTGGCTGCTAACTTTGGCTCCACTGACTTGCTACAGTCAAGTCTCAGGCAATGGGAGGGTCATTGGACCAGGACTGTATTAGACCAGGATGGGCTACGGTAGAGCCGCTAGCCTCGTATTCTATGACAATCGACCCAGGCCAAAGGGTGGTCCCAGGGCTCCCGCTCCAGGACCGGGCAGTACTGCTTGCGTGCTCTAGTCCCACCCCACCTGGCTCCCCGCTGTCCCTAATCCAAATGAGGCAGCGTGCTGCAGTGTGGCTGCTGACAAGAAGTGACAACAGGGCCTGATGACCTGATGCTTTGAGGACATCCAGAGTCAAGAGGTTCTAAAGTTACAGAATCTTGAGTCCATCTAGAGCTGGTTGGCTTATTCACTTGGACTATTGTCCCGTAAGGACACACACACACACACATCCCAACCCTTAAAAAAAAATCCTGAGCCAATAAGACTCCACCTGCTGGTGTGACCTTGACTTTCCAACTCTTTGTCTCACTTGGTGCTGCCTGGACAGCTGTCCTTAAGGGTAGCCTTGGTACGTGGTCCTTGACCTTGTTCTGATAACTTCCACCTCCTCACACAGATCCATACCCTAGACATTGGCACCAGCTTCCTTCGTCCTCCTCCCTCCCTCATCCGGTGCTGCACGTAACTGCTGACTTCACCGGGGTCCTTGGGTATCAGACTATGAGTTTTCGCATAAAAGAATGCCCTCCTCTTCCGGGTGATGTGGTTTGTCACCTGGGCCTTCAGCTCGTGCTGTGGGTCTTATTGGCACTGACGAGGCTTTACTGTGTGGCTTTGGAGGCAGTGGACACAGACACACAGGATGACAGAGGAAGACACACGTGTAGTGGCCTGTGGTAGCTACGGATCTGGGCTGTCGCTCTCTTTCTCCCAGTACCGACTTTGCCTCCTAGCTGCAGAAATGGCCATGTGCTCCCTTTCCCTGGACACAATGATCAGCCCAGGCTTGGGCGTGAGAGGCACGCAGAGTTCATCAGAGTCTGTCCCTGGGGTTGATTCATGTAGCCATGTTCTGTGCCACGTGGGCGAGGGGAGAAACTGAAGGCAGTACATCAAGGAGAGCCGAGACAGCAGAAATGAGAGGCAGGAGCAGAGGGAAGTATCGTGGAGGCACTGAACACTGCTTCTGGTCCTTGAGGTCCTGGACCCTCCACTGCTACTTCAGTTACATGAAAACCCTCAGCGTCCTTAATAACGGGAGCCACTTATTCTCTTGTCTTCTGTAAGATAGTCTGTGATGGTCTCTGACACATATGGCCCACATGGCCCGGACTAATACACTTTCTGATGCCAGCAGCTGCCAGTTTGATTTGTGAATTTAGATGAGACATCCCTCTAGGGACTTCTGGAAATAGCAGGAGGGCACTTTGAGAAAGAAATGTTTCCTGCAGGCAAGCAGGACAAGGTCTCCTGCCATAATAATTTGGATTATAAAAGGCAAGTGTGACCTTGTTTTATAATCACAGGCTAATGAAGCCAGGAATATGTAGGTTATACCCTCACAAAGTCACACAAACCTTTTAGCCAGACTTGCTCTGGCTGGATCTCCCCCACTTGCCTGGTACCCCAGTGTCCCGGACAAGATCAGACACATGTCTGAAATGTCACTGTGAAGATCACTTGATGATAACTTCACCCAACACTCTACAGAGAGAAGCTTGTAAGGGAGAATTGTGGCATTTTAATGGTAAGATCAATGTAGAGAGAGGAGAAACATGAGGAATAATCAAGGGTAACATCAAGGTTTAAGGCTGGGGAGGCAGGTGTTTGGCGATGCCACTGACCTAGATTAAAAAATTATTGAGGGGAGGGCTTCCCTGGCGGCGCAGTGGTTGAGAGTCCGCCTGCCGATGCAGGGGACACGGGTTCGTGCCCCGGTCTGGGAAGATCCCACATGCCGCGGAGCGGCTGGGCCCATGAGCCGTGGCCGCTGGGAGAGGCCACAACAGTGAGAGGCCCGCGTACCACAGGAAAAAAAAAAATTATTGAGGGGAGACTAGGTACGTGGCAGAGATCAGTTCAGTGCTGGACACATTACGCAGACAGTGCACGCAGGGCCCTGAGATCCATTGTGGCTGCTGGAACTTGGAACCAGTGCTTGGAAACCAGATCTAGAACTCAGGAGAGAGCTCTCAGCCAGCACTTAAGAACTAGATGTCACAGGCATGTAGATGGACTTGCAGCCTTGAAGATTAAATTATTTAAGAAGGTGGTTGTGTTAGTGTCCTAGGTTTACTGTAACAAACTATCACAAACTGGGTGGCGTAAAACAGTGGAAGTTTAGTCTGTCACAGTTCAGGAGGCTAGACGTCTGAGATCAAGTTGTCACGAGGGCCATGCACCCTCTGAAGGCTCCTGAGAATTCTTCCCTGCCTCTTCCTACCTCTGACAGCTGCTGGTGTTAAAAACCAAAATTCAGCTGACTAAATTTTCAAGACCTTTATTGGCTTTATTCAGTGATTCATAAATGGAGCAACAGACAGAAAGGAGCTCCGAGGAGACGTACAAAATGAGAGACTTTTATAGGCAGAAGGGAGCGGGAACAAGGAAGTTATGCTAGACAAAAAAGCGATTGGTTATTGCAAGGTTACTTTCTTTTAGGGGAAGGCAGGGGTCCGCATAGCAGATGACCTCACTAGAGCTGAACAGGTGATTCCTGATTGGCTGGTTTAAGATTCCATTTCTGGAAGAGGCCGAAACTGCAATTAAGTATTAAATCTCTTAGACGTAGGGTTTAGCATAAGTGACTCCATTTGGGGCCTGTTGTCTTGTGTTTTTTGTTTTTGTTTTTGTTTTTTTGCGGTACGCGGGCCTCTCACTGCTGTGGCCTCTCCCGTTGTGGAGCACAGGCTCCGGACGCGCAGGCTCAGCGGCCATGGCTCACGGGCCCAGCTGCTCCGCGGCATGTGGGATCCTCGCGGACCGGGGCACGAACCCGTGTCCCCTGCATCGGCAGGCGGACTCCCAACCACGGCGCCACCCGAGAGGCCCTGTTGTCTTGTTTTTAACACACTGGCAATTGCTGGTGCTCCTTGGCTTGCGGTGGCACCACTCCAGTCTCTGCCTCTGTTGTCACGTGGCCTTCTTCCCTCTGTGTCTGTCTATCTGTGTGTGTCCTCTCCTTTTCTTATAAGGACATTAGTGGGAATTCCCTGGTGGTCCAGTGATTAGGACTCAGTGCTTTCACTGCTAGTGCCCGGGTTCAATCCCTGGTCTGGGAACTGAGATCCTGCAAATTGCATGGCATGGCCAAAAAAGAGAGAAAAAAATTAGTCATCCTGGATTTAAGACCCTTCCTAATCCAGTATGACCTTGTCAACTGAAAAAGAAAGGAAGAAAGAAGCACAACCTAAAAGTTGCGAGTTATATTCTACTCGGGGACCTTACTGAGGGCTTCAGCCTGGGAGACAGCCTCTCAGACAGCTCTGAGGAACTGCCCCCAAGAGAAGCAGGGGAAGCAGCCAGGATATAGAGGAGTGGTTGCCGGGATACAAAATGTAGCCTGACATTGAAAGATTCCTGCTAATGACAAAAACCAGACATCTCAAGTTAATGATTTTAGTGCTTTTCCGCGTGTGGGGAGATGCAAGAAGCTGGGCTCACTGAAATTATCCTTTGATCTGCACCTTAAGTATCTAGGGCCAGTGTCCTGTTTCACTCTATCCTGAGTTCCCCTCAGGGTGCACCATCCGGGGTGGTACCATTCTTTGTCCACAACCTCACCTTAACTAATTACATCTGCCAAGACTCTAGTTCCAAACAAGGTCACATTCTGAGGTTCTAAGTGGACAGAAATTTGAGGGGACACCATTCAACCCAACATGAAGTGAAGAGAGAAAGAAAGTAAGCTAAGGACAGAATCATGAGAAGCAATGGCTTTGTAGAGGTTGGAAGGGAAGTGTCAGCAGAGACAGGAGGTAAAGGAAGGAGAGATGAGAGGGGGAGGGGGCAAGGAAGCCCAGGGGCAGAGAGGCTTCTCGAAGCACAGGGGCTAACACACGTCCAGAGCTGCTGAGAGGGCACGTGTCCATCGGAGAGCACTGGGAACCTCAGTGGGGTGACTGACCGTCCCAGTTTGCCCATGACTGGTGGGGTGCCTTGGATGCAGGACCTTCAGTGCTAAAACCAGGATGGTACCAGGCCCACCGGATGGTGGGTTTCCCTCCTTCAGCATCTGCTGTTATTTAGAGCTGAGGGTGGAAAAAAGACAGGGGTGCAGAGTAAAGGCTGGAGAGTGAGTGGGAGTTCACTGAGGCATGGTTGTGGCTCTCATGGTGACTGGGTTGTGTTTTTCTGAAAATTTCACCACACTGGGAGTTTTCTCGGTTAAGATGTGGACTGGAGTTTTTAGTCCAAAGTGAAGGTCTTCAGGTAAGGTCAGCTCAGTCTCTAACCGCCTGACATCATGGAACAACCAGATTATTGGAGACCAAAGTGTCCATCAGATGCACTGAAAGCCACTCTCTCCCTCCTTGGCTGGTGAGACATTCTAGGGCGCACTATTTAAATGAACCCACTGAATGTGAGAGCTACCTTGCTCTGCCTTCAGAGCACTTAATTTCAAAGCATTCAGCACTAGGCAAAAGCCTTAATTTTTCCTTAAAAGGAACTCATCAGGATGTCTGATTCCATCCAGACCTTTGGATGTGTGATTTCATTATTCATGGTTGACACCCCTCTTCTGGCTTTTGATCTGTAGTTTACAGAATATGTGTGTAAGGAGGCTCTCTTTTCCATAAACTGAGCTCTTTACCCTCTCAACCCAGAATAACTTTCCATTTATTCCTCTGATAAAGTGTTGATGCCATGAGCCAGCATATATTAAAACTATTCTTACACAAACACAGCACTAGACGTATATCCAGCCCAGACCGGCATCCAGTTCACTGTCAGGGCTCCTCAAGTGTTTGCTGGTGACGAACAGCAGAGGGACCTGGGGGATTTTCCACAACCATCAGATCTGGAGAAGGAACCTCTTCCGAGAACAGTTCTCGCAGTCTATCACCAGTCTCCCAATTCTGTTGCCAGCTTGCCAACGTAGCTAAATAATCTCAGCCTTAACTCGATAGCAAGCATTAAAAAAATGTATTTATTTATGTATTTTGGCCACACCCCACAGCAGGTGGGATCTTAATTCCCCCACCAGAGGTCGAACCTGGGCCCCCTGTGTTGGAAGCGTGGAGTCTTAACCACTGGACCACCAGGGAAATCCCAGTAATAAGTATTTTAAAATACACATTAAAGCACCAATTAATTTAAATTCTTCAGTGGCTTTCCACTCTTCTGATGAAGACTAATATTGTTAACGAGGCTTCCAAGGACCCTGCCTGCCTCACCAGCTTCACCTACCCCAGACTATTCCTCCCTTCTGCGCTCAGCCCTGCTGCCTGTCTTTCAATTCTTCAGAGGTGATACTGTCCCCTCTTCTGCCTCCTCTGAGTTTAGTGTTCTTCATTCTCCCTTCACCTGGACATCGCCTACTCATCCTTCTCCGGTCACCTCAATTATCACTATCTCAGGGAAGCATTTCCTGACCCACCCCCATGTCCCACCCCCCTACTCAGCTCCATCCCTAGAGGCTAAATCAGAGTCCTTTATTTGCTTTTACAGAATCTCTACCAAGTCAAGATAGGCTGGATATGTGAGCATAGCAGGTACCACCGAAATCTCAGGGGTAGATAAATGAGGACCCACTGAACTTGACACTCACCCTCCAAAGCTTGATGCCAAATCCTCTCTTGGGAACTCACCTCTCTCTCTTGGGAATTCATATCTCTCTCTGTCTATCTGTCTGTTTATCTATCATATCTCTATATAGTTTTTGTAACACAATTATTTGTTAGGTATAGACATCCATCTTTCTAATACTTTATACTATTTGCGCTGCTCTGTTGACTGCAACTAAATTTACAAAGAATATGTTTTGCTACAAGTAGCAGAAAACCTAAATAGCAGGGGCTTAAGCAATAAATATGTTTTTATTTACTCACCAAGAAATCTGGAGGTAGGTAGGTGGGTCCTGGGTAAGCATTTAGCATTTCTATGACATCAAGACACTAGATTGTCATCTCGTCTGTTTTTGGCTTTCTCCTCATGGTCACAAGATGGCTGCCACAGCTCCAGGCACTATGTCCTCCCCTGACCATGTCCAAAAAGCAGCAAGGAGGGTCACATAAGAGTGTTCTCCTTGTGTGCCTCCCTCCTTTGATGAGGGAGGGAAAATACTCCCAGAGACCTCCCAGCATAGTTCTGTTAGCACCACCTTTAGTTGGAAAGGGGGCTTGGAACATGAGTCTCCAGCATATTCACTCTTTATAGTGGGAGGTGGGCAAAGGGAAGAGGAATGTGGAGTGTAGCCAGATAGCAGTGTTTGCCGTGGGGCCATGTTTATTGACCTTAGTCCTTCAACCTCTGACTTGGAAACAGATAAACCATCTGTTTTCCCTTCCTGGGGAGTAGCAAGTTATTAATAAATTATGCGGCCAGAGCACAGAGAGTCCTTAAAACAAAGCGCTGTCAATCCAGGGCCCCCATTTCATTAAACCCATATTAGTTTCTATTGCTCATTTGATGGCCTCTGATTGTTCCTTGGGGTGGGAAGTATTAGCAGTAGAGGAGAAGGGGAGGACGGTCCCTCACATCTACTCTCTCACCCCCTTTCCCCAGTTGCCGAATAATCATAAGACCTAAGGCATTCCAGCCATTTTTGGGTAACCAGGGAACTAAGGCTACAGGTTCAGGGCAGGGGGATTGATATGTTCCAGAAACCTCTGTGCTAGAGCCCTGAAGAAGGCCACTGGAAAGAGGATACATTTCTGATAGAGCAACGGTAGCCATCGGTGAGGAAGCTGGCAGTGCCAGGCAGCACTGGGCTTTCATAAGCCCCTGAGATGACTCCTGTGTCAAGCTCGCTGATCTACCTCCCCGCCTCCAACGCTATTCTCATCTCACTATCATTTCATCTTCTCAGTTCTCTTAATCTCACGATTCTCAAGAGGGTTTTAAGAAACGCTCCTTTCATTTCCAGAGGACACTTCCTTTGGAAGCTGGGTTGGCTGATGGCCGATCATGGACCCACAGGTCTAAACCGGAAAGCTTGAACAAGAGGCAAAGCAAGGCAGGGTTCCTGCAGAATCAAGTGCAGCCACGTAATCACCGTTGTCACCCCTGACCTGAGCCTTCCCACGCCAAAGGGCCAGAAACACAAACACCTTGACCTCGGCGTGCCCTGTCCGTCTGTCTCCCATATCTCACCCACACTCTTGTCTTCCTCTTCCCTCCTCAGATCCTCACTGCTTTGCTGGCCTGACTCCACTATATCTCTCTGATACAATTTGTCTCCTGTTCCCTGGTGTTTGGGGGCACATGCTGTGCCCCCCACCGACCACTCCAGGCTCCTAGGGACCCATCCTGCTTCGGTTGGCCTACTCAGGTTTCCCAAGTCCATCAATCCAAGCCAAGAAAAGAGATCCTAGCTGTGAACACTGCCTGGATCTTGGAGGTTAATCTAAACTTGAACAGGCTTCCTTGGAAGTTTTCTGGATCTGGTCTGCACCTGTCCTAGACCACGATCAGTTCCTCTCTTTCCCGTCATACTCTGGCCAGCGCTGGTCTGGCCCCCAGAAATGGGAATGATGCATGGCCTTCATGGAAAGGCCATCCCAGTGGGCTCTCACCTCCACGGCCTGCTGGGGCTTGTTTGTGAGACCTGACTTGACATATGGTTTCCAAGAGTACCAACAGACTCACAACAAAATCAAAATGTGGCCTGGCCCCTGACTCCATTAGTTTGAAAACTGTTAGTCACAAGAAATTGGCAGCCCAGATGTCAGCTGGGATCCTTGTGACTTTTGAGATTCGAATGGCATCAGCTTCAGAGCACTGTGAACAAAAATATGGGCCCAAGAGTCCATCTTCCCAGATCCCACATCTGGGTACTCTGACTCACTGTGTGATCTTGTGCAGGTGACTTAACCTCTCTGTTTCTTTGTCTGTAAAATAGGCATAATAATATTTTTATAAATATGGGGTGATGATTCAATGAACCATTGCAAGTAAAGCACTAAGAACAGGGCCAGACATACAGTGTTACCCTTAGCTCTGCCCCATTTCTTCTAGCAACCATGGCTCTGAATTTCTGCGGTAGCTAAGGGGCCAGTTCCAGGGACTGTCTTGCCATCTCATGCTCTCTGGTTGTTTTCTACACTGCCACCATGCTCAGTGCCACCCCATGCTCAATACCACCCTACTTTCTTTACTTCCCCAAATACCTCTGATCTCTAAGGTTGGGTATGCAGATGGCTTTCTGACGTTGTAGGGCAAGGAGGGGGGTTTATAGTACAGTGCTACACAACTTAGATTGAAATATGACATCCAGTTCTTAAAAGTTCTTTGAACTCCACAGTCCCTATAGCCTCACCATCTCTCTTTTCTGATTGCCTCGTTCCTTACCTTTATGCCTCTGTCTGCTTATGGCAAAGTCCTTGAGGCTTTACCTCTGCACCGAATATTCCCAGTAAGGTATTTTCTTGAACACATACAGCTCTTTTGTCGTCAGAGGAACTCAAGTTGCAGCTTTTTAAATAAAAAAATTCTCCTCTTTATATGTGTTTCATGGTAACTAATTGTGACAAGCAGAGATTTTAAATGGGCACTAGTAATAAAATGGTAACGAACAACTATCATTAGCTTGTGTTTTACAGTTTACAGAGTACGTTCAAATTCCTTATTGTCTCATTTGGATGAATTTCCTTTTCTGTGCCTGAAGGGTTTACACATAAGGGCTTCATAGCAGAGGAGGGACACACACAAGTACCCATGAATACACACATGCACACATGCGCATAGCTCCCCGTTTTGCCTGGGCTCAGTGATGCCCACATAAAGCTCCGTGAGGGACAAGGCCCCAGGTCAATCTATAGACAAAGTCATTGATGCAGTGTCTGTTAATTCCAAGTCCTGGGCTGGAAACTTCTGACACCATGGGCCACCACGAGGAGCTATTACAACCTTGTTCTCCTAGTGGATACATGTACTGAGTTTCTGAAAATTCAGAGAACAGTTGGGCTCATCTTCCTCTGGGATTATTGGGTCATTTCTCAGCATGTCTGAAGTCTCAACAGGAGTGAGGCCCCGATGAATCACACTCAGCGTCTACAGTTCAAGCAGGAGAAATCTGAAATTTGAACAAAGATTGAAGTACTTCCGAGCACACGACCTTTCATCTTCAAGGACTAATTCACAGTGTGCATTTTATCCATCTCTATATGGTCATGTTACCATTCCTGGACCCTTATTTCTTAACAGTTGGTGGGTGGAGTGACACTGATAAGTGAATTCATTCAGCGGAAGAGCTTGCTTTGACACGTATTTCACTGGCAGAGGCCATACTTTCAGCACATATGTCTGTATATCCGTGCGACACTTCATCTTGGATAGCAACAATAACAACCGCGTCATTAAGCAACAGAGAGGCTAATGGTTCAGCGGGCCTCATAGAGAAGACAAGCAAGCATCATCTTGTCAAGTCATAACATGGATTGAGCTTTGGCATAAGGTGCCTCCTTATTGCTGGGTTCCACAGTTCCAGGACTTGAATTTAACCTGTGGGTTTTTTTTTGTTTTTTGTTTTCCAGTCCATGATTTTAACTTTATTAGATGTCCTTATGACCCTAGACAATAAATACTATAGTTCTGTGTGTTCTAGGTACATTTATATAAATGACACGATTTTGTATGTATCTTTCTAAAAGTTACTTATTTTGCTGTTACTACTGTGCTTCTAAGATCCGTCTATGGTTTGTAATTTTTGCGCTGGAATGGATTCACAGTGTTTAGTTATATGAATACACCACATTTCATTCATCTGTTTCTCTATTAATTGACATGTAAATGGGGCTTTGTGTCTTGCTGTTTTGTATGCTGTATCAGCATCCTTGTGCATATCTCTTCATGGATATGTGGAAGAATTTCCTTAGAATATAGAGCTAGAAGTGAAATTATTGGATTATGCGGCATGTACATTTTCTATTTTACTAGAAATGGCCAGTTTGCCTCTAGTGTGGTTGTACTAATTTCCCACATCCTTGGCATCCCTTGAAATTGCTGACTGTATTTTTGCTAATCTGATGGGTATGATAAATTGTCTTTCCCAGATTTGCAGACACTGTGGAACCCATCACCTCATTTCCTTTTCTTTTTTTTTTTTTTACATCTTTATTGGAGTATAATTGCTTTACAAAGGAGTGTTAGTTTCTGCTTTATAACAAAGTGAATCAGTTATACATATACATATGTTCCCATATCTCTTCCCTCTTGCGTCTCCCACCCTCCCACCCTCCCTATCCCACCGCTCCAGGCGGTAACAAAGCACCGAGCTGATCTCCCTGTGCTATGCGGCTGCTTCCCACTAGCTAGCTACCTTACATTTGGTAGTGTATATATGTCCATGCCTCTCTCTCACTTTGTCACAGCTTACCCTTCCCCCTCCCCATATCCTCAAGTCCATTCTCTAGTAGGTCTGTGTCTTTATTCCTGTCTACCCCTAGGTTCTTCATGACATTTTTTTTCTTAAATTCCATATATATGTGTTAGCATATGGTATTTGTCTTTCTCTTTCTGACTTACACACTCTGTATGACAGAGTCTAGGTCTATCCACCTCATTACAAATAGCTCAATTTCGTTTCTTTTTATGGCTGAGTAATATTCCATTGTATATATGTGCCACATCTTCTTTATCCATTCATCCGATGATGGACACTTAGATTGTTTCCATCTCTGGGCTATTGTAAATAGAGCTGCAATGAACATTTTGGTACATGACTCTTTTTGAATGATGGTTTTCTCAGGGTATATGCCCAGTAGTGGGATTGCTGGGTCATATGGTAGTTCTATTTGTAGTTTTTTAAGGAACCTCCATACTGTTCTCCATAGTGGCTGTACCAATTCACATTCCCACCACCAGTGCAAGAGTGTTCCCTTTTCTCCACACCCTCTCCAGCATTTATTCTTTCTAGATTTTTTGATGATGGCCATTCTGACTGGTGTGAGGTGATATCTCATTGTAGTTTTGATTTGCATTTCTCTAGTGATTAATGGTGTTGAGCATTCTTTCATATGTTTGTTGGTAGTCTGTATATCTTCTTTGGAAAAATGTCTATTTAGGTCTTCTGCCCATTTTTGGATTGGGTTTTTTGTTTTTTTGTTATTGAGCTGCATGAGCTGCTTGTAAATTTTGGAGGTTAATCCTTTATCAGTTACTTTGTTTGCAAATATTTTCTCCCATTCTGAGGGTTGTCTTTTCATCTTGTTTATGGTTTCCTTTGCTGTGCAAAAGCTTTGAAGTTTCATTAGGTCCCATTTGTTTATTTTTGTTTTTATTTCCATTTCTCTAGGACGTGGGTCAAAAAGGATCTTGCTGTGATTTATATCATAGAGTGTTCTGCCTATGTTTTCCTCTAAAAGTTTTACAGTGTCTGGCCTTATATTTAGGTCTTTAATCCATTTTAAGTTTATTTTTATGTATGGTTTTAGGGAGTGTTCTAATTTCATTCTTTTACATGTAGCTGTCCAGTTTTCCCAGCACCACTTATTGAAGAGGCTGTCTTTTCTCCACTGTACATTCCTGCCTCCTTTATCAAAGATAAGGTGACCATATGTGTGTGGGTTTATCTCTGGGCTTTCTATCCTCTTCCATTGATCTATATTTCTGTTTTTGTGCCAGTACCATACTGTCTTGATTACTGTAGCTTTGTAGTATTGCCTGATTCCTCCAGCTCCGTTTTTCTTTTTCAAGATTACTTTGGGTATTCGGGGTCTTTTGTGTTTCCATACAAATTGTGAATTTTTTTTGGTTCTAGTTCTGTGAAAAATGCCAGTAGTAGTTTGATAGGGATTGCATTGAATCTGTAGATTGCTTTGGGTAGTAGAGTCATTTTCACAATGTTGATTCTTCCAATCCAAGAACATGGTATATCTCTCCATCTATTTGTATCATCTTTAATTTCTTTCATCAGTGTCTTATAATTTTCTGCATACAGGTCTTTTGTCTCCTTAGGTAGGTTTATTCCTCGATATTTTATTCTTTTTGTTGCAATGGTAAATGGGAGTGTTTTCTTGATTTCACTTTTAGATTTTTCATCATTAGTGTATGGGAATGCCAGAGATTTCTGTGCATTAATTTTGTATCCTGCTACTTTACCGAATTAATTGATTAGCTCTAGTAGTTTTCTGGTGGCATCCTTAGG
Source organism: Lagenorhynchus albirostris (assembly GCF_949774975.1). Lineage (NCBI taxonomy): Eukaryota > Metazoa > Chordata > Mammalia > Artiodactyla > Delphinidae > Lagenorhynchus > Lagenorhynchus albirostris. The sequence goes on along the minus strand of NC_083112.1, from coordinate 23,367,647 downwards.
ATTCTCTATGTGTAGTATCATGTCATCTGCAAACAGTGACAGCTTTACTTCTTCTTTTCTGATTTGGATTCCTTTTATTTCCTTTTCTTCTCTGATTGCTATGGCTAAAACTTCCAAAACTATGTTGAATAATAGTGGTGAGAGTGGGCAACCTTGTCTTGTTCCTGAGCTTAGTGGAAATGCTTTCAGTTTTTCACCATTGAGGATGATGTTGGCTGTGGGTTTGTCATATATGGCCATTATTATGTTGAGGAAAGTTCCCTCTATGCCTACTTTCTGCAGAGTTTTTATCATAAATGGGTGTTGAATTTTGTCGAAAGCTTTCTCTGCATCTATTGAGATAATCATATGGTGTTCCTCCTTCAGTTTGTTAATACGGTGTGTCACATCGATTGATTTGCGTATATTGAAGAATCCTTGCATTCCTGGAATAAACCCCACTTGATCATGGTGTGTGATCCTTTTAATGTGCTGTTGGATTCTGTTTGCTAATATTTTGTTGAGGATTTTTGCATCTATGTTCATCAGTGATATTGACCTGTAGTTTTCTTTCTTTGTGACATCCTTGCCTGGTTTTGGTATCAAGGTGATGATGGCCTCGTAGAATGAGTTTGGGAGTGTTCCTCCCTATGCTATATTTTGGAAGAGTTTGAGAAGGATAGGTGTTAGCTCTTCTCTAAATGTTTGATAGAATTTGCCTGTGAAACCATCTGGTCCTGGGCTTTTGTTTGTGGGAAGATTTTTAATCACAGTTTCAATTTCAGTGCTTGTGATTGGTCTGTTCATATTTTCTATTTCTTCCTGATTCAGTTTTGGCAGGTTGTGCATTTCTAAGAATTTGTCCACTTCTTCCAGGTTGTCCATTTTATTGGCATAGAGTTGCTTGTAGTAATCTCTCAAGATCTTTTGTATTTCTGCAGTGGCAGTTGTTACTTCTCCTTTTTCATTTCTAATTCTATTGATTTGAGTCTTCTCCCTTTTTTCTTGATGGGTCTGGCTAATGGTTTATCAATTTTGTTTATCTTCTCAAAGAACCAGCTTTTAATTTTATTGATCTTTGCTACCGTTTCCTTCATTTCTTTTTCATTTATTGCTGATCTGATTTTTATGATTTCTTTCCTTCTGCTAACTTCGGGGTTTTTTGTTCTTCTTTCTCTAATTGCTTCAGGTGCAAGGTTAGGTTGTTTATTCGAGATGTTTCCTGTTTCTTAAGGTAGGATTTTATTGCTATAAACTTCCCGCTTAGAACTGCTTTGGCTGCATCCCATAGGTTTTGGGTCATTGTGTCTCCATTGTCATTTGTTTCTAGGTATTTTTTAATTTCCTCTTTGATTTCCTCAGTGATCACTTCGTTATTAAGTAGTGTATTGTTTAGCCTCCATGTGTTTGTATTTTTTACAGATCTTTTTCTGTAATTGATATCTAGTCTCATAGTGCTGTGGTCGGATAAGATACTTGATACAATTTCAGTTTTCTTAAGTTTACCAAGGCTTGATTTGTGACCTAAGATATGATCTATCATGGAGAATGTTCCATGAGCACTTGAGAAAAATGTGTATTCTGTTGTTTTTGGATGGAGTGTCCTATAAATATCAATTAAGTCCATCTTGTTTAATGTATCATTTAAAGCTTGTGTTTCCTTATTTTTTTCATTTTGGATGATCTGTCCATTGGTGAAAGTGGGGTGTTAAAGTCCCCTGCTATGAATATGTTGCTGTCAATTTCCCCTTTTATGGCTGTTAGTATTTGCCTTATGTATTGAGGTGCTCCTATGTTGAGTGCATAAATATTTACAATTGTTATATCTTCTTCTTGGATCAATCCCTTGATCATTATGTAGTGTCCTTCTTTGTCTCTTCTAATAGTCTTTATTTTAAAGTCTATTTTGTCTGATATGAGAATTGCTACTCCAGCTTTCTTTTGGTTTCCATTTGCATGGAATATCTTTTTGCATCTCCTTACTTTCAGTCTGTATGTGTCTCTAGGTCTGAAGTGGGTCTCTTGTAGGCAGCATATATATGGGTCTTTTTTTTTTGTATCCATTCAACCAATCTGTGTCTTTTGGTGGGAGCATTTAGTCCATTTACATTTAAGGTAATTATCAATATGTATGATCCTATTCCCATTTTCTTAATTGTTTTGGGTTCGTTATTGTAGGTCTTTTCCTCCTCTTGTGTTTCTTGCCTAGAGAAGTTCCTTTAGCATTTGTTGTCAACCTGGTTTGGTGGTGCTGAACTCTCTCAGCTTTTGCTTGTCTGTAAAGGTTTTAATTTCTCCATCAAATCTGAATGAGATTCTTGCTGGGTAGAGTAATCTTGGTTGCAGGTTTTTCTCCTTCATCACTTTAAATATGTCCTTCAAGTCCCTTCTGACTTGCAGAGTTTCTGCTGAAAGATCAGCTGTTAACCTTATGGAGATTCCCTTGTGTGTTATTTGTTGTTTTTCCCTTGCTGCTTTTAATATGTTTTCTTTGTATTTAAATTTTGACAGTTTGATTAATATGTGTCTTGGCATATTTCTCCTTGGATTTATCCTGTATGGGACTCTCTGTGCTTCCTGGACTTGATTAACTATTTCCTTTCCCATAGTAGGGAAGTTTTCAACTATAATCTCTTCAAATATTTTCTCAGTCCCTTTCTTTTTCTCTTCTTCTTCTGGAACCCCTATAATTCGAATGTTGGTGCATTTAATGTTGTCCCAGAGGTCTCTGAGACTGTCCTCAGTTCTTTTCATTCTTTTTTCTTTATTCTGCTCTGCAATAGTTATTTCCACTATTTTATCTTCCAGGTCACTTATCCGTTCTTCTGCCTCAGTTATTTTGCTATTGATCCCATCTAGAGTATTTTTAATTTCATTTATTGTGTTGTTCATTGTTGTTTGTTTCATCTTTAGTTCTTCTAGGTCCTTGTTAAATGTTCCTTGTATTTTGTCTATTCTATTTCTAAGGTTTTGGATCATCTTTACTATCATTGCTCTGAATTCTTTTTCAAGTAGACTGCCTATTTCCTCTTCATTTATTAGGTCTGGTGGGTTTTTATCTTGCTCCTTCATCTGCTGTGTGTTTTTTCTGTCTTCTCATTTTGCTTATCTTACTTTGTTTGGGGTCTCCTTTTTGCAGGCTGCAGGTTCGTAGTTCCCGTTGTTTTTGGTGTCTGTCCCCAGTGGCTAAGGTTGGTTCAGTGGGTTGTGTAGGCTTCCTGGTGGAGGGGACTAGTGCCTGTGTTCTGGTGGATCAGGCATGATCTTGTCTTTCTGGTAGGCAGGTCCATGTCTGGTGGTGTGTTTTGGGGTGTTTGTGGATTTATTATGATTTTAGGCAGCCTCTCTGCTAATGGGTGGGGTTGTGTTCCTGTCTTGCTAGTTGTTTGGCATAGGGTGTCCAGCACTGTAGCTTGCTGGTCGTTGAGTGAAGCTGGATGCTGGTGTTGAGATGGAGATCTCTGGGAGATTTTTGCCGTTTGATATTATGTGGATCTGGGAGGTCTCTTGTGGACCAGTGTCCTGAAGTTGGCTCTCCCACCTCAGAGGCACAGCACTGACTCCTGGCTGTAGCACCAAGAGCCTTGCATCCACACGGCTCAGAATAAAAGGGAGAAAAAGTAGAAAGAAAGAATTAGGAGAAGGAAGGAAGGAAGAAAGAAAGAAAGAAAGAAAGAAGGAAAGAAGGAAAGAAAGAAGGAAAGGAGGGACGAAGGAAGGTGGGAAGGAAGGAAAAAAAGAAAGAAAGAAGATAAAGTAAAATAGAATAAAGTAAGATAAAATAAAACAAACTAACAAACAAATAAAAAATGGATGGATAGAACCCTAGGACAAATGGTGGAAGCAAAGCTATACAGACAAAATCTCACAGAGAAACATACACACTCACAAAAATAGGAAAAGAGGAAAAATCATAAATCTTGCTCTCAAAGTCCACCTCCTTAATTTGGGATGATTGGTTGTCTATTCAGGTATTCCACAGATGCAGGGTACATCAAGTTGATTGTGGAGCTTTAATCCGCTGCTCCTGAGGCTTCTGGGAGAGATTTCCCTTTCTCTTCTTTGTTCTCCCAGGGGCTCAGCTTTGGATTTGGCCCCGCCTCTGCGTGTAGGTCGCTGGAGGGCGTCTGTTCTTCGCTCAGACAGGACGGGGTTAAAGGAGCAGCTGATTCGGGGGCTCTGGCTCACTCAGGCATGGGGCGGGGGGTAGGGAGGGGCACGGAGTGCGGGGAGAGCCTGCATCGGCAGAGGCCGGCGGGACGTTGCACCAGCCTGAGGCACGCCGTGCGTTCTCCCGGGGAAGTTGTCCCTGGATCCCGGTAACCTGTGGTTTTAACTTAAGCTATCACCATGACCCCAGGCAACTTACCGGTTTCTCTCTGGCCTCTGGGGTCCTTGCCATGACTGGGATGGGAAGCTGCTGGAAGTCTACAACTTGGATCAGTCATTGCCCAGGCCTCTTCAAACTGTCCCTGAATAGTTGCAGAAATAGAGCACAATGACTTGTCAGGAGTGTCCTTAAGGCTGTTTGCCACTATCATAGCTTTGAACACACATTTAATGTTGTAATTGGCTTATCACATTTCAGTCTCCATCTCTGGATCAAAAACTCCAGGCAGGGACTGTATCCTATTTATCTCCATATATCTAGCATCTAACATAATGCCTGGAATATAGTAATGAATTAACAGCTTTGTTGATTGAGTAAATGAATGGCCCTGTCCCAAGGGGATAAAGGAATTAGTTTTCTCTGAACTGAATGGTTCCCCTATGACAGTGCTCACCTCTCCTAATTTCCTTTGGATCTCTTTATGTCTCTTGTGTGGTGCCAACTAAAAATTGTCACCTTCCCTCTGGTCCTACAAGGATTAAGTCACTAGCCACTGCAGTCGCTGACCTTCAACACACCCTGAAAGGAGTTCGGGGTGGAGATCAGGAAGGAGGCACTCTGTGCTCTGGAAAAAAACAGGCAGAACAGACCTTCAGATAGATATTTTGGGGAGAAGATTTTATAAGCTCAATTTCTGGCATGTTCTCACATCTAGAAAAACACTAAGGGACTTCCCTGGTGGTCCAGTAGTTAAGACTCCCCGCTTTCAATTCAGGGGCCAAAGGTTCGATCCCTGGTCAGGGAACTAAGATCCCACATGCCACATAACGCGTCCAAAAAAATAAAAAAATTTAGAAAAGCACTAAAGTCGTTAAGGAGACATCTGCTCCTCGTGACTAGCAGCAACCTTCTGCCAAAACGTGTGTTTGATTGCCTGGATCCCCTCTTCGCTAAAGTCATATGTATATACTAACCTCCCCCCTATGTCTTCAAAGCAGCTCCTCAGAGCTCTCTGAGAGGCTGTCTCCTGGGTTACAGTCCTCATTAGGCCCCAAATAAAACTTCACTCACAACTCTCACGTTGTACGTTTGTTTGTTTTTTTTCAGTCGACAGTTGCATGCAGGTAATGAATACTGATTGAGAACATTTACAATTTACTTATTCACTGTCTCCCTCAACAGACATGACAGTGAATAATTTTATCATAAAATCAAATGTAAGGTCAAAGGGAGGACTTCCCTGGTGGTGCAGTGGTTAAGAATCCGCCTGCCAATGCAGGGGACACGGGTTCGAGCCCTGGTCCAGGAAGATCCCACATGCCGCGGAGCAACAAAGCCTGTGTGCCACAACAACTGAGCCTGTGCTCTAGAGCCTGCGAGCCACAACTACTGAGCCCGTGTGCTGCAACTACTGAAGCCCACGTGCCTAGAGCTCATGCTCCACCACAACAAAAGTCACTGCAGTGAGAAGCCCGAGCACCGCAACAAAGAGTAGCCCTCGCTTGCCGCAACTAGAGAAAGCCTGCGCACAACAATGAAGATCCAATGCAGCCAGAAATAAATAAGTAAATAATTTTTTTAAAAAAAAGGTCAAAGAGAGGCATGATGGGTTGGGACCATGGGAGAAGAGATGCCTAAGCTCGTCCCAAGGTCAGGGGATGTATGAGCGCCTTCAGCTGAGAGTGGGGTTCAGCCACCTCCTGGGGCAGTTTGAAATGTGTTTGTCATGATGAGAGCTCAAGCAGCCCTTAATGGGTGAGGCTCAAGGATGTTAAACATCCTATAACATTTGGGTTGGTCCCTATAATGAAATATTTGCAAACAAAAATAAATATGTTGCTCCCTCCTGGGAGCCTGTGCAGCCCGCCACTGTCAGGGTCCCGTGATCCAGGGACACCTTCCCTGGGAGAACGCACGGCGCGCCTCAGGCTGGTGCAACGTCCCACCAGCCTCTGCTGCCGCAGGCTCGCCCCACATCCGAACCCCTCCATCCCCCCGGCCTGAGTGAGCCAGAGCCCCCAAACCAGCTGCTCCTTTAACCCCATCCTGTCTGGGCGGGAACAGATGCCCTCCAGCGACCTACACGCAGAGGCGGGGCCAAATCCAAAGCTGAACCCCAGGAACTGTGTGAACAAAGAAGAGGAAGGGAAATCTCTCCCAGCAGCCTCAGAAGCAGCGGATTAAATCTCCACAATCCACTTGATGTACCCTGCATCTGTGGAATACCTGAATAGACAACGAATCATCCCAAAACTGAGGCAGTGGACTCTGGGAGCAACTGTAGACTTGGGGTTTGTGACTGACTGGTTTATGGTTTTATGTTTACCTTACTTTAGTATTTAGAGTTTATTATCATTGGTAGATTTGTTTATTGATTTGGTTGCTCTCTTCCTTTTTTAAAAATATATAGTTATATATATATTTTTCCTTTTTCTCTTTTTGTGAGTGTGTATGTGTGTGCTTCTTTGTGTGATTTTGTCTGTATACCTTTGCTTTTACCATTTCTCCTTGGGTTCTGTCTGTCCTTTTTTTTTTAAATATAGTTTTTAACGCTTGTTATCATTGGTAGATTTGTTTTTTTGGTTTGGTTGCGCTCTTCTTTCTTTCTTCTTTTTTATTACTTTTTTATTTTTTAAATTTATTTTTAAAAATTCCTTTTACTTTTTATTTAATTTTATAAAAAATTTTATTAAAAAATTTTAATTTAATAACTTTCTTTTTAATTATGTTATTCTTTCTATCCTTCTTTCTTTCTTTCCTCCCTTTTCTTCTGAGCCATGTGGCTGACATGGTCTTGGTACTCTGGCCAGGTGTCAGGCCTGTGCCTCTGAGGTGGGAGAGCCAAGTTCAGAACACTGGTCCATCAGAGACCTCCTGGCTCCATGTAATGTCAAACAGTGAAAGCTCTCCCAGAGATCTCCATCTCGACACTAAGACCAGCTCCACTAAACAACCAGCAAGCTCCAGTGCTGGACACCCTATGCCAAACAACTAGCAAGACAGGAACACAACCCCACCCATTAGCAGAGAGGCTGCCTAAAATCATAATAAGGTCACAGACACCCCAAAACACACCACCGGATGCAGTCCTGCCCACCAGAAAGACAAGATCCAGCCTCATCCACCAGAAGACAGGCATCAGTCCCCTCCACCAGGAAGCCTACACAACCCACTGAACCAACCTTAGCCACTAGGAGCAGACACCAAAAACAACAGGAACTACGAACCTGCAGCCTGCAAAAGGAAGACCCCAAACACAGTAAGTTAAGCAAAATGAGAAGACAGAGAAACACACAGCAGATGAAGGAGCAAGGTAAAAACCAACCAGACCAAACAAATGAAGAGGAAATACACAGTCTACCTGAAAAAGAATTCAGAGTAGTGATAGTAAAGATATCCAAAATCTTGGAAATAGAATGGAGAAAATACAAGAAACGTTTAAAAAGAACCTAGAAGCACTAAAGAGCAAACAAACAATGATGAACAACACAGTAAATGAAATTAAAAATTCTCTAGAAGGAATCAATGGCAGAATAACTGAGGCAGAAGAACAGATAGGTGACTGGGAAGATAAAATACTGGAAATAACTACTGCAGAGCAGAATAAAGAAAAAAGAATGAAAAGAATTTAGGACAGTCTTTGAGACCTCTGGGACAACATTAAACACACCAATATTCGAATTATAGGGGTCCAGAAAAAGAAAGGGACTGAGGAAATATTTTAAGAGATTATAGTTGAAAACTTCCCTACTATGGGAAAGGAAACAGTCAATCAAGTCCAGGAAGCACAGAGAGTCCCATAGAGGACAAATCCAGGAGAAACACGCCAAGACACATATTAATCAAACTATCAAAAATTAAATACAAAGAAAAAATATTAAAAGCAGCAAGGGAAAAATAACAAATAACATACAATATCAGACTACTGATACTACAGTAATCAAGACAGTATGGTATTGGCACAAAAACAGAAATATAGATCAATGGATCAGGATAGAAAGCCCAGAGATAAACCCACGCACATATGGTCACCTTATCTTTGTTAAAGGAGTCAAGAATATACAATGGAGAAAAGACAGCCTCTTCAATAAGTGGTGCTGGGAAAACTAGACAGCTACATGTAAAAGAATGAAATTAGAACACTGCTTAACGCCATATACCAAAATAAACTCAAAATGGATTAAAGACCTAAGTGTAAGGCCAAACACTATCAAACTCTTATAGGAAAACATAGGCAGAACACTCTAAGACTTAAATCACAGCAAGATCCTTTTTGACCCACCTCCTAGAGAAATGGAAATAAAAACAAAAATAAACAAATGGGACCTAATGAAACTTAAAAGCTTTTATTTTATTTTATTTCTTTTTTGCGGTACGCGGGCCTCTCACTGCCGCGGCCTCTCCTGCTGCGGAGCACAGGCTCCGGACGCACAGGCTCAGCGGCCATGGCTCACAGGCCCAGCTGCTCCGCGGCACGTGGGATCCTCCCAGACCGGGGCACGAACCCGCGTCCCCTGCAGCAGCAGGCAGACTCCCAACCACTGCGCCACCAGGGAAGCCCGGCAGGTGGATTCTTAACCACTGTGCCACCAGGGAAGTCCTGAGGGTTGTCTTTTCATCTTGTTTATAGTTTCCTTTGCTGTGCAAAAGGTTTAAGTTTCATTAGGTCCCATTTGTTTATTTTTGTTTTTATTTCCATTACTCTAGGAGGTGGTCAAAGAAGATCTTGCTGTGATTTATGTCAAAGAGTGTTCTTCCTATGTTTTCCTCTAAGAGTTTTATAGTGTCGAGCCTTACATTTAGGTCTTTAATACATTCTGAGTTTAATTTTGTATATGGTGTTAGGGAACGTTCTAATTTCATTCTTTTACATGTAACTGTCCAGTTTTCCCAGCATCACTTATTGAAGAGACTGTCTTTTCTCCATTGTATATCCTTGCCTCCTTTGTCATAGATTAGTTGAGCAAGGTGTATGGGTTTATCTGTGGGCTTTCTATCCTGTTCCATTGATCTATATTTCTGTTTTTGTGCCAGTACCATATTATCTTGATTACTGTAGCTTTGTAGTATAGTTTGAAGTCAGGGAGTCTGATTCCTCCAGCTCTGTTCTTTTCCCTCAAGATTCCTTTGGCTATTCGGGATCTTTGTGTTTCCATACAAATTTTAAGATTTTTTGTTCTAGTTCTGTAAAAAATGCCATTGGTAATTTGATAGGGATTGTGTTGAATCTGTAGATTGCTTTGGGTAGTATAGTCATTTTCACAATATTGATTCTTCCAATCCAAGAACATGGTATATCTCTCCATTTGTTTGTGTCATCTTTGATTTCTTTCATCAGTGTCTTATAGTTTTCTGAGTACAGGTCTTTTAACTCCTTAGGTAGGTTTATTCCTAGGTATGTTATTTTTTTTGTTGCAGTGGTGAATGAGAGTGTTTCCTTAATTTCTCTTTCTGATCTTTCATTGTTAGTGTATAGGAATGCCAGAGATTTCTGTGCATTAATTTTGTATCCTGCAACTTTACCAAATTCATTGATTAGCTCTAGTAGTTTTCTGGTGGCATCTTTAGGATTCTCTATGTATAGTATGTCATCTGCAAACAGTGAGAGTTTTACCTCTTCTTTCCAATTTGTATTCCTTTTATTTCTTTTTCTTCTCTGATAGCTGCGGCTAGGACTTCCAAAACTATGTTGAATAATTGTGATGAGAGTGGACGTCCTTGTCTTGCTCTTCTAAGAATTTGTCCATTTCTTCCAGGTTGTCCATTTTATTGGCATAGAGTTGCTTGTAGTAGTCTCTTAAAACAGTGTATTTTTGCAGTGTCCATTGTAACTTCTCCTTTTTCATTTCCAATTGTATTGAGTCCTCTCCCTCTTTTTCTTGATGAGCCTGGTTAACGGTTTATCAATTTTGTTTATCTTCTCAAAGAACCAGGTTTTAGTTTTATTGATCTTTGCTATTGTTTTCTTTGTTTCTATTTCATTTATTTCTGCTCTGATCTTTATGATTTCTTTCCTTCTGCTAACTTTGCGTTTTGTTTGTTCTTCTATCTCTACTATTTTTAGGTGTAAGGTTAGATTGTTTATTTGAGATTTTTCTTGTTTCTTGAAGTAGGATTGTATTGCTATAAACTTCCCTCTTAGAACTGCTTTTGCTGCATCCCATAGGTTTTTGGATTGTCGTGTTTTTATTGTCATTTGTCTCTAGGTATTTGTTGATTTCCTCTTTGATTTCTTCAGTGATCTCTTGGTTATTTAGTAATGTATTGTTTAGCCTCCACGTGTTTCTGTATTTTACGTTTTTTTCCCTGTAATTAATTTCTAATCTCATAGCTTTGTGGTTGGAAAAGATTCTTGATATGATTTCAATTTTCTTAAATTTACTGAGTCTTGATTTGTGACCCAAGATGTGATCTATCCTGGAGAATGTTCTGTGTGTACTTGAGAAGTAAGCATAATCTGCTGTTTTTGGATGGAATGTCTTATAAATATCAATTAAGTCTATCTGGTCTATTGTGTCATTTAAAGCTTGTGTTTCCGTATTAATTTTCTTTCTGAATCATCTGTCCATTGGTGTAAGTGAGGTGTTTTAAGTCCCCTACTATTACTGTGTAACTGTCGATTTCCTCTTTTATAGCTGTTAGCATTTGCCTTATGTATTGAGGTCCTCCTATGCTGGGTGCATGTATATTTATAATTGTTATATCTTCTTCTTGGATCGATCCCTTGATCATTATGTAGTGTCCTTCCTTGTCTCTTGTTACATTCTTTATTTTAAGTCTATTTTTTCTGATATGAGTATTACTACTCCAGCTTTCTTTTGATTTCCATTTGCATGGAATATCTTTTTCCATCCCCTCACTTTCAGTCTGTATGTGTCCCTAGGTTTGAAGTGGGTCTCTTGTAGACAACATATATGTGGGTATTGTTTTTGTGTCCATTCAGCAAGCCTGTGTCTTTTGGTTGGAGCATTTAATCCATTCACACTTAAGGTAATTATCGATATGTATGTTCCTGTTACCATTTTCTTAGTTGTTTTGTGTTTGTTTTTGTAGGTCCTTTTCTTCTCTTGTATTTCCCACTTAGAGAAGTTCCTTTAGCATTTGTTGTAGAGCTGGTTTGGTGGTGCTGCATTCGCTTAGCTTTTGCTTGTCTGTAAAGCTTTTGATTTCTCCATCAAATGTGAATGACATCCCTGCCAGGTAGAGTAATCTTGGTTGTAGGTTCTTCCCTTTCATCACTTTAGATATAACATGCCTCTCCCTTCTGGCTTGTAGAGTTTCTTCTGAGAAATCAGCTGTTAACCTTATGTAAGTTCCCTTGTATTTGTCATTTTCCCTTGTTACTTTTAACAATTTTTCTTTGTCTTTAATTGTTGCCAATTTGATTACCATGTGTCTTGGCATGTTTCTCCTTGGGTTTATCCTACCTGGGACTCTCTGCACTTCCTGGACTTGGGTGCTTATTTCCTTTACCATGTTAGGGAAGTTTTCAACTATAATGTCTTCAAATATATTCTTGGGTCCTTTCTCTTTCTCTTCTCCTTCTGGGACCCCTATAATGGGTGTGTTTAATGTTGTCCCAGAGGTCGCTTAGGTTGTCTTCATTTCTTTTCATTCTTTTTTCTTTATTCTTTTCTGCAGCAGTGAATTCCATTATTCTGTTTTACAGGTCATTTATCTGTTCTTCTGCCTCAGTTATTCTGCCATTGATTCCTTCTAGTGTATTTTTCATTTCAGTTATTGTATTGTTCATCTGTGTTTGTTTGTTCTTTAATTCTTCTAGATCTTTGTTAAACATCTCTCGCATCTTCTCGATCTTTGCCTCCATTCTTTTTCTGAGGACCTGGATCATCTTCACTATCATTACTGTTAATTCTTTTCTGGAAGGTTGCCTATCTCCACTTCATTTAGTTGTTTTTCTGGGGTTTTATCTCGTTCATTCATCCGGTACATAGTCCTCTGCCTTTTCATTTTGTCTATCTTTCTTTGAAAGTGGTTTTTGTTCCACAGGCTGCAGGATTGTAGTTCTTCTTGCTTCTTCTGTCTGCCCTCTGGTGTATTGTGTAGGTGTATCTTTAGACTCTCCATTCTATTCCATTGTTTCATTTGTCTATCGTAGCTCCAGTATCATACTCTTAATTTTCAAAATTTGATGTCCAGTAGAGTTGGCATTCTAATATTTTTGTGCTTCAAAATTATACTGATTTTTTGGCTTCACTGGTGGTGCAGTGGTTAAGAATCCACCTGCCAGTGCAGGGGACACAGGTTCAATCCCTGGTCCAGGAAGGTCCCACATTCCACGGAGCAGCTAAGCCCATGCGCCACAACTACTGAAGGTCACGTGCCTAGAGCCAATGCTCTGCAGGAAGAGAAGCCACCACAGTGAGAAGCCTGTGCACTGCAACAAAGAGTAGCCTCCACTAACCGCATCCAGAGAAAAGCCCGAGCACAGCAATGAAGACCCAACACAGCCATAAATAAATAAATAAATAAATTTATTAAATATTATACTGATTTTTATCTTTTGTATTTCCATATAACATTTAGAATCACCTTGTCAATTTCCACAATGAAAACAGTAAAACATGTTGCTATTTTCTTTTGGAGTGCATTGAATTAATAAATCAGTTTAGGGAAATTGATATCTTGACAATGTTGAGTTTCTCAATGTATGTACATATACCTACTTAGATATTTTTTAATTTCCTCAGTAATATTTTATAGTTTTCTATGTAGAAGTCTTGCATATGATTTTTTGTTTGATTTTTTTCACAGATATTTTATGCATTTGGATGTTATTGCAAATGAAATCTCTTAAAACTTTATTTTCATTTTTTTCTGGTATAAAGAAGTATGATTAATTGGCGTAATAGGGTTGTTCAGATGAAGAGAACCAATAGGATATATATAAGTATGTATGAGGAGATATATTTTAGGAATTGGCTCATGCTGTATGGAGGCCAAGAAGTCCTTTGATTTGCTGTTTCCAAGCTGGAGAACCAGGAATGCTAGTGGCATAATTCACTCTGAGTCTGAAGGCCTGAGAATTGGGCTCTGATGGCATAACTTCCAGTGTGAGTTCGAAAGCCTGAAAGCCAGGAGCACTGAAGGGCAGAAGATGGAAGTCTCAGCTCAAACAGAGCAAATCTGCCCCTTTTCTGCCTTTTTGTTGTGTTCAGGCTCTCAAAGGAATGGATGGTCACCCATGTGAGTAATGGAGGTCTTTAAGCAGTCTACTGATTCAAATGCTAATCTCTTTCAGAAATACCTTCACAGACATACCCTGAAATAATGCTTTACCAGCTATCCTGGCATCCCTTAGCCCAGTCAAGTTGGCACAGAATATTAACCATCACAATTGGTATATTTACCCCATGAAAGCTGTAACCTTATAAGTATGATTTTAAATTTTAATAGCTTATAATTGTACTTTGAACTTTCTACATATACAATCTTGCTTTCTGCAAAAAAGAAAAAAAAAGAGGAAAACGTTGTTTTATTACTTCTTCCTCTCCAACACGTATATACTTATTTCTTTTTCTGCCTTCATTGTGCTGACTAGAACTTTTATTAAAATGTGACTATAGTGGGTTGTGTAGGCTTCCTGGTGGAGGGGACTAGTGCCTGTGTTCTGGTGGATGAGGCTGGATCTTGTCTTTCTGGTGGGCAGGTCCACGTCTGGTGGTGTGTTTTGGGGTGTCTATGGCCTTATTATGATTTTAGGCAGCCTCTCTGCTAATGGATGGGGTTGTGTTCCTGTTTTGCTAGTTGTTTGGCATAGGGTGTCCAGCACTGTAGCTTGCTGGTCATTGAGTGAAGCTGGGTCTTGGCGTTGAGATGGAGATCTCTGGGAGATTTTTGCTGTTTGATATTACGTGGAGCTGGGAGGTCTGTGGTGGACCAATGTCCTGAACTTGGCTCTCCCACCTCAGAGGCACAGCCCTGATGCCTGGTTCAAGCACCAAAAGCCTGTTATCCACACAGCTTAGAATAAAAGGAAGGAAGGAAGGAAGGAAGGAAGGAAGGAAGGAAGGAAGGAAGGAAGGAAGGTAGGAAGGAAGGAAGGGATAAAATAAAAGTTATTAAAATAAAAAACAAAAAATAATTATTAAATTTTTTAAGTAATTAAAAAAAGAAAGAAAGAAGAGAACAACCAAACCAAGAAACAAATCCACCAATGATAACAAGAGCTGAAAACTATACTAAAAAAAATAAAAGCAAACAAACAAAAGAACCCGGACAGACAGAACCCTAGGACAAATGGTAAAAGCAAAGCTATACAGACAAAATCACACACAGAAGCATACACATACACACTCACAAAAAGAGAAAAAGGAAAAAAAAAAATATCATTGCTCCCAAAGTCCACCTCCTGAATTTGGGATGATTGGTTGTCTATTCAGGTATTCCACAGATGCAGGGTGCATCAAGTTGATTGTGGAGCTTTAATCCGCTGCTTCTGAGGCTGCTGGGAGAGATTTCCCTTTCTCTTCTTTGTTCGCACAGCTCCTGGGGTTCAGCTTTGGATTTGGCCCCGCCTCTGTGTGTAGGTCGCCTGAGGGCATCTGTTCTTCGCTCAGACAGGACGGAGTTAAAGGAGCAGCTGATTCGGGGGCTCTGGCTCACTCAGGCCAGGGGGAGGGAGGGGTACAGATGCGGGGCGAGCCTGCGGCGGCAGAGGCCGGCATGACGTTGCACCAGCCTGAGGTGCGCCGTGCGTTCTTCCGGGGAAGTTGTCCCTGGATCACGGGACCCTGGCAGTGGCAGGCTGCACAGGCTCCCCGGAATGGGGGTGTGAATAGTGACCTGTGCTCGCACACAGGCTTCTTGGTGGCTGCAGTAGCAGCCTTAGCGTTTCATGTCTGTCTCTGGGGTCTGCGCTGATAGCCGCGGCTCGCGCCCGTCTCTGGAGCTCCTTTAAGCAGCGCCCTTAATCCCCTCTCCTCGTGCACCAGGAAACAAAGAGGGAAGAAAAAGTCTCTTGCCTCTTCAGCAGCTCCAGACTTTTTCCCGGACTCCCTCCCGGCTAGCCGTGGTGCACTAACCCCTTCAGGCTGCGCTCACGCAGCCAACCCCAGTCCCTCCCGGCGCTCCGACCGAAGCCAGAGCCTCAGCTCCCAGCCCCGCCCGCCCCAGTGGACGAGAAGACAAGCTTCTCAGGCTGGTGGGAGCTGGTCGGCACCGATCCTCCATGCGGGAATCTCTCCGCTTTGCCCTCCGCACCCATGTTGCTGTGCTCTCCTCCGTGGCTCCGAAGCTTTAGCCCTCCGCCACCCGCAGTCTCCGCCCGCGAAGGGGCTTCCTAGTGTGTGGAAACCTTTCCTCCTTCACAGCTCCCTCCCACTGGCGCAGGTCCCGTCTCTATTATTTGTCTCTGTTTATTCTTTTTTCTTTTGCCCTACCCAGGTACGTGGGGGGTTTCTTGCCTTTTGGGAGGTCTGAGGTCTTCTGCCAGCCTTCAGTAGCTGTTCTGTAGGAGCTGTTCCACATGTAGATGTACTTCTGATGTATCTGTGGGGAGGAAGGTGATCTCCGCGTCTTACTCTTCTGCCCTCTTGAAGCCCCTCCTCCTGGATAGATAGTCTTTAATACATAAAAAGAAATTCCCTTCTATTTGTTAACATATAGACTTATTTTTTATGAACGGATGTTACATTTCTGCATCTGTTTAGATGATCATATTTTGTCTTTATTATGTTAATGTGGTAGAATACATTGTTGTTTTTTTAATTCTCCCCTCCAGCTCTGTCACGTATTCAGATAACTTTCTGGGAGAAGTAGTAATAAGAGTTCTGTTATATCTTCAAAACAGGAAGGGAATGAAACCAAATCTGGCCTCTGTACCCTGACACTGAATGAATTCTCAGAGTTTTGGGTGAAGTCAAAAAGAATAGCTTTATTCTTTGCCAGGCAAGGTGGGCCACAGCAGGCTTTTGCCTTCAAAACTCTGTGTCCCAGCCTGGAGGGGGTGGTGAGAAGTTTTATAGTAATGTTCAAAGAGGGCGTGATTAGCTCGTGGACGTTCTTCTGATAGATCGGTAATCAGGTAATCGGGAGTCAGCATCATCAACCTTCTGCAGGATATTTCATGGATTTCTGCGAGTCACTGCCCAGTTTTCAAGTCACATAAATGGAGAGAGAGGGGCCACTCCCATGCGAATCCCTTCCTGGATTACTTCTAGGGTTTTCCAGCTCTTCTGCACCCCTCGATTACAAACGTTTCAAAGGGGTGTGTAGAGCAAGAGGCAAACAACACACGCTTTGAAGTTCAGCAACAGGTGGGGTGCCCCAGAATTCAGAAGTCCTTTAGAGTCGGTGACAGAAGCCTCTCCTCTGGGCTCAGCCGCTGCAGCGAGCAGTACTTTCTGGTACTTTTGGAGCCGCAGGAGGCTTGATTCGTAGTTCTGCAGAGTAGCCGTAGTGGACGGCTCCTCGCCGGCTGCACAGTTGGCCCTGTTGCTCAGCTGCTGAACTCCGTGGAAATGCTGCTGAAGGCATCCCGGAGCAGCAGGCTGCCACTCGAGAGGGCCCACACAGCAGTGATCCTCAGCACTTGTAGCGTCTGCAGGCAGCCCAGCATCCGGATTATGGTTACAACACCTGACACTGAGCATCCTGCCGTGCACGCATTTGGTTACTGTCTCTGTCCGAGGCGGTTGAGGGAAGATGCAGGATAGCAAGGCCTGCTGTCGTCGTAGTAGAAGGCTGGGATTTGGGCCTGTAAGCAAAGGCACTGGCCAACACGAGAGGCCGGCTGGCCAGCATGATGTGTCATTAACCAGGTGGCGAGTGAGCACGTTATCCGAGCAGTGGGGCATAAGCGCCTGGAGTAGGGCACGCTCTCGGGGCCGAGGAGAGGTGGCTGCAGAAAAGGCCTCGTGGTGCAGCCCTCAGCGGGCCAAGTTGCTCATCTCCAAACAAGAGGCAGTCGCTTAAGACGACGAACGCCATGCCATTAGTTGCCAGGCGCTATGGGTAGCTCAGCGCGTCATTGCTCACAATGCACCTTGCGCGCCCAAACCCAGCCGTCCGCGCATGCTCAGCACAGGCAGCACTAGCTGCTGGCCGAGTGCAGAGTCTCAATTCGGAGATGTTCCGGGGCAGCCGCAACGCCAGAAGCAGGTATTCTCGCTCTGGCTGCAGGCGACAGCGCAGGGTCTGGCGCAGGCTCCGGGTCCCGCTCCTGCTGCAGCTGCAGCTGCAGCTCCTGCTCAGCCAGCCCAAAGAGCCTCCACCAGCCTGTGCTTTAGGAAATTCAGCCCCTCCTTACGCTTCAGCCTGCAACGTGAGTACTTCCTCCCTGGCAGCCATGACTGCCTGTTTTGGAAATGGTCAATACGTTGATTTTTGAATGTTTAATCAAACTTGCTCTTTTTCTTTCTTAAACCCAAATCGGTTATGATGTGTTATCCTTTCTGTATGTTATTAGATTTAGTTTGCTAAAATTTTGCGTAAAACGTTTGAATATATGTACATGTGAGAGATGGACCTCTAATTTTCCTTTATTTAATATCCTTGGCAAGTTTTGTGCTTTCCTCATTGAGTGAGCTGGGAAGTAGTCCCTCTTTTAATACTCTACAGAATTTGTCAGTCTGATGTAATTTATTCCTTAAATATGTTGACTAAAAATGCACAATTTGAGAATTGTGAGTTAAGTTTTATTTGGGGCAAAATGAGTACTGTAGCTCGGGAGACAGCCTATCAGATAGTTCTGAGGACCTGCTCCAAAGAGGTAAGGGGAGAAGTCAGTATATATGTGATTTTAGGGGATACAGTGCAATCAAGCACACGTTTTGGCAGAAGGCTGCTGCTAGTGGCGAGATGCAGATGTCTGCATATGTCCGTAATGATTTTAGTGCTTTTCTAGGTATGAGAAGATGCAAGAAATTGGGCTCATAGCATAAGTTCACCATAAAAACAACTTTTCCATATGGGATTTTTCTTCCAAGTTTACAATCCTCTTATCACAAACTGACACAAGGTATTCATCTCAGAAGTCCCATTCAGTAGACTTCTTATATCTCTCGTTGGCCAGAACTATGTTGACTCTTAGATACAAGAGTGTTCAGGGAATTGATCATTTTCACCTGGGCCCACTGCTGCCACAAACAAGACTGGCGTTCTGTTAGATCACAGCAAAAAGCAATTAAGAGGATCTTAGTTATTTAGCTTTTGTATATTTTAAGATTCCTCATAAAAGCAATATCATATGATATTTGTCTTTTCTTGTCTGACTTACTTCACTCAGTATGATAATCTCCAGGTCCATCCATTGTTGCTGCAAATGGCATTATTTCATTCTTTTTAATGTTTGAGTAATATTCCACTGTATATATGTACCACATCTTCTTTATCCTTTCATCTGCTGATGGATATTTACATTGCTTCCATTTCTTGGCTGTTGTAAACTGCTGCAATGAGCATTGGGGTGCATGTATCCTTTTGAACCATGTTTTTCTCCAGGTATATGCCTAGTAGTGGGACTGCTGGGTCATATGGTAATTCTATTTTTAGTTTTTTAAGGAACCTCTGTACTGTTCTCCATAGTGGCTGTATCAATTTACATTCCCACCAACAGTGTAGGAGGGTTCCCTTTTCTCCACACCCTCTCCAGTATTTATTGTTTGTAGATTTTTTTTTTTTTTTTTGCGGTAGGCGGACCTCTCACTATTGCGGCCTCTCCCGTTGCGGAGCAACAGGCTCCGGACGTGCAGGCTCAGTGGCCATGGCTCATGGGCCCAGCTGCTCTGCGGCATGTGGGATCTTCCCGGACCGGGGCACGAACCCGTGTCCCCTGCATTGGCAGGCGGACTCTCAACCACTGCGCCACCAGGGAAGCCCCTGTTTGTAGATTTTTTTGATGATGGCCACTCTAAATGGTGTGAGGTGACATCTCATTGAATGTTTTTTTCAACTTTTTATTTTATATTGGAGTATAGGTGATTAACAATGTTGTGTTAGTTTCAGGTGTACAGCAAAGTGATTCAGTTATACATATACATGTATCTATTGTTTTTCAAATTCTTTTCCCATTTAGGTTGTTACATAATATTGAGCAGAGTTCCCTATGCTATACAGTAGGTCCTTGTTGGTTATCCATTTTAAATATAGCAGTGTGTACATGTCAGTCCCAAACTCCTTAACTATTCCTCCTCCGCACGCTTCCCCTGGTAACCTAAGTTCATTCTCTAAATCTGTGAGTCTGTTTCTGTTTTGTAAATAAGTTCATTTATATCATTTTTTAGATTCTGCATATAGGCAATAGCATACGATACTTGTCTTTGTCTGACTTACTTCACTCAGTATGACAGTCTTTAGGTCCATCCATGTTGCTGCAAGTGGCATTATTTCATTCTTTTTAATGGCTGAGTAATATTCCATTGCACATATGTACTGTATCTTCTTTATCCATTCCTCTGTCAATAGACATTTAGGTTGCTTCCATGTCTTGGCTATTGTAAACAGTGCTGTAGTGAACACTGGGGTGCATGCATCCTCTTGGACCATGTTTTTCTCCAGATATATGCCCAATAGTGGGATTGCAGGATCATATGGTAGCTTTACTTTTAGTTTTTTAAGGAACCTCCATACTGCTCTCCAAAGTGGCTGTACCAATTTACATTCCCACCAACAGTGTAGGAGGGTTCCTTTTATCTCACACCCTCTCTGGCATTTATTGTTTGTGGATTTTTTGATGATAGCCATTCTGGCTGGTGTGAAGTGGTATCTCATTGTAGTTTTGATTTGCATTTCTCTAATAATTAGCAATGTTGAGCATCTTTTCATGTGCTGCTTGACCATCTGCATGCCTTCTTTGGAGAAATGTCTATTTAAGTCTTCTGCCCATTTTTTTTATTGAGTTGTTAGTGTTTTTTTGATATTGGCCTGCATGAGCTGTTTATAGATTTTGGAGATTAATCCCTTGTCGGTCCCATTGTTTGCAAATATTTTCGCCCATTCTGTGAGTTGTTTTTTTGTTTTGTTTATGGTTTCCTTTGCTGTGCAAAAGCTTTTGAGTTTAATTAGGTCCCATTTGTTTATTTTTGTTTTTATTTCCATTACTCTAGGAGATGGATCCAAAAAGATATTGCTGCAATTTATGTCAAAGAGTGTTCTACCTATGGTTTCCTCTAAGAGTTTGATAGTATCAGATCTTACATTTAGGTCTTTAATCCATTTTGAGTTTATTTTTGTGTATGGTGTTAAAGAATGTTCTAGTTTCATTCTTTTACATGTAGCTGTCCATTTTTCCCATCTCCATTTATTGAAGAGAGTGTTTTTTCTTCATTGTGTAGTCTTGCTTCCTTTGTTGTAGATTAATTGAGCATTGGTGGTGCATGGGTTTATTTCTGGGCTTTCTATCCTGTTCCATTGATCTATATTTCTGTTTTTGTGCCAGTACCATACTGTCTTGATGACTGTAGCTTTGTAGTATAGTCAGAAGTCAGGGAGCCTGATTCCTCCAGCTCCGTTTTTCTTTCTCAAGATTGTTTTGGCTATTTGGGGTCCTTTCTGTCTCCATACAAATTTTAAGACATTTTGTTCTAGTTCTGTGAAAAATGCATTGGTAATTTGATAGGGATTACATTGAATCTGTAGATTGCCTTGGGTAGTATAGTCATTTTGACTATATTAATTTTTCCAATCCAAGAACACAATATATCTTTCCATCTGTTTGTGTCATCTTTGATTTCTTTCATTAGTGTCTTATAGTTTTCAGAGTACAGGCCTTTTGCCTCCTTAGGTAGGTTTATTCCAAGATATTTTATTCTTTTTGATGTAATGGTAAGTGGGATTGTTTCTTCAATTTCTTTTTCTTATCTTTCATTGTTAGTGTATAGATATGCAACAGATATCTGTGTATTAATTTTGTATTCTGAAACTTTACCATATTCATTGATGAGCTGTAGTAGTTTTCTGGTAGCATCTTTAGGATTTTTTATGTATAGTGTGATGTCATCTGCAATCAGTGACAATTTTACTACTTTTTTCCAGTTTGGATTAATTTTATTTCTTTTTCTTCTCTGATTGCTGTGGCTAGGACTTCTAAAACTATTTTGAACAGAAGTGTTGAAAGTGGACATCCTTGTCTTTTTCCTGATCTTAGAGGAAATGCTTTCAGCCTTTCACCATTGAGTATGATGTAAGCTGTGGGTTTGTCATATATGACCATTATTATGTGGAGGTATGTTCCCTCCGTGCCCACTTTCTGGAGAGTTTTTGTCATAAAAGGGTGTTCAATTTTGTCAAAAGCTTTTTCTGCATGTATTGAAATGATCATATGGTTTTTATTC
This sequence comes from Lagenorhynchus albirostris, assembly GCF_949774975.1. Lineage (NCBI taxonomy): Eukaryota > Metazoa > Chordata > Mammalia > Artiodactyla > Delphinidae > Lagenorhynchus > Lagenorhynchus albirostris. The sequence goes on along the minus strand of NC_083112.1, from coordinate 23,346,044 downwards.
TTCACTTTGTTGATGTGGTGTATCACACTAATTGATTTATGGAGATTGAAAAATCTCCACCCTTCAATACCAGCAGGTAGGTCTGGCCCAGGCTTTAATGAGGTCACTTCTTTTTTTCCTGGGTCCTGGTGCACATGAGACCTTCTGTGCGCCCTCTAAGAGTGGAGTTTTTGTTTCCCCCAGTCCTGTGGAATTCCTGTGATCAAACCCCACTGGCCTCAAAGCCAGATTCTTTGGGGGCTCCTCCTCCTGTTGTCAGGCCCCCAGGCTAGGGAGCCTGACCTGGGACTCAGAACTTTTACTTCTGTGGGAGAACTTCTGTGCTATAGTTATTTTCCAGTTTGTGGGTCACCCACCCAGTGGGTATGGGATTTGATTTTATCACAGTCACGCTCCTCCTACTGTCTCGTTGTGGCGGCTTCTTTGACTTTGGATGTAGGACATCTTTTTTGGTAGGTTCCAGCGTTTTTTGGTCCATGATTGTTCAGTAGTTATTTGTGATTTTGGTGTTTTCGTAAGAAGAGGTGAGCTCATGTCCTTCTACACTGCTGTCTTGTCCCCTCCTCTCCTGTTTGGGATGTTTTATTTTGCATTCTTGAATTAATCTTTAACTGACTTCTTATATCTGATGTCTTATTCCATTTAGGCTGCTATAACAAAAATACCATAGACTGGGTATTTTATTTTATTTTTTTAAGTGTAAATTCCTGCAGACTTTTTTTTTTAAATGAGTTTCTGGTGACTTTTTAAAATTATTTTACTTTTATTTATTTATTTTTAGCTGCGCTGGGTCTTCATTGCTGTGTGCAGGCCCTCTCTAGTTTCAGTGAGTGGGGGCTACTCTTTGTTGCGATGCGTGGGCCTCTCATTGTGGAGGCTTCTCATTGCAGTGGCTTCTCTTGTTTCCAAGCACGCACTCTAGGCGTGCGGGCTTCAGTAGTTGTGGTGCACAGGCTTACTTGCTCTGCAGTATGTGGGATCTTCCCAGATCAGAGCTCGAACCTGTGTCCCCTGCATTGACAGGCAGATTCTTAACCACTGCCCACCAGGGAAGTGGTGCACAGAAGGTCTCGTGTGCACCAGCCTTACATGTGATTCTAATAGAGTATGCAGGAAGCTTTTTCCCTTTTAAGACCACCTTTAATCTTTAGAGTATACTTTGGCCAAGGCAGAGGAGGGGAAATAGTCTAGAGCCCAACAAATTTCTCAGTAGCCCAACTTTCTTATCAGCTTATTTCCATTTTACAGCCATAGAAGGCTTAAAAGAGTTCTACTACACGTTCATCACCAGTTGAGGACTAAGGTTCAGAATACTCTAAACCGGTATCTTTTTTTTTTTTTTGTGGTACGTGGACCTCTCATTGTTGTGGCCTCTCCCGTTGCGGAGCACAGGCTCTGGACGCGCAGGCTCAGTGGCCATGGCTCACGGGCCCAGCCGCTCCACAGCATGTGAGATCTTCCCGGACTGGGGCATGAACCTGCATCCCTTGCATTGGCAGGTGGACTCTCAACCACTGCACCACCAGGGAAGCCCCTCCCTCTTTTTCTTGATGAGTCTGGTTAACGGATTATCAATTTTGTTTATATTTTCAAAGAACCAGCTTTTAGCTTTATTGATCTTTGCTATTGTTTTCTTTGTTTGTATTTCATTTATTTCTTCTCTGATCTTTATGACTTCTTTCTTTATACTAACATTGGGGTTTGTTTGTTCTTCTTTCTCTAGTTCCTTTAGGTGTAAGGTTAGAGTGTTTATTTGAGATTTTTATTGTTTCTTGAAGAGGGATCATATTGCTATAAACTTCCCCCTTAGAACTGCTATTGCTGCATCCCATAGGTTTTGGATTGTCGTGTTTTCATTGTCATTTGTCTCTAGGTATTTTTAAATTTCCTCTTAGATTTCTTCAGTGATCTCTTGGTTATTTAGTAACGTATTGTTTAGCCTCCATGTGTTTGTGTTTTTTTCCCCTGTAATTGATTTCTAATCTCATAGTGTTGTGGTCATAAAAGTTGCTTGATATGATTTCAATTTTGTTAAATTTACTGAGGCTTGATTTATGACCCAAGATGTGATCTGTCTTTGAGAATGTTCCATGTGCACTTGAGAAGACAGTATAATCTGCTGTGTTTGGATGGAATGTCCTATAAATATCAGTTAAATCTATCTGGTCTATTGTGTCATTTAAAGCTTGTGTTTCCTTATTAATTTTCTTTCTGGATGATCTGTCCATTGGTGTAAGTGAGGTGTTAAAGTCCCCTACTATTATTGTGTAACTGTTGATTTCCTCATTTATAGCTGTTCGCATTTGCCTTATGTATTGAGGTGCTCCTATGTTGGGTGCATATATATTTATAATTGTTGTATCTTCTTTTTGGATCGATCCCTTGATTATTATATAGTGTCCTTTCTTGTCTCTTGTTACATTCTTTATTTTAAAGTCTATTTTATCTGATATGGGTATTGCTACTCCAGCTTTCTTTTGATTTCCATTTGCATGGAATATCTTTTTCCATCCCCTAACTTTCAGTCTATATGTGTCCCTGGGTCTGAAGTGGGTCTCTTGTAGACAGCATATATGTGGGTGTTGTTTTTGTATCCATTCAGCGAGCCTGTGTCTCTTGGTTGGAGCATTTAATCCATTCACACTTAAGGTAATTATTGATATGAATGTTCCTGTTACCATTTTCTTAGTTGTTTTGGGTTTGTTTTTGTAGGTCCTTTTCTTCTTTTGTGTTTCCCACTTAGAGAAGTTCCTTTAGCATTTGTTGTAGAGCTGCTTTGGTCATGCTGAATTCTTTTAGCTTTTGCTTGTCTGTAAAGCTTTTGATTTCTCCATTGAATGTGAATGAGATCCTTGCTGGCTAGATTAATCTTGGTTGTAGGTTCTTCCCTTTCATCACTTTAAATATAACATGCTACTGCCTTTTGGCTTGTAGAGTTTCTGCTGAGAAATCAGCTGTTAACCTTTTGGGAGTTCCCTCATATGTTATCTGTTGTTTTTCCTCTGTTGCTTTTTTTTAAAAAAATGAATGAATTAATTAATTTTTGGCTGCATTGGGTCTTCGTTGCTGCATGTGGGCTTTCTCTAGTTGTGGTGACCAGGTGATACTGTTCATTGAGGTTTACAGACTTCTTATTGTGCTGGCTTCTCTTGTTGCAGAGGACAGACTCTAGGCATGCAGGCTAAAATAGTTGTGGCCCGTGGGCTCAGTAGTTGTGGTGCACAGGCTTAGTTGCTCCGCTGCATGTGGGATCTTCCCAGACCAAGCTTCGAAACTGTGTCCTCTGCATTGGCAGGCAGTTTCTTAACTACTTCGCCACCAGGGGAGCCCTCCTTTGTTGCTTTTAATAATTTTTCTTTGTCTTTAATTTCTGTCAATTTGATTACCATGTGTCTTGGCATGTTTCTTCTTGGGTTTATCCTGCCCGGGACTCTGTGCTTCCTGAACTTGGGTGGCTATTTCCTTCCCCAAGTTAGGGAAGTTTCTGACTATAATCTCTTCAAATATTTTCTCGGGTCTTTTCTCTCTCTCTTCTCCTTCTGGGGCCCTTATAATGCAAATGTATGTGTGTTTAATGTTGTTCCAGAGGTCTCTTATGCTCTCTTCATGTCTTTTCATTCTTTTTTCTTTATTCTCTTCTGCAGCAGTGAATTCCACCATTCTGTCTTCCAGTTCACTTATTCGTTCTTCTGCCTTAGTTATTCTGCTATTGATTCCTTCTAGTGTAGTTTTCATTTTAGTTATTGTATTGTTCATCTCTGTTTGTTCCTTAATTTTTCTAGGTCTTTGTTAAACTTTTCTTGCATCTCCTTGATCTTTGCCTCCATTGTTTTTCCGAGGTCCTGGATCATCTTCACTATCATTATTCTGAATTCTTTTTCTGGAAGGTTGCCTGCCTCCACTTCATTTAGTTGTTTTTCTGGGGTTTATCTTGTTCCTTCATCTGGTAAATAGTCCTCTGCCTTTTCATTTTGTCTATTTTTCTGTGAAAGTGGTTTTCATCCCACAGGCTGCAGGATTGTAGTTCTTCTTGCTTCTGCTGTCTGCCCTCTGGCGGATGAGGCTCTCTAAGAGGCTTGTGCAAGCCTTGATGTCACGTTTTTCATTCCTGATTTTTGTTGTTTGTGTCCCCTCTTTGTCTGTCTCCATTCTTCTCTCTCTCACACACATATCATCTCTGGGCTCATCTTTTTCAGGCTGGTCAATTCTAGGCTTGGGCCAGATCTGGCTTTGGATCTGTTTTTGTCAATAAAGTTTTATTGGGACACAGCTGCACCTATTCATTTATTGTTTATGACTGCTTTCATACTACAGTGCCAGATAACGAGTTGCACAGAGACCATAGGCTTGCCAAGACTAAAAAAATAATTTACTTAGCCCTTTCCAGAAAAAGTTTTCTTACTCCTGATCTATGCTATTAGTCTACTGAAAGAGCCAACTTTTGTCTTTGTTTCTCCAGTGTTTATGTTTATTTATTAAACATTATTATTATCAATAATTCATTTTCTTACATTTATTGTTTTCTTCCATCTTGTTCATTTGCTATTTTTTTAACTTCTAGAGATGGTTTCTCAGATAAATTGATTTTCAGTCTTTCTTCTTTACTACCTTATTTATGAAGCAGTAAATTTCCCTTTAAACAAGGCTTTAACTGCAACCCACAAACTTTGATATGTTTTTAGTACAATTCAAAATATATTCTAATTTCTAATGTAATTTTTTATTTGATTCTTGGATTATTTAAATTTGGACTTCCTAATTCCCTTTGAATTGGCAATTCCAATTCTGTTACCAGATCATAAGGAAATTATTAGAGATGCAGAAAATAGTTTTATATGTAAGGGTATTCAGAACAACATTGAGTAGAAAAAGTTGGGTAGAAACTAAATATTCAATGAGAAGAACAATAACTAAATTATGGTACATCTATAGGGTAGAAAAATGTGTGGTGATTGAAAATCATATTTTGAAAAGCATTTACTAATATGGGAAAATAAAAGATATAATAAAGGAGAAAACAGAATTTGTACTTTTCACGTAGCATTATTCCAACTTTTTAAAAAGGTATATTTTCAGAGATAAAATGATAGATATAAAATAATTTTTAATGTCCTTAACTTGGAACGGTAAGATCAATTTTTTTTTTTTGGTAACAGATTTTCCCCAGTTTTATTGAGATATAATTGCCGTACAGCACTGTGTACGCTTAAGGAGTACATGTATTGTGAAATGATTACCAAAGTAAGTTTAGTTAACATCCATCATGTCATATAGACTCAAAAAAAAAAAAAGAAGAAAATGTTGTTTTCCTTATGATGATAAATCTTAGGATCTACTCTCTTAACAACTTTCAAATATACCATACAGCAGTGTTAACAATAGTCATCATGTTGTACATTACATCCCAAGGGCTGTTTTTTATTTTATTTTTTCTTTATATGTCTTTGTATTTTTGAAAGAGTTTTATATTGAGTATGTAGTATTTTATAATCTAGAAAAAGGGTCCTAAAAAAGTAAGCCCATAACTCACCTTTAATCCAGTGGATTGTGTGAACTGTTCCTTTAACACAGTCTTTTTTTCAATTAAAGTGTTGTTGATTTACAATATTATATTAGTTATATTAGGTGTATAACATAGGGATTCAATAGTTTTATAGATTATACTCTATTTAAAGTTATAAAATATTGGCTGTATTCCGTGTGCTGTACGATATATCCTTGTATCTTACTTTACACATAGTAGTTTGTACCTCTTAATCCCCTACCCTTATCTTGCCCCTCCCTCCTTCCCTCTCCCCACTGGTAACCACTAGTTTGTTCTCTGTATGTGAGTGTGTTTCTGTTTTGTTATATTCATTCGTTTGTTTTATTTTTTAGATCCCATATATAGGTGATAACATACTGTATTTGTCTTTCTCTGTTTGACTTCTTTGACTAAGCATAATAAGGTCCATTCATGTAGTTGCAAATGGCAAGATTTCATTCTTTCTTATAGCTGATAACACAAAATCTTTAGCAAGCTAGAGATTCTTTACATTTAAAAATATTTAGTTCCTATATTTCACACTAATAAATGAAGACAGAGACACTTGGAAAAACCATATGGGAGGTTGCTGGTGAGGTGACACCGAGCATCTTCATCTTGTTCCAGGGAGCAGTCTGCACCATGGCTCTAGTTGTCTTTTCAGTAGTTGAAAATGGTTTCATCCCTTGCAGCCTTGGTAGTCTTTAGTTTTATTGATTGAGTTAATACTTCTTTATCTACTAAAGTAGAATGGATTTTTTAAAGTCCTTTTTGTTATGACAGGAATGTATCCAAGTGGATTCTATTAACTAAATATTTTGTTTTAAAAGTATCTAAGTAGTATTAGGGGAATCCTCTTCTTGAAATTTCTAGTTAGCTTTTATAAGAACTGATTTTTTTCCTCTGTTCTTTATAGATCAGGTCATTTGTGGAGGGATCTTATCTTCAAAGGAAGGCTGAAGAGGGGCAGTTGGTTGCTTGACTGATTACTGTACACAGCTTTTCTATATGGGATGTTTTATTTCACATTCTTGAATTAATCTTTTTTAATTTACTTTTATTTTACCTTCTTAAACATGCAGCATGTGAGTTCTTTTTTATTTTTATTTTTTAATAATTTTTATTGGAGTATAGTTGATTTACAGTGTTTTGTTAGTTTCAGGTGTACAGCAAAGTTATACATATATCCACTCTTTTTTTAAGATTCTTTTCCATATAGGCCATTACAGAGTATTGAGACATCTTGAATTAATCTTTAACTGATTTCTGTTATCTGACATTTTATTCCATTTGGGCTGTTATAACAAAAAGACTGGGTGTTTTAAACAACAAATATTATTTCTCACTGTTCTGGTGGTTAGAAAGTCCAATATCAGGATGCTGGCAGATTTGGTGTCTGGTGAGGACTCCCTTCCTGGTTCATAGACAGCTGTCTTCTTGCTATAACCTAGCATGGTGGAAGGGGCAAGGGAACTCTCCTGGGTCTCTTTTATAAGGGCACTAATCTCATTCATGAGGGCTCCACCCTCACGACCTAATCACCTCCCAAAGCCCCCACCTCCTAATACTATCATATTGGGGGTTAAGGATTTCAGCATATGAATTTGGGGGAACACAAACATGCATTCTATAACATCTGAATTTTGTTTTCTTTCAAATGTTGATTAACTGATTTTCTTCCTCTACCCCATCACTCTTCTTTCTTCTCTAGCTGAGTGTCAGAAAACTGGTGAACTTATTTTGTATATTGATTCAGATATGAATAGTTTGCGAACTTTCTGAAGGTTTGTATTGCTCATTTTGGCTAAAAATTTTCCTGATATTCCCAGGACCCTGAATTCTTCCCTAATTCAATGAAATGGTCTGTTTTTATATTTAAACTTTGGCCTGCAAGAATAAGGCCATCTTGATAGCGCTAGGAGGTCTGCTACCTTGGACTGTTGCTCAGAAACATATTTCAGTTTTATTTAAAAGCTTTTTTAATGTGTATTCCCCCACAGCACCTTAGCTGAAAATCAGATTTTAGTCTAGAGCCTTATACAGACCAATGTCTCTTTCTTTCTTCCTGTATGCCAGTAAAATTGTGTATTTCATTTTAACCTCAATCTGCCTGTATTTAAAATATAAAGCTAAGATTAAGGATTTCACTACTAGCAACCCCACCTGGACATCTCAGTTTCTAGGTAAAATCTTTTACAGAGACTATTTTATTAGCCCCACAGCTCAACCCTACTATATATGCCAATTTATCCTGTTAATCCTTAGCTACAAAAATATCAGAATCATTTACAAGCTAAAGTTTGTTTTAGCTTTTTAGTTTTCTGGGCCTTTTCCATGTTATTTCCATCAGCTGGGGGGAGGAGAGTCTCGGACCTTGGGGACAAAGAGGCTTTAGGACTGTCCACCTACTGTAGCTGGCCCTCTCCTGCTGGCCCCTTGGCCTAAGGCCTTGGTACCTCCTGGTGGAAAAAGAGAGTGAGGCCTGCGGGGAAGAGAGTGCCTCCCCTGGCCATTTATGGTGGGGCTCTGATGATCCTCCTTTGTTGTAAGAGGCTCTCCTGTCTTATCCAGGGAGGAGCAACCTGGGACGCCTTTTGTTGCTAGGTTGGAGGTTGGAGATTCCGTGTCTGGGTGGCCTTCCTCTTTGGGGTGGGGGGATGCAAGATGCCTTGCTACTGTGTTGTTCCTCAGGTCCCGAGGTCCCAGACCAGCTGGCTTTCTTCTTACCACATTTTGCTTTCCTTTGGTGCCTATTGTGCCATTCGCAGGTTTTATCCTTGTGCTTAGTGGACAGGAGTCAGGAGAATGGGTCTCTACCCATCTTGTCTGAACCGGCTGTTTTTAGCTGTATAAAAGGTTTTATTGTATTCACACTTCTTTTCTTATTTATAAAATGGTGCCCTGCATTCAGGGACCATATGTGATTTTCATGCCAGAACTCCAGGACTTATTTATTCTCTGCTCATATACAAAAGCAATGATTGGATTGAAATGCTGTAGAACCCATGAACTACTGCTTGGACCAATTCTGCAGTAGGGACTCAGGATGTCTTAGGACTGGGTTCCAGACTTTACACTCATATTCAGATTTCAACATCCTACTCATGAGCTGGGAAAAAATGTGTAAGTCTGTTGGAATTAGGGGCTGGGGAACCAATGCCATGTACTTCCTGCTCTTTCATGTTAAATAAGGAAAACAGTCTGCCTGCTGAGTCGGAGATCTTTATTGCTTGGAAGATTTTGCCTCACCTGGCTTTCTTGCCTCCCAACAGAAACTTGGCTGTGTCTAGAATTTTATTTACCAAAGCAAAGATCTCAAGGTTAACCTGGACATTACAACCACTGGGCTTCAGGAATGTCTAGTGGCAGGTGGAGAACTAGAACAGAACTAATAGCTTGAGGCGTCTCCTGGGGAAGAACTTAAGCCCCGTCCACTGCTGGAGTTCAGACACAGGCGTGTATTTTTCTTGACTGTTCTCTTTCCTTCACATTCCGTGTCTAACCTCTCCACAAATCTTGTCAACACCACCTTCTAACATGTCCAGAATCCAACGTCTTCTCATTGTCTTCATGGCTATCCCTCCACAAACCAACATCAATGCTGAGTACACTGGCTCACCAGCTGGTCTCCCCTCCCCTCTAGCTCCTCCGCCACAGAACTGCAAGTCAGATGATGAAACTGCCCTGTTTAAATCCCTCCAGTGTTTTCTACCTCACTCAGGGTAAAATTCAAAGTTCTTCAGTGGCCCGTAGGACCCCACATGATCCGGCCTGTGACACTTCACTGACCTCATTTCCTTCTCCCCACCTCGCTTACTCCTGTCCAGCAATGGCAGCCCTCAGACATGCCAGACACCCTCCTACTTCAGCACCTTTACCCTTAGAATCCCCTCTGCCTGTGGTGTTCTTCCCCACATGTTCACATGGCTGACTGTTTAACTGCTCATATGGCCCCCTTGTCTACAGATCCTTGCTACCCCAGGTATATAAAAGACTTTCTCCACTGCTGGGTTGCTCTCAATCCCCTTACTTTGCTCTGTTTTTCTTTATAGCACTTGGCATCACTTGAAATAGATGTATATTTGTCTCTTTACCTCTTAGGAAAGCGTAAGCTCTGTGAGAGGTAGGACTTTGAGGTGTTCCTTCTGTATCACTTGAACCTAGAACACAGCTTCACATGTTAGGTGTTCACTGTTTAATGAATACATGAATGAGTGAATGAATATAGATGATCTCATACATCTCTTCAAGGTGGAACTGGGAAGCCTCCTACAAGAACTCGTCATAATGAAATGAGGCATGTAAGAGTTTTAACCAAGAGCTGGGAAGGGTATTCTAAAGACTGAGTAATGACTGTCCCTAGGCCCAATACCCATTGGACACATCTTTGGATCTTTGGAAAACAGTAAGATTGTGCATAAAATCAGAAAGATTCATTTCCCTGGACTGTTAAACACGGGTAACAAAACAACATTGGTGTAGGGAGCAGAGGAGAGAATTTTCCTCTCCTTTCTCCATGTATAAGTTTCCTATTTATGTGTAACACACTACCAAAACTTAGCAGCCTGGAGCAATACCCGTTCATTATCTCATAGTTCTGTAGGTCAGAAGTCTTGGGTGTGTTCTCTGCTTAGTGTCTCGCAAGGCCAAAGTCATGGTGTCAGTCCGGCTGAGCTCTTCCTTGGAGACTCCGGGGCAGAATCTGCTTCCAGGGACATTCACGAGGTTGACAGGATTCCGTTCCTTGTGGCCAAAGGGCTGAGGTCCTTGTTTTCTTTCAGGGGCCAATTTCAGCTTCGGAGGCCACCTGCGTTTCTTTCTACTTTGCCCCTCCATCTTCAAGGCGGCAACGGTACATCAAATCCTTGTGCTTTATATCTCTGACTTCTCTCTCTTCCATGAGCTGGAGAAAGCGCTGCGTTTAAAGGGCTTATTCAGTTTAAGCTAGGCCCAGCTGGATCATCTTTCCTTTGCCATATAAAGTAACATAATCACAGGAGAGACATCTCATTGTGTTCACAGATTCCACCCACACTCAAAAGGGAAGGGGCACAAAGTGAGGGTCACGGTGAGTCATTCTTCGAATTCTATCTAACACACTCATTTCACTGTCCATCACAGCAAAGTTTGGTCCTGAAAGTTTGGTTTCGGGCATCAGAAATGATACTGATGGAGAGGCGGTGGAACCCACTGTACTTGTGAGACAAATAGTGGATTCCTGAAGACTGTTCAGCCCTGGGGAATTCTAGAGGGAAATGGGATACTTCTGGGAGTGGCAGTACCCTTTCAGCTTGGTAGACCAGTGGCACTGGCAGGAATAGACTTGCTTATGGGCCCATGAGAGCTACCTTGTAGAGAACTATAGAAAGACTTAAGAAATAAAGAATTTCCAAAGGGTAGGTGATCCTGTAGCAGCAGATGGGGGCCACAAATGAATCAAATATGAGTAAGTACTACTGTTCAGGTGACATGTTTGTGTAAATCAGGTAGTGAGGACTGGGGAAATTTCCCCCTGTTGGAGCAGATGTTAGTAACTTAATCTGATGAGGTCTTGAAGATCTGATGCATGGCCTTCTGTGGTCTTTCCGTTTCCCATGGATGGGAAACAAGTGGCACACTTGCTGTGATCACCACTCCCATGCCCCAGCGTTGGCTGACCGCATAGACCTACCTGCTGGGCCTCAGAATCGTCAAGACTCTGCTTCTGACCACCACTGCCAATGAAACGGGGTTGAAATCCAGGGTAGAACTCATCTCCCATCCCTGGACTACATTATACCTCAAATTCCAGCCATCCCAGAAACAGAAAATTTCTACTTATTTCTTATTCTAGCTGCAAAATTGCATGCTATAAATGTTAGAGGAATACCTTGACTTCCTCTATTATGTACCATTAGTTGAATCTGACTAGAGAAAGGGAAGTAAGGAGAATTGAAATCTTTTATACATTTTTTTTAGGGCTATTACTCAGACTTATATGAATTCTGGGATTCTCTTCTCCTAGCAGTCCCCTTTTCTAATGAATGGAAAAGGAATTAAGATGATTAGATGGCAGGAGTACAGACCCATAGAGGATGTAGTAAAGTCATTTGTGCTATTTAACCTTCTTAGAGAGAACTCGGTATGTTAACATTAAGAGGTTGTGCCCCGTTCCCACGGAGAAGCAGAGCAGGCTTAGGAGAGATGTCAGGAAGCTCAAGTGAATGCAAGTTACTGAAAGCTATGTGATCTGTTGCCAAGAGAGGCAGAGGGGCCTCTTGGGTGGTGCGGAAGCTCTGTTTGGAGGTACGAACATAGAGAAGGGGCTACTGGAGCCTTGTGTAGTACTGAGGTTTGAACCTTGAAGGTTAACTTTTTTTTAAATTTATTTTTTATTGAAGTATAGTTGATTTACAATGTTGTGTTAGTTTCTGGTATACAGCAAAGTGATTCAGTTATACATATATATGTGTGTGTGTGTGTATGTATATAATATATCCTTTTTCACATTCATTTCCATTATGCTCTGTTAGAGGATATTGAATGTAATTCCCTGCGCTATACATAGGACCTTGTTGTTTATCCATTCTGTATATATTTAATAGTTTGCATCTGCTAATCCCAAGCTCCCAATCCATCCGTCTCCCACCCTCACCCCCCTCTTGGCAACCACAAGTCTGTTCTCTATATCTGTGAGTCTGTTTCTTTAACTTCTTTATATTGATGTCTCACGGAGGGAGCTACACGTCGCAGCCAGCTCACACACCAGAGATCAGGTATTTCTAGATTAGACAGTTGAGTCAAAGAGAAAAGCCATGACTCAGTCTAAAAGACAATAAACAGAGGTTACCCGTAACCTGGCCTTCCAGAGCCCAATGGTATAACTCTGACCTGTTCCCCATCACTCCTCATGATCTAGGTGGGAGCCACCCCGGTCTCAAGGATTTCTGGATGGCCGTTCTCTCTTCCTGGTCTGCTCTTTTCTTCCTCTTTGTCTGGTTAGCTATGGTTCAATCCTCAGATCTCAGTTTAAGTGTCATACCCTGCAGACCTGATCAGATGCCCCAGTTATACACCTGCCTAGAGCCCTGTACTTGGTCTCAGTTACACGTGTAGTTACTTTTTAGTAATTCTTACTGAATAATTAATTACTTGTGGAGTTCTTTGTTTAATAAGGGTGTAAGTTCCTTGAGGGCAGGGCTTAGCTCTTCTTCACTTCTGTATCTGCACAGCTTGCCTCCATATTTAACACTCAGGCAGGGGCCCGGTAAACATGTATTGAATGAATGAAAGAACCAAAACACTAGGACATGGCCTTTGGAGCACTGGCTATGATGAAAGCGTGCTGCAGGTGGGTCTGTTTTTTTTTTAACATCTTAATTGGACTATAATTGCTTTACAATGATGTGTTCGTTTCTGCTGTATAACAAAGTGAATCAGCTATACATATACATATATCCCCATATCCCCTCCCTCTTGCGTCTCCCTCCCACCCTCCCTATCCCACCCCGGGTCTGGTTTTTAGTATGCCTTCCCCCTCCTGTAGTATCTGTCTTCCTGCAGACATCCACCAGTTCTGAGTTCATGTGCGTAGGGCTTACTAGGCTCTCAGTTGGCTGTCTGGTATTTCCCCAGTTAAGGAGCTGAGCTGACATGACCAGGCCTGTTTTATTGTTGGGGAATCTTAACAATGTATTTCTAGGTTCCAGGTGCTGGGAAGATTCTAAATTGGTAACCAAGGTGCTGATCTAGGAAATGTCACGTGCTGTGGAGGTTCTCCTCCGGCTGCTAAAGGAATGTCTAAAATCAGGCCACGTGGCAGATGCTGAGAGGCGGGAGGGAATTGTTTTGTGGTGGTGACGTGGAGGGAGGTGGATCAAACAACTGTTTTAACAGCAGCTGTGATAGGCATTTTTATTACACGTCTAGAAACTATACACCTCAATAGTACGTGCCTTGCAGGCAAGGGCTCTTCTTGTTGGTGGATTGCGGGTGGGTTGTTGGTTGGTCGGCTGGTTGGTTCATTGTTTGTTTTCTTCTGGTCAAGTCTTGACTTTCTAATTGACTGACGAAGTCATGAGACTCCATTACCTTGCCTGAAATGGGACTTTCTTGTCGGAATTAATCACGTGTGCGTTGGTGCTCCCAGAGAGGTTGGTAGACATCTGATTTCATTCTGAATGCTCCCCAGCAGGCAGCATCACTCAGATCTGTACCCAGAGCCTCACCCACAGTGCATCACAAGTTGGTCCTCCAGACAGGGGTGTGGGTCTAAACTGAACTGAATGTGTTAAGAGTATTCACCCGGCCTCTCCGTCACCACCAAGCGTGGACTGGCCATGGAGAAACGAACCCAAAGCATCTGGCCCCCTTCCTTTTTCTTTGTTTCATGAGTCTTCCTTCTGTCTTCTCCCCTTTGTTCCCTTCTGTCTCTCCTTCTCTTCCCTTCTTTCTTCGACCTTCCCTCTCAGTTTCATTCTCTGCCTCTCCATTTCTCTCTTTCTGCGTGATTCTTTTTATTCTTCTCTCTTTGTCTGATTCTCTCTTCTCTTCCCCCTTCCCTGTGCCATGTCATGGTTTGTAGGTAGTTAACTGCACAAGGGTACCTTGCCAAGAAGAGAAATGAGGGTGGAAATCCAGCCTACGCTCTGTTTGCTGAGGCCTAAGCACTGGCATGGGGTTTTGTCTGCCCAGAGGAAGCATCTTTTTCTAATTTACAAAAAAGCATTTTGGGGGCTAACAGTCTCTCGCTCTTTCCTTAGAATACTCTGAGGGGAAGCAGTCATTTTGTATTTTTCTGTTGACCCAGGCTTCTTCTGAATCTCAACAGGAACCTCCTTTGCCCTTCTTCTCTGACCAAACCCGAGCAGGTTAGCATTGCATTTGTATCAGAAGCATACCATTAAGAAAGTCTTTCTGCAGTAGTCTAGTGGTTTCATCTTTTTTTCTGCTCATCCTTTATTTTTGTTGGGACTCTTTTGAGTAGAAGAGCTAACCTTTCCATCTTGTGCCTTAGATGTTTAACTCTAATTTTCTCTTCTCAGTTGTCTACGTAACTAAACCCTCCTAAGCTCTTGTTGATCCATTGGCATGGTAGTGTTTATTTAACAGTCGTGTTGGTTCCATGATCTCTGACATGAAATCTTAGGATGGGATATCTTTGCAAGCTGCGGGACCGTCAGAGGACTGTAGACTTGGAAGTTCAAGTTCTTGGAATGCTCTTGAGATTAAGGTCATTTCTCATTTTCATTTGTACCTGTAGTGTCTGGCATGTTGCTTGGCTGGCGCGAGATAGGCATTCATCAGGGCTGCTGAACGCCCCCAAAGAAGGGCATAGATAAAGCCTCCTTGCACTGAAGGCTGCCTAAGAGACTCATCCTGGTGCTAAAAGTAGCCATTATAAATCCACGTCAGGGTGGTGCACTGACGCTCACGGTCAGCTGACCCGGGGTAGAGTGAGGTGATACCAGCGTTAGGCTCTTGAGAAATACAAGAAACAGGAGCATGTTAGGTTAAGCCAGTTTAAAAACACAAAGTACACGGGGAAAGCCAGTTTCCATAGAGCAAGGCCTCATGCCAGGTCCGTCAGGTTAGGAGAGCAGGAGAGACTGTTCCTTGATCTCCTGTTCCGCCATTGTGGTGACAACAGTTTTGGTCTGCCTTTTCTGTTCCTACTGACTGACTTCCTGCTGTCCTCCAACCTCCCAGCTCCCGCTTGGTGGTTGGTGTTAGAGTGTCCCTCAGCTCCCGGAGTCCCTCCTTTCTGGTGGCCTCTCTCTGTAGGTACCATCATCCAGCTTTTCAGGAGGGACCTAGTGGGTTGCTGGGCCATGTCCAGCAGAGGACCCACTACACTGTGCAGAGCCCTGTACCAGGCTGCGGCAGGGACAGTGCCTCATATATGGTGAGCCCCTCAGACAGGGACTGTGGGGGGCAGGTATTCAAGGCTTCCTAGAAGTGGTCAGAGTGCATGGCCTTCATACCTCGTGAGGATTGCTGCTGTCCCTTGAGTGTCAAACCAGAATGTTTTTAAGGGTACGGTCATATCCCATTCAGCATTTAGTGCAGCTTTTCCCAGGAATACTTTTATGGTACACAAACAAACCCAGTATGATACTGAAACAGTCAGTAAAGGACAGTGGAGCACGTCAATCAGTAGAGGGAGCATCATCGAAGCTCTTGGCCACTGGGTACTTGCAAGTCATAGAGACCTAGCTTTCCTTCATTCACAGTCATTTTTACTTGGCTGTGATTTCTTTTTATGTCATTGACTCAAAGGACTGACAAAAGGTGCTAGAGGTGCCTCAAAAGTGCCAAGGGAGAGTACCACACTGGAGTGTTTCACCGAAGTTTGGGTCTCCTTCAAGAAAATGGTTCAGAAAACAGAATCAGGCCATTAGGGATTGGCAGAAATGCTTTGACATTATGAAAGAAGGACATCATAAAACTCCCTGCAGCCTGGGAGGACTCACTAAAGATTATGTGGGGGGCTTCCCTGGTGACGCAGTGGTTGAGAGTCCGCCTGCCGATACAGGGGACACGGGTGCGTGCCCCGGTCCGGGAAGATCCCACATGCTGCAGAGCAGCTGGGCCCGTGAGCCATGGCCGCTGAGCCTGCGCGTCCGGAGCCTGTGCTCCGCAACGGGGGAGGCCACAACAGTGAGAGGCCTGCGTACCACCACCAAAAAAAAAAAAAAAAGATTATATGGAATTGGAAAAAATGATGGTTGGAGGTTGCCAGACTGTAGGGGATTTGATGAGGACAGTCACCACCTCTTTAAGGATTATGTGATCATGATTCAGTTGGTGCTTTCTTTTTGGGGAATGCGTCATATTCAACCTCCCACCCCCATGCTGTTTTCCAAGAAATGAACTCAAGACAGTAACCAGGAGAGCCCCGACCTTTCCCCCATCCTCACACGAGTGGCACTCACTGGGATTTTCTCTGCCGATGTGAGGAACAAATGGGGCTGAATCTGTCCTCTCGTCCCGCAGTGAGTGTCGCCATGAGCCCAGAATACAGTTTTCCTTTTGGGGACTTGGCAGCTAGGCCTAGCCTCCTGCCTGGGATTGGGGTTGGGGGAAATTGAGGAGACGCCGCCCAGGTCATTGTCTTCGTCCCCCTTGATCTCTCCCTTTAAGCGGCAGACTCAGTCACTGACGCCATCCATCCAGCACATTTCATAAACAGTAAATTCATTTTGAAAACCTGCCACTGTGCTTCCCTGGTGGCGCAGTGGTTGAGAGTCCGCCTGCCGATACAGGGGACAAGGGTTCGTGCCCCGGTCCGGGAAGATCCCACATGTCGCGGAGAGGCTGGGCCCGTGAGCCATGGCCGCTGAGCCTGCGCGTCCGGAGCCTGTGCTCCGCAATGGGAGAGGCCGCAACAGTGAGAGGCCCGCCTACCGCAAAAAAACAAAACAAAAAAAAACCCAAAAAAAACCCCTGCCACTGAGCAGCCATCTGTCTCCATTTTGGTCAGTCTGCTATTATAACAATGCTACTGTACTGTGAGGCTGTCTTTCACGGAAGATTCCTTGATCTGAAGGAGAACATGTTAAACATGGAGACAAGAGCGATGGGCCCGCTGACAGCATTTCCACCCAGTAGCCTTTCATCACTGGAGCTTGGAATTTAAATCTTGTTTTTGACCTAAGGTGATGACATTGATAGTTTCTATATTTCGCTGTGCTTGATTTATGGACTTTAAGATTACAGAGCGTTCCAACATCCTGATTTATATCTTATTAGGAAGAAGACAGACAAATGTTGTTACCACTTGAGCATTGCTGGTGGATAAACTGAGGCATAGAGTAGTTAAGTTTCCTAGGTCAGATAGCAAAGGAGGAAAAATTGGAATGTATCTTAGAGTTATGATCTCGCTCTTGAACAACCAAGTCATCTCCCTTTATCTGTGTGTGTGTGTGTGTGTGTGTGTACTATTTAAGCATTTCACAAAACTGCTATACATGCACACTTTTCTCTTCAGAGACCAGTCTGAATATAGCAAAGAGAACTGGAACCAGCCCTAGGCTGAGTTGTAAGAAGCTGACACCTGGATCCCAAGCCAGTTTTTAATACATAACATCCTACAGTGTTTCTTCTTGCAGCACTCAAGACCTCTCTTCACTAATCATTTTTTATTAGGGGGGGAAAACATTAAACAAAACCCAAAAACCTCAACAACATAAAATCTCTGAAACCATGCCAAGGACGCAGACGGCACCAGAAGGGATTGTAGGCGGTGGGAACTCCTCGTACAAAGGAAGCTTGTTAATTTATGCTGTGTCCCCACGTGCTCGTCTCTAGATGGAATCATTTGCAAGAGCTCGGAGTATATTTTCTTATGCTTACCATCAGTGAGCACCCTTAAAAGCCGTTTTGGATGATAGAAGAGTTTAGTTTAGGTGGGGAACAGGTTTTCAGAGCTCTTGGGAAATTCATTATTTCCATGACTGCACCATACTTTTATCTGTTAACATGGAGACGTATCTAAAACAGTCAGATCTAATCTGCAGGCGTGGATATCAAGGAAGGCAGTTATCCCTGCAGCATCCTGGGCTGGCACTAGCTTTGCTTCCCTCCACTTTTCTTTGAGGGAAGTGCTTGGCGTTGACACATTCCCACCAGTCTCTGTGTTAATCCTCTTTGTGGCTTTTCCGCTGCTTCGTTTTTTTGTTTTTGATACACTGAGCACAGTACCTCCTTCCTGCTGAAATCGAAAGGGCCAACTTGCTTAAACAGTCAGTGGATGTTAAGAAAAACACTCCTGCCTTACTCCTGTTCCTTGGGGCGATGGTTATAAGTGTCAACCTGGATAGGTATGGCATCCGGTTGTTTGGTGAAATATTAGCCTAGACATTGCTGTAAGGTATTTTTTAGATGTGGGTAACATTTAAATCAGTAAACTTTGAGGAAAGCAGATTACTCTCCATGATGTAGGTGGGCCTCATCCAGTCTGTTGAAGAGGGAGAGCAGGCCGCTGCTGGAAAGGCTGCCCCCAAGGAGGACTGTCAGAGCAGGTGGGCTGCTCCAGGACCCAAGTTTACTGCTACTCGGCCCGAGGTCACAGACTGGTGCGTGGGTGCAGGTGTCCCCCGTGTCTGCCCAGCAGTTCCCTGCTGAGGACGGGGCTGTGCTGCCAGGGCTCAGGCCACTGGTGGGGTGGGGACCACTGCCGAGGGGTCTGAAGTGGTTTTCCACAGACTCTTCACCAGAACATGGAAATAAGGTTGACAAAAAAGTGAATGAAGAGGCCTTCCCTGGTGGCGCAGTGGTTGAGAGTCCGCCTGCCAATGCAGGGGACACGGGTTCGTGCTCCGGTCCGGGAAGATCCCACATGCCGCGGAGCGGCTGGGCCCGTGAGCCATGGCCGTTGAGCCTGTGCGTCCGGAGCCTGTGCTCCGCAACGGGAGAGGCCACAACAGTGAGAGGCTCGCGTACCGCAAAAAAAAAAAAAAAGTGAATGAAGAGAGTATTTGCTGTGGATTATTATGAGGATGAAATGAGGGTGGACCTGCCACACAGTGAACGCTGTATGTTTATTGAATTAATCTAGTATCACAGTCTGTTGATTTGATGTTGTAGGCATAAAAAGATGTCTGTGTATGTACTATTGCATGAGGAGGGGTGGAGAAAACTGTGGAATGTCCTTCATAGGGTTCCCAAGTTGTTGTTTCTAGTTTTTCTGAAGGCATGTGGTTGGCGCGGTGGTGAAGGAACGAGCGTGAACATTTGGAGGTAAATAAAGCCACCTTCAAATCCTTGTTGTCCCACCTGTGAGCTTCATGGTTTACAGCAAATGATACTGTCTTCAGGAGACTCCAGACTTTCTCTTTTTTTTAGTTGAAGTATAGTTAATCTACAATGTTGTGTTAATTTTTGCTATACAGCAAAGTGATTCAGTTATACATATATGTATACATTCTTTTTTAATATTCTTTGCCATTTATCATGGGATACTGAATACAGTTCCCTGTGCTCTACAGTAGGACCTTGTTGTTTATCCATTCCATATACAATAGCTTCCATCTGCTGACCCCAACCTCCCACTCCATCTCTTCCCCACCCCCCTCCCCCTTGGCAGCCACAAGTCCGCGAGTCTGTTTCTGTTCCATAGATAGGTTCATTTGTGTCATATTTTAGATTTCACATATAAGTGATATCATATGGTATTTGTCTTTCTCTTTCTGACTTCACTCAGTATGACAATCTCCAGGTCCATCCATGTTGCTGCAAATGGCATTATTTCATTTTTTTATGGCTGAGTAGTATTCCATTGTGTATATGTACCACATCTTCTTTATCCATTCATCTGTTGATGGACATTTAGGTTGTTTCCATGTCTTGGCTATTGTGAATAGTGCTGCTATGAACATAGGGGTGCATGTATCTTTTTGAATTATAGTTTTCTCCGGATATATGCCCAGGAGTGGAATTGCTGGATCATATGGTGATTCTATTTTTAGTTTTCTGAGGAACCTCCATACTGATTTCCATAGTGGCTTCACCAACTTACATTCCCACCCAAAGCAGGAGGGTTCCCTTTTCTCCACATCCTTTCCAGCATTTGTTATTTGTAGACTTTTTAATGATGACCATTCTGACCGGTGTGAGGTGATACCTCATTGTAGTTTTGATTTGCATTTCTCTAATAATTAGTGATGTTGAGCATCTTTTCATGTGCCTATTGGCCATTTGTATTTCTTCTTTGGAGAAATGTCTATTTAGGTCTTCTGCCCATGTTTCAATTGGGTTGTTTGTTTTTTTGTTATTGAGTTATATGAGCTATTTGTATATTTTGGAAATTAAGCCCTTGTCAGTCACATTTGCAAATATTTTCTTCCATTCTGTAGGTTGTCTTTTCACCATTTTTTATGGTTTCCTTTGCTGTGCAAAAGCTTATAAGTTTGATTAGGTCCCCTTTGTTGATTTTTGTTTTTATTTCTATTGCCTTGGGAGACTGACTTAAGAAAACATTGGTATGATTTATGTCAGAGAATGTTTTGCCTATGATCTCTTCTAGGAGTTTTATGGTGTCATGTCTTATGTTTAAGTCTTTAAAGCCATTTTGAGTTTATTTTTGTGTACGGTGAGAGGGTGTGTTCTAACCTCATCGATTTACATGCGGCTGTCCAACTTTCCCAACATCACTTGCTGAAGAGACTGGACTCCAGACTTTTTAAGACCCTCATTTTGGCCCTGGCTTGATAGGGGTGGAAGTCTTGGGAAGTATGCTTAGGTGGGTCCACAGAGAATTCACCTTGAGAAGATGCACGCTTTGGTGAATCACCCTAGCTGACAGCTTCTGAGAAGCAAGCCTTCTGCATGTGACACCATGTCATGCCACTGGAATCTTCCCCAATGTTGCCACAAAATTTGTCCCAAACTGCTCAAGAATGATGGTTATAGACCTATTGGAAGCCTTATAAAAAGCTATAAAACCTTGTGAGTAGAGCAGCAAAAGTAATTGGGGGTAGAGGACAAGCGGAAAACAGAACAGCTGCCTTTGGAAGGTGAAAGGTCTTTCCCGTGAACAGCCGTGAGAAGTCCCAGCTACGCACTAGGCGGGGGATGGAAGGAAGCTCGACACCCCAGGGACATTCCTTGGTGACGGTGGAGGTGGTATCCATTTTTAACAGCAACAATAAAATTGGGGTTTTTTTTCCTCATTCTCTTGAGCAGTGTTTCTTAGCCAGTAGAGAGGTTACTCCCCGCCAGGGGACATTTGACAATGTCTGGAGTCATATTTGATTGTCAGGCCTGGGGTAAGGGGTGCTGTTGTCATCCAGCGGCATCTAGAGCTGCTAAGCAGCCCGCAGCGCACAGGACAGCCTCACAACAAAGTATCTGACTCCAATTGTGACTAGTGCGGAGATGGAGAAACCCTGCTGCAGAGGCCCTCCCTGCCCTGCGCAAAGGGGAGGCTCTCCCGAGTGCGCGCTGTCAAGACGGCTGTCAGTAAAAGCACAGGAGACCCATTGCAGCCTGTAGGAGAACAGGAGACTCAGATGTATTTTGGATGTTTCCTCCAAGACAAAGGATTTCATTCAAGGCCGAGTTTGGTGCTACGGGAGCTGCCACATCAAAACCAGATATTAGATCGAAGGATTTGAAACCAGTTCACCTCATTGCCTCAGCGTGATGGTGAGGTAAAGCCTAGATGGATTTCATGACAGTGTAAGAGCTTCCCTGACAAAGTGGTCTTGTCTCTGCCATTCATTTGGTGCTTTCTGTAGGGCCTCCTATTGCTCCAGGTTTCATCTCCGCAGTTAGAGGGCAAACTCAGAGCAGCCGAGGGCTACGGGTTCTCCCCTTTTCTGGGCCTCCTGCCATTCCTAACAAAGGGCAAGCCCTCAGGAAAGAAATGTGTAATAAAGGAACGTCACCACCTAGCTCAGTGTGGTCCAAAGGGCTGACAACCTGAAAAAAAAAAAATTAGGACAGGAAGAGGAAAACCATCCTCAGTGATGAATGTTCTAAAATTAGAGTCTGCAGTATTGTATTTCCTCAGAATATTAATGTGCCCTCCCTGTCGTACCTCATCGAGATTTCACTGGAACATTAGGAAGGGCAAGGGAAGCGTTTCAGGCTGGAAGGATATTTTGAATATCTTAAGTGATTGAAATAAGCAAATTTCAAAATGAACTTGTTTAATTCAGGACGAGATTAACGACAAGGCAGTAAGTTTTAGGTCATTTGTGTGGCGGCAGATCGGGAACGTCAGAGGAGTCTTGTGTCCTCAAGAGCTGTTCATCAGAATATTTTCCAGATTCTTCAAGTTGCAAGGGAACATAAAGAATGGTGTTTCCAATCTACCCTGCTGAAGAGGTTGTGACCTGTTCAAGAAAACTTAGTGGCAAAGTCAGCACTGAAACCAGTTTCTCAACTGCTAGACTATCATCCTGTGCTGCGTCACCTGCCGTTTGTCATGGTGTCTGATATCCCACCACTGACAGGTAGGGAGATGAAAAGGTGGTAGGTGTTTGGTCAGGCAGATGTGGGCACGCATCCCAGCTTTGCTGCTCCCTTTCTGCGGGCTTGGTTAGCTTTCCTGACGCTTGGTTTCTCCTCTGGGAGTAGAGAAAGTGGTAACCACGAGCAGTTTATTAATCTGTGCCACGTAAGTTCCTAGGTCTCCTAAAGCTCTTGATTGTAATGC
This sequence comes from Lagenorhynchus albirostris, assembly GCF_949774975.1. Classification (NCBI taxonomy): domain Eukaryota; kingdom Metazoa; phylum Chordata; class Mammalia; order Artiodactyla; family Delphinidae; genus Lagenorhynchus; species Lagenorhynchus albirostris. The sequence goes on along the minus strand of NC_083112.1, from coordinate 23,323,380 downwards.
AGTGATTACAAGTTTTTGTGAGTTTCTTACAGATATGATGAGCCAAAAGCAAAGCCTCCACTTCTTTTAGAACCACGAGCAGTTTATTAATCTGTGCCACGTAAGTTCCTAGGTCTCCTAAAGCTCTTGATTGTAATGCAGTGATTACAAGTTTTTGTGAGTTTCTTACAGATATGATGAGCCAAAAGCAAAGCCTCCACTTCTTTTAGAGCTAGATCTCTCTCTAGACTTAATTACTGTTATTTGGGCAAGTCAGGTTGCTGTGGGGCAAGGCTCTTAAGATTCCTAGCAGCCCTTTTGTCTAGCTTAGAGGCTCTGCTTGCTTTCTTTCAGAAGTCATAATAAAAGGTCTTAAATGTTGGTTTGAATCCTTGCCCCAGGCATTATTTTACTTTGAGAATCTTTTGCTGACTGAAGAGACTAGAGATAAGAAACAATTCTGTTTTCCAACCAAGAAGTTATGGTCCTTCTATAGTCCCTCTAAACTTGCTTACACACTGGTTGGTTATTTCTTGAACCCTTCTCTTTTCTTACAGGAACCTTATCAATATGTAGGTAGTGAGAGCCACTGATACTTCCAACATTCTGCCTGGAAATGTTATTACTCAAATCCCAAAGTTCAATAGGTACACTTCCTGTCTTTTGAATTACCAAATGACAATTTTACCGGTTTCTTTTTTTTTTTTTTCTGCTGCTACATAATCAGTGTTGCTATTTTTCCATCCTTCTATAGCAGTTTTCTCATTACTTTCCCAGACTCTGCCCACTTCTTGGTCTCAAAGCCAATGCCACATATTTTACTTTTTTGTTATAACAGCACCCTAATTCTAAATCACAATTTCTGTGTTAGTTATCTCTTGCCACAAATAATGCTGCATAACAAGTCACCCCAAAATTCAGTGGCTTAAAACAACCATTTACTTAAGCTCGCAAGTCTGCCAACCAATAAGGCTGGGGACTTCCCTGGTAGCGCAGTGGTTAAGAATCCACCTGCCGACGCAGAGGACGCGGGTTCGATCCCTGGTCTGGGAAGATCCCACATGCCACGGAGCAACTCGGCCCGTGCACCACAACTACTGAACCTGCGAGCCACAACTGCTGAGCCCACACGCCTAGAGCCCGTGCTCTGCAACAAGAGAAGCCACCACAATGAGAAGCCCACACACCGCAACGAAGAGTAGCCCCCACTCACCGCAACTAGAGAAAGCCCGTGCACAGCAACAAAGACCCAATGCAGCCAAAAATAATTAAGTAAAAAAAAAAACCAATTAAGGCTGAATTATACTTCTTGTCTTTGATGTGAGATCAGCTGGCTGTTAGCTGATCTAGGGTGGCCTTGACTCAGGCCACTTGCCTCAATTACTTATATTATTCATCCTCCCATAGGCTAGTCTGATACGTTCTTATAGCCATGTCAGAGTGCAGGAGTGCACAAACCCAGCCTTGCAAGAGGGCGAGCAGAAATTTGCAGGTGCTTGTCAAGCTTCTGCTAACATCTCTTTGGCCCAAAGCAGGTCAAAATGACCAAGTCCAGAGCTGGAGTGGGAGGAGGTTACAGAATTACAGGGAAAGAGGAGTAGATGCAGATTAGCCATCAAATAGGGCTGTTAATAATCTCCGTCTGCTATAGGAATTGTTGCTGTAATGTAAGCCTTCCTGGGTTAGAACCTTGCTCCAGGGCCTCCCTGGAACAGGGCTCATTGATGTCCTCATGGGTTAGCTAGCTCAGTTTCCTTCCCTTTTCTGACTCTTTCGTACATTTTTTGGAAAGTTTTCAAACCCACCTACATTTTTTGCCAGTGTCATCTTTTCAGAGTACGTTTCATATATTTATCATCTCCAGTGGTTAGTGGCACGTTCTCTTATTTGTCCTAAGTTAATCATTCTCCTGGGAAGAGTGAACACCTGATAGAAATAGAAGGAGAAGAGGGAAGAACCTGAGGGGCAAAAATGATTACTGAAAGCAGAGATATTTGAGTGTCAGTATCGTTGTTTCTGTAAATGTGGCTACATCTGTGTACGTTTGCATTGTGTATGATATACACACGTGTGTACGTGAAGTGTTATTAGTGTGTGAACATATACATGTCTGTGCACATGTGCATTCGTGCCTGTATATATGCATAGTGGTGGGTGTTCCTTCCCAGTTTATTAAAATATTCCACTATACGTGACCTGATAAATCATGAGATAGTGAGAGGAGCACTTACAGGGCAAAGCCTTATGGGAAAAGAAGGAAATAGGAGTCCAAAGGGGGGTTATAAGAACAAAGCAGGAGTTGGGTGCTTCCAGGTTTGAGAAATTTCCGGCGGCAGTAATGAGGATTTCCTCACCCCTTCTCCTCCCATGTTTTTCCTTAAACCTGGATGCTGGAGAAGCATGAGGTAAAAACATCCATGTTGCCTTTCCATAAAGTACATGAAGCAGAGAAGCACAAGATAAATTTTATCCCTTCTCTTCTCCCACCAAAACGTCCCCTCCTTACTGGAGATCGAGGACCAGGGATAACCTACCTGTAGTTCTTTCTCAGTCCCAAGATTGGGATGTTGTTCTGTTTCCCTTGAAATGTTTTTTATTTGGAAAAAAACACCAGGTTTGTCTTTGCCAAGACTGTCTTCCAGGAGGTCTGGCGTGAGTTCGGAGCTTTACTGATTCTTCATTGATTTCACGAGTCCCTAAAGCCTCCCAGGGAGGCCACAGGAATCTGGAGTTCTTCGGAGGACTCGCTCTAGATCCACACAGTCCGCCAGGCTCTCGGGACTGTGGGAGATTTCCGGTTACGTTGTGTTAAAGCATTTGTGATTCCAGGGAGGAATCAGGAAGCTGAATCCACTTGATATGTTAGTGGTGACCTCTGAGGGGATATACTTTCCAACTGGCAGTGGACCGTGAGGCCAGGAGATTGAAAACGTTTGATAGAAAACGTCTGCTAAGGTCTATGAACTTAGATGACCTAGGAAGACCCAGATAATGGATAACATTACAGAAAGACCCTATGAGACAGGTTGTTACTATTATCCCCATTTCAGAGATTTAGTCACTTGGAGTGATTCCAGAAAAATGCTCTTGAATGCCTCACTCTACTGTCTCTACGACCAGGCAATCTACTCCTTCCATGGCTGAGAGGTTGGAAGCTTCATTTCTCAGCCTGTAGAATCAAGCAGCAATATATAAAATACTGGACTGGAGGTTGGCATAGTCTAGACTTTGCTGTCCTCTGCCACCCACAGTTTGACTGTATACCAGGCCCAGCACCACAAAGCCTTTTCTTTGGCGTACATTGAACCAAAGTTACCGTTACCGGCTCAAGGAACAGATATTGAGGTGCAAAACCCTTCCCAGTTGCTGCACGATGTAACACTTAATGTCTGTTTAATAAACCACCCACAGTGGTGTTCATACATTATCTCTGCCTGAAGACAGTGTTTGACTTGCCAGCCCATAGTTCACATTCTGTATCAAAAAATACTAGAGAAAGCAACCCTCACTTAGGCATAAGCATATTCAAAGGCAAAAGATTTATTTATTGATGAGCGCCTCACCTTGACCAATTTTTAGCTTTTTCCATTCTTCTTGGAAAGAAGAATGCTTTCCAAAAAGAGATTGCTACCAGATGTCGTGGGTTACATGCTCAGATGAAAAGCATATGAAATGGAATATTCCGGTTTCTGATTCAGTCCTATTCTTATCTACACATAGCTCTTCTTACGTGAACCTGACAGTGTTGGGGTTGATATTAAGACAGACTACTTTAGTAAACAAGAAAAAGAGTATTACTCCCTACAGTAGCAAATGAGCTTTATAGAGAAATTCCTTTGTGCAGGGGAAGATATTACAATTTTCAACACACAATAAATATATTTGCTAGACAAATAAAAAAGCATTTCATTACATGCAATGCACTTTCTGTTGTACATTAACCACTTCTTTGCTTTGTATAGAAAAGCACCATCTTCTACTGTAAAATGTTTGCTATTTATTTTGAGTCTGTTTTTCCCGTGAAGTAAGAACATTCCATTCCATAGCCCTGTACAATACATGTACATTATAAAAGAGGTGACATGTGCATTAGAAACGTCTGAGCTTTACTGTTTGGGTATCTGTACAGTTCAGAGAGCAGGCAAACGGAGTTAAAATTTTGGACCCGAACAGCTTATTTTATTAACACAACCAGTCTGTAATTACTAGATTTACTGGAGTCTTTTACTTTGATACTCTCAGCAACTGTAATAGACATGTATGTTCTCTAAAATAATACTGTTGCATGTTCCAGCTACATCTGTAGTTTTTCCTGACAGTGTTTCTTCTGGGTTAAAGAAAACGTAATTAATACTTGACTTAATCCTCGCATACTGTATACCTAGTTGACCATCATTCAAAATGGCAGTTGCCCAGAGCCATATAGTTTCTTCCCAGTTGAATGTATATGACCCTGATTACTGTCTGTTGGAAATATGCGAAATAAGTAAAAAGGGAGCTGTAACAAAGAATTCTGGCTCTAGAGTTACTCCTGGCTGAGGGTCACTGTGATGGTGACTGACTGCCCATTTGACTATAAGAGTTGTGAGTGTCTTTGCAGGTTAGAGAGTTGCAACTATTCTGCTTATGTTGGTCTTAACGTATTTAATGGACTATTGAACATATTTAATGGACTATTTGTGGGGGTGATGCTTATGCTTGTCTTATTTTATTCGTATGTTTAGAAACATATTGACTATTTATCCCTAAAGACAGGAACGGGCTAAGAGCAGGGAAAGTACTTGGCTGCTTTGTTTGGGATGATATAGCTAAAGTGCTGTTTCTGAAGAAGCCAATGCCTCAGTCTCCCTGGCTCTGATCTGTGTGCTTTATGCACGCTGTCTTATTTAATCATCACAGCCATCCTCCGACATAGGTGTTGGCAGTACCGGATCATGAATCTGGGACTAGCACCTCACTGGCTTTAAGTAACGAGCTTTAGTCACAAGGCCAGTGAGGGTTAGGGCTGGGACTCAACTCTGACACAGACTGAGCACTCTCCTACATAGTATGAGAAATTGCTAAATGTTTGAAGCCCAGAAATTAAAAAAAAAGAAAAAATCCACTAGAAAGCAGAAGAGGGTAATTAGAGTTGGTGGAACTAGAAACACAGTATTTTTTATGATCTAATATATAAACACATTCATTATAACTTAACTCTGAAATGTTCATGTTTGGTGTGCTACACATAAAAGTATAGTTTATTCAGATACTAATGACAGGCTGATTGAATATACATGGGAACCTTTTACCATTTTGATATGAAGTGAGCCAAGCTATAAGATTTTAGGAGCCTAACATCTCTTTATTTTCTCAGTTTATGAGGAGAAACTATGAGCATTATGGTAAAATAGTTCTTACGTTTTCAGGATAAAACAGCTTTTATTGAGTGTGACAAATAAACACAGCACCCATTTTTAGAAAAGGGGTTTAAAAAAAAACATCCAAGTAAAACACCCCCAGCCCTTACCAAGAAAAAACAACTTGTCACATACCATATTTGTCGCATGGATGTTTGTTTGAAAGTCTCGTTTTCTACACAATTACTGCCAACATTTTCTACTTTTGTCATTTCTTTTTTATTACCCTCATTGAAAACGAGAGGTTTATCAAGATGGAAACAAACTTCTCTACACTTTCCAATGTTGTTTTTGATGTGGTATTTACTAAAAGTATTTGAGTCCTTCCAAGCGTAGACCACTGACTTTTCCTTGCTCCAACAGAAGAGGGATACTTAAGCCAGCTGGAAGAGTTCTCACACAATGGAATATTATTCAACCTCAGAAAGGAATGAAATTCGGACACGTGCTACAACACGGATGAACTTTGAAGACATTTAGCTAAGTGAAGTAAGTGAGACAGAAGGACAAATACTGTATGTTCCACATGTATGAGAGACCTAGAATAGGCAAATTCAAAGAGACGTAAAGTAGAAGAGAGGTTACCAGGGGTTGAAGGAGGGGGGACGGGGAGTTACTGTTTAATGGGTACCGTAGAATTTGTTGGGGATGATGAGGAAAAGTTATAAATAGAGTGGTGACTGGTTACGTACCATTGTGAATGTACTTCGTGCCACTGAATTATACAATTACGAATGGTTAAAAGATAAATATTACGTTACACATATTTTTCCAAACAAAAAATTTTTTTCAAAAAGGCAAGAATGCTGCCGAGGTCTTACAACTGAGGGAAAGAAAGGTCTAGCCTCTATTACTGGACCTAATATCTCAATACGTTCTGATTCAACAAATTCAGAAAATTCCTGTGTGGGCTTTTCTTTCATGCATTGGGTTCATTCAGTCAATAAATACTTAAAAGTCATGGTATGTCGTGTCAGTCTGAGGGACTAGAAGGATGAGTAAGGGAGGTCTCCAGCCTGCAGGACGTGGGAGAGACAGCTGCATTCATAAATGGTTAACGTACAGCATTAGGGCTGCAGTAGAATTATACTGAAGTAGTGGGAACACAGGAGAGGAGATTCCTGAGGGGATCAGGGCTTCATAGAAGAGTTAATAATTGACCTGGGTTTGAACTTTAAGAAGGAATTGGGTTGCTTTTTGTATTTCAGTATTATGTAGTACATTATCACATTGTCTGTCTTGGAATCTTAGATCTAAAATATTTGCAGCCTTTTCAAATACTTTGTAATTTTTCCTTTTGTGTCTAAGCAAGCTAGTCTCTGGAGGCAGGAAAACAACTTGGTTCCTTCTCTGTCCTGCTTTCTAAATATTTATAAGTAAAACCACTTTGAGAAATAATTCAAAGTAAACGAGACATGCTTGGATCCCTCAAAGAACCTGCGGTCTCACGGGGAGATGAGGCAAAGACAGCTGGGCAGTAAATGCCTTAAGAAACAGTCAATGTGGGATGGCCGTGCACAGGCCGGAGAAATGACTTCTGGGGAATGGAGAAAAGCTTCACGGCAGAGGAGGGTGTCTTTGTGTTTTCCTCTTAAGGCTGTGTAGAATTTTGACAACTAGATGTGCATAAGGTCTTTTCCTTCAGATAGAAAGATATGAGCAAAAGCAGAAAGGCAAAAAATGTTAGCCCTACTCAGGGGAGCAGTGAAAAAGCAACCCGTTGGGGCCGGGTTACAAGGATCTCCAAACTTTCAATGCTCTGCTTACTTCTCAGAATCCAAGAGCAATGATTTGTTATTGGTAGATTTAGGAGACAAAGGCCAGAGTTTACCCACTTGTACGCACGTGCAGGGAATGGTGGAGCATAAAGGAGAGTAAAAGCGGTGATCCGAAGGCACTGCCTGGGCATCGGGCTCACAGGAGGAGTGGGGATAGACTGAACTAGAAGCGTGATGTAGTGAAAAGAAGAACATGTTTTGGAGTCACTGGGTCCTGGCTTCACATCCCATATTAAGAATTTTCTAACTGTGCGAACTGGGCCAAATTGTTAGAACTTCTGAGCCTCATTCTCCTTGTGTGACCAATGAGGACAGTAATACTATCCTTGTATAGGGTTATCCCGAAGATTAGGGAGGATGGGGTGACAGACGTATGTAGACGGCCCTCAAAGGTACCAAAGTTAGTTCCTTCCCCAGGTGATCTCTAAAGTCCCATCTGAAACCAGAATGTGGGTGAACTAATTTAGAAGTTTTTTTATTTTCCTGCAAAAGTTATTTTCACAACTGAAGAAGTTAGAAAGTGGTGTCTTTTTGTCAGATCTAAAATAAGGTCGCACCAACTCCTTTTCCTAATCAGAGGTCTAAGCTAGGTTCACCCTGTGCAGTGTATCCTTCGGCTAAAGTGACTACAGGCAATACTTCAAAGCATGAATGCACGTTTGAAAACATCTACCAGACTTTCAAGTTGCAGATAGTCTAGATTGTGGTACCTCCCCTTGTGTCCCTACTTTATAACTGCCACTTCACAGAATTCGTTTCTTCTAATTATTTTTCAGGTGAACCTCATAGGTCTTCTATTTTATAGTAACGTTATCTATAAATGAGGTCGTCTCCTTTCTGACCGTTGTATCCTTATTTGTGTCTCTTTTTTTTTTGAAGTCTTAAAATGTTCTCTCATGTTTTATTTTTTTCTCTGTTTTTTTTTTTTAACAAATTGACACTGTACAGAGAGTTCAAGCGGCCAGTAAAACTCCTGCTTTAAAATTGTTGGCTTTACGTAACAGAGTGTATAGTTTGAATTCACATCAGAGCTTTCCAAAATGGCAATGGTACAAGCATATGACTTTCTCTAGTATCCAAAACCTGTTCTGGCTTTCCTTTGGCTAAGGAATGGAAAACTAGACAGCCTTCTAAAGCTGCCACAATTTCCTAAAATGCTTGGATAAAAGTTGGCATGCTTCATTTCTCTTGCTTCCCCTGATAACACTGGACTAAAGAGAAAACGAAGACAATTTAGTCAGTAGTAACTTAAGCAGTAGCTAGCTCGCTCTGGATACATGTGTCAGGATGAGGGTGGTAGTGGGCATTAACAGGTGGTACTGGTAAGGCCTCTAGTATTTCAACATTTAATATGACATTGATATTTAGTCTGAATCCCATAGCTCTGTTGTCACACCTTTTCTGTTACGTGGCTCACATCATATAGACACTTCTGGGAAAATGTCTTTTCCCCATTGAACTATGAGCTCATTGGGGGCGGGAGGGGGTGGGTCCTTTCTTACTCAGCTCCGTATTCATGGGTTTAGCACTGAGCCTGAACATAACATATGTGTAGATATTTATGGGAGGCATGAATAAGAACCTTAATTTATCAGGGCTCAGTAAAAAGAGCCTGAGGACAGTAATGTCCAATAGGGAATTATGAATGTCTTTTCAGAATTTCAAAGAACATTCACTGTTCAGCTGTCTTCCTAAAAAATGTTTCATTTAAAATTAATCAATATCTTGAATACTTGTCTTTTTTTAATAATTTTTATGTAAGAAAGCCGGAAGGAGATACAATTTAAAGCCCTAGTCTACTTGTAATTAAAGAAGGGAAGCTCAAATTCTCTCTAAACTGTTGGTCCAAGTGTGAATTCTTTAATTCCTTTTCTAACTTGTATGTATTCCAGAAAACATACAAATAAGTAAATCCAGGAATTAATAATATTAATTGGCTACTTCGTTCCTATGCATGAGGACACAAAACAACGGTAACATTTATGTTGATTACATTTGGATGTCATATCATCTTGGTATTTTCAAATACTATCTATCTATCTATTCTAGTGCTGTATAATCTCCTTTTCTTAGTACTTTCCACTTTATGATTTTTATATATTCCTGTTTGAAATAACATTTTGTCTCAATGTCACTCATGCATTTATTTAATCATTTACAAATGATGGTCTGTGAGATGGGACTGAATAATGTGAAAAATATTTCTAAGAATGAAAATATATCAAAGAACAATTTGCAAAACCAATATGGTAGAAGTCATATTTATTGAAAAAAATTAATATCTTTGCTATAAAATTTGTAACAGGAATATTTACTAAATGTTTATTTTGATGCAGAAACCTGAATTTTATACCAAGTACAAGACAGTAGCACTAGTTTTTCTTTTATTTACATTTTATGAAAATTGTTATGCTGTCCATGTTAAAAGAACTTATGATGGAGAACTGTTACATTAGAAAAATAATATTCTTGGTAAAGCATTCTCAAGGAGTACAATCACATCTTCTGCCTCTTCAATAAGGCAGAAGTCCCTATAACAGCATATAACTTAATTTACAAAATACAGTAACTGTTCAGACACATATTCAAGTTTTCTTTTGGTATGATTTATTTTCCTCACTGTAAAATTACTTTTTTTCTCTCTCTCTCTTTTTTTTTTTTTTTACTAAAACAGAAAGACTTTCAGGAAAATGTCATTGAATGATTTCAGCTATAGATTACATATACAACAACTCTGTAGCCTAGCAACAACCATTGCCACACCATCATTAACTTTAAATATTTTACTTGGTGAGCTATTCTCAAACGTAGCATATTTTAAGGTTTTGCCATCATGACCGTGGAATCGTTGGTTTTCATAGCAAACAAACAGATCTGTCACAGTATGAAGCTTTGTTTGTTTTAGGGAACTGGTACACAATTACATTTCCACTCACGAGAGAACGCCACAGATGTAACTGGAGTCAGGCTCTGATGGCCCCATAAAGGTCCTGCGCTGGACCAGCCCCAAACCTCCTGGGCTCACACTGCACAGCCCTGGCTGGGTTCAGGCAGTTTCATACCCAGAGACTTTGCTGCTCTTCACAGTTAGGTAGTTTTAATTCCTTCAAAGGCACACAACTTCCACCTTTTTTCCAGCGTTGCTCCCACGCCTGTGAATTCCTGTTTAAACATGCGTGGCAACCTCATCAAAAGCATTTCGATTTCGTTTGCAGATATCTGTCAGAAAGGAAGAAAAGTCACTTTTGGGAAACAAGGAGGCAGGGGGTTGAGTGAGGACATGCTTTACCAATGAGACAAACGTGTACTTTCCTACTAGGCTGTAAAGTCATGTTCTTCATAAAAGGAGCACAAGTGAAAGGGCTGAATGTGATTCGCTTCGTCATCTCCTGGGCAGCTGGTGGGAGGGGGGCATGAGACAAGTGGGTGCAAAGTTTCAGGTTCACCCTTCATAGGGATGGCTACCTTACTGACAGCACCATGCCTGAACAGCCCTCCCTAGATAAAGAAGGAGATGGGGCGGGATTTACGATGGCTCAGAGCAAACTGATCACCACTTGGGGAAAGCTACCACTCCTCTGATACAAAGGGCAGTACTTTTACCTAACTTGGTGAGGGCCAGAGAGCATGTCGGTGGATTTCTTGCCACCCTAACTTTCTCTTAACTTTCACAGGGACCAGAAGACCGTAAAGGTTTAGGAATAAAAATGAAACCCCAGCACCCGCAGCAATAAAAGTCTCAAGGTCCATCCAGTGATACGACCCAGGTAGGTTTTTTAAATGCAGTTTTTTTTCTTCTCCCAACTTTTATTACATATATTTTTACACCAGTAGTTCATTTTTCCTTAAATAAAGAACAAAACCACCACAACCCTTTTACTCTAATGCAGCCATTGCTCCTTTTTTCTCTGGGTTTGCATCCTCATCCATGCATATACATAGGGATCTCACACAGCAAGTTGACTGAGATCCTGGAGATGGAGGTGTGACATTTCTGTGTAAATTCCATATCATACTGTTGTTATGATCCAAATGACCCTACCAAGATGCTAGTTTCTCTAAGTAAGTCTCAACAGGTGGGGATGACAACATTTGGTAAGGATGTGTGAAGACTACTGGCTTAGCACAGATCTGGGCACCTAGAAATGTTCAGTGAATAAGACCTCATTATTTTTCATGGTACAATCGCTGTATGGATATCATTTTACAGTCTATACTTTACTTCCATTTAACAATTAAGAGAGATCAGGGACTTCCCTTGTGGTCCATTGGTTAAGACTCTGCACTTCCAATGCAGGGGGTGTGGGATCGACCCCGGTCAGGGAACAAGGATCCCACACACAATGAAAAAAAAAAACAAACAACAACCAATTAAGAGAGACCAAACAAACAACTGATACCACAGAAATACAAACAATTATATACCAACAAATTGGACAACCTAGAAGAAATGGACAAGTTTCTAGAAACATGCAACCCACCAAAACTGAATCAAGAAGAAATAGATATTTTGAACAGACTGATCACTAGAAATGAAATAGAATCTGTAATTTAAAAAGAAAAAAAAAGCCTCCCTGCAAATAAAAGTCCAGGACCAGATGGCTTCACTGGGCAATTCTACCAAACATACAAAGAAGAACTTATACTGATCCTTCTCAAACTCTTCCAAAAGATTGAAGAAGGAACACTCCCAAAGTCATTCTGTGAAGCCACCATCACCCTGATACCAAAACCAGACAAAGACAATATAAAAAAAGAAAATTACAGGCCAATATCTTCGATGAATATAGATGCAAAAATTCTCAACAAAATACTAGCAAACTGGGTCAGAAGACTAGATATCTAGGATGGCAAGGTGAGAAGGACTTATCTTGCCATGGCTGGCTTTGAAGACAGAGGCAGGGAGCCACGATTCAAGGAACACAGACAGCTTCTAGAAGCTGGACAAGGACTCCTGCCAGTGTTGCTGAGGCATCCTGCATCACTCAGAATCCCAGTGGTTACCCAGTTGGTGCTGAAGGGAGTTCTGTTATAGATGCACAATTAGACTTCCTTATTGCTACTGTGAAGGGGTTCTGTTGAACCTGTCGATACGGCACTGGTTTGTAAAAAAAATCTATCAATCAGTAATTAAGAGTATGTACATCATGAAGATGGCAGAATAGAAGGAACTTGAGCTCACCTCCTGACATGAGCACACCAAAATCACAACTAACTGCTGAACAACCGTTGATAAAAAGACTGGAACCTACCAAAAAAGATATTCTAATCCAAAGACATAAAGAAGAAACTCAGCGAGATAGTAGAAGGGGCACACTTGCGAAATAATCAAATCCCATATCCCCTGGGTGGGCGACCCACAAACCGGAGAACGATTATATCGCAGAAGTTCTCCCACAGGAGTGAGAGTTCTGAGCTCCATGTGAGACTCCCCAGCCTGGGGGTCCAGCATTGGGAGGAGGACTTCCCGGAGCATTTGGCTTTGAAGGCCAGTGGGGCTTGAGTGCAGGAGCTCCACAGGACCAGAGGAAACAGAGACCCCATTCTTGGAGGGCTCACATGACTTCCTGTGTGTACCAAGACCCAGGGCAAAAGCAGTGACTCCACAGGAGCCTGGGTCAGACCTGCCTGCTGGTCTCGGAGGGTCTCCTGGGGAGGCAGGGGGCAGCTGTGGCTTACTGTGGAGACAAGGGCACTGGTGGAAGAGGTACTGGGGAATATTCATTGGCACGAGCTCTCCTGGAGGCTGCCATTTTGGCACCAAGACCTGGCCCCAACCGCCTGTAGGCTTCAGTGCTGGGACGCCTCAGGTGAAATGACCAACATGGCGGGAACAGAGCCCCACCCACCAGTGGACAGGCTGCATAAAGACTTCCTGATCCCACAGCCACCTCTAGACATGCCCCTTGACATGGCCCTGCCCAGAAGAGGGCCAAGACCCAGCCCCACCCACCACTAGTGGGCAAGCATCAGCCCTTCCCACCATGAAGCCTGCACAAGCCTCTAGGCCAGCCCCACCCACTAGGGGGCAGACATTAGAAGCAAGAGAACTAGGATCCAGCAGCGTGCGGAACCAAGTCAGCAAACGCAGATCAGAACCTACCCTGAGACCAGCTAGTCCCCTGGCCCTTGGGTGACAAGAAGGGAATGTATTGCTGGGACACATAGGACATCCCCTACAGAGGGCCACTTCTCCAAGGTTAAGAAGCATAACTAACTTCCACATACATAAACATACAAATAGAAGTTGAGACAAAAATGAGATGGCAGAGGAATATGTTTCAGATGAAGGAACAACATAAAACCCCAGAAGAACAACTAAGTGACATGGAGACAGGCAATCTACCCGAGAAAGAATTCAGAATAATGATTGCAAGGATGAGCCGAGAACTCAGGAAAAGAATGGATGCACAGAGTGGGAAGTTACAAGTTTGTTTGTTTTGCGGTACACGGGCCTCTCACTGCTGTGGCCTCCCCACGGCGCGGAGCACAGGCCCCGGACATGCAGGCTCAGCGGCCACGGCCCACAGGCCCAGCCGCTCTGCGGCACGCGGGATCCTCCCGGACCGGGGCACGAACCCATGCCCCCTGCATCAGCAGGCAGACTCCCAACCACTGTGCCACCAGGGAAGCCCAAGAGAAGTTACAAGTTTTTAATAAAGAGTTAGAAAATGTAAAGAGCAACCAAACAGAGTTGAAGAATACAGTAACTGAAATGAAAAACACTAGAAGGAATCAATAGCAGAATAAACGAAACAGAAGAATGGATAAGTGAGCTGGAAGACACAGTGGTGGAAATCACTGCCACAGAGAAGAATAAAGAAAAAATAATGAAAAGAAATGAGGACAGTTTAAGAGACCTCTGGGACAGCATCAAATGCACCAACATTCGCATTATAGGGGTCCCAGAAGGAGAGGAGAGAGAGAAGGGGCCTGAGAAGATATTTGAAGCGATAAAAGCTGAAAACTTCCCTAACATGGGAAAGGAAACAGTCACCTAAGTCCAGGAAGAGAGTCTCAGGCATGCCAAGAAACAGTAATCAAACTGACAAAAATTAAAGACAAAGAAAAAATATTAAATTGACAAGAGAAAAGCAACAAATAACATACAAAGGAATCCCCATAAGGTTATCAGCTGATTTTTCAGCAGAAACATTATAGGCCAGAAGGGAGTGGCACCATAGAATTAATGTGATGAAAGGGAAAAACCTACAACCAAGAATACTCTACCCAGCAAGGCTCTCATTCAGATTTGACAGAGGAATCCAAAGCTTTACAGTCAAGCAAACACTAGAAGAATTTAGTACCACCAAAGCAGCTTTACAAGAAATGCTAAAGGAACTTCTCCAGGTGGAAAGGAAAATGCCACAACTAGAAACAAGAAAATTACAAAATGGGAAAGCTCACTGGTAATGGCAGACATACAGTAAAGGTAGGAAATCATCTACACACAAATATGACATCTAAGCTAGTAATCACGAGGAGAGTACAAATGCAGGATATTTGAAACACATTTGGAATTAAGAGATCAGCGACTTAAAACAATTATGTGCATATATATAGACTACTATATCAAAACCTCATGGTAACTGCAAACAAAAAAATCTATAGTAGATACACACACAGAAAAGATAAAGGAGTCCAAACACAACACTAAAGACAGTCATCAAATCACAAGAGAACAAAAGAAGAAAGGAAGAAAAAAGACCTAAGACCTATGTATCAACATACATGTTGATAACTACCATATGTAAATGAATTAAATGTCCCAACCAAAAGACACAGACTGGCTGAATGAATACAAAAACAAGATCTGTATATGAGCTGTCTACAAGAGATCCACTTCTCAGACCTAGAGACACATGCATACTGAAAGTGAGGGGAGGGATAAAAGGTATTCCCAAATGGAAATCAAAAGAAAGCTGGAGTAGCAGTACTCACAGAAGACAAAATAGAGTTTAAAATAAATGCTGTTACAAGAAACAAAGAAGGACACTACACAGGGATCAAGGGATCCATCCAAGAAGAAGATATAACAATTGTAAATATATATGCACCCAACATAGGATCACCTCAATATATAAGGCAAATACTAACAGTCATAAAAAGAGAAATCAACAGTAACAGTGGGGGACTTTTCATCAAAGGACAGATCATCCAGACAGAAAGTCAATAAGGAAATACAGGCCTTAAATGACACATCGGACTTGATGGACTTAATTGATATTTATAGAAGATTCCATCCAAAAGCATCAGAATACACTTTCTTCTCAAGTGCACATGGAACATTCTCCAGGATTGATCACATGTTGGGCCACAAAGCAAGCCTCGGTAAATTTAAGAAAAACTGAAATCATACCAAGCATCTTTTCCAAGCACAGCACTATGAGATTAGAAATCAACTACATGAAAAAAAACCTGCAAAAAACATAAACACATGGAGGCTAAACAAGATGCTACTAAATAACCAATGGATCACTGAAGAAATCAAAGAGGAAATAAAAAAAATACCTAGAGACAAGTGAAAGCAAACACATTACATTCTACACCCTATGGGATACAGCAACAAGAATTTTAAGAGGGAAGTTTACAGTGATACAAGCTTATCTCAGGGAACAAAAACAAAAATCTCAAATAAACAACCTAACCTTACACCTAAAGCAACTAGAGAAAGAGGAACAAACAAAACCCAAAGTTAGTAGAAGGAAAGAAATCATAAAGAACAGAACAGAAATAGAGACTAAGAAAACAGTAGAAAAGATCAATGAAACTAAAAGCTGGTTCTTTGAAAAGATAAACAAGATTGATAAACTTTTAGCCAGACTCACTAAGGAAAAAAGAGGGCCCAAATCAATAAAATTAAAAATGAAAAAGGAGAAGTTACAACGGACACCACAGAGATACAGAGGATGAGACTAGTACGAGCAACTATACACCAATAAAATGGACAACCTAGAAGAAATAAATTCTTAGGAAGGTACAATCTCCCAAGACTGAACCAGGAAGAAATGGAAAATATGAACAGACCAATTACCAGTACTGAAATTGAATCAGTGATTAAAAGACTCCCAACAAACAGAAGTCCAGTGCCAGATGGCTTTGCAGGCAAATTCTACCAAACATTTAGAGAAGAGTTAACACCTGTCCTTCTGAAACTATTCCAAAGAACTGTAGAGGAAGGAACACTCCCAAACTCAATCTATGAGGCCACCATCACCCTGATACCAAAATCAGACACAGATACCACAAAAAGAGAAAATTACAGGCTGGTATCACTGATGAACATAGACACAAAAATCCTCAACAAAATACTAGCAAACTGACTCCAACAATACATTAAAAGGATTGTGCACCATAATCAAGTGGGATTTATCCCAGGGATGCAAGGGGCTTTTCAATATCCACAAATCAATAAGTGTGATACACCATATTAACAAATTGAATACAAACCATATGATCATCTCAACAGATGCAGAAAAAACTTTTGATAAAAATTCAACACCCATTTATGATAAAAACTCTCCAGAAAGTGGGCACAGAGGAAACATATCTCAAAATAATAAAGGCCATATATGACAAACCCACGGCTAACATCATACTCACTGGTGAAAAGCTAAAAGCATTTCCTCTAAGATCAGGAATAAGACAAGGATGTCCACTCTCGCCATTTTTATTCAACAGAGTTTTGGAAGTCCTAGCCACAGCAATCAGAGAAGAAAAAGAAATAAAAGACTTCTTTTCCAAATTGGAAAAGAAGTAAAACTTATATGTGCAGATGACATGATACTGTACATAGAAAATCTTACAGACGCTACCAGAAAACTATTTACTAGACCTCATCAATGAATTTGGTAAAGTCTCATGATATGAAATTAATACACAGAAATCTGTTGCATTTCTATACACTAACAACAGAATATCAGAAAGAGAAATTAAAGAAATAATCCCATTTATCATCACAGCAAAAAGAATAAAATACCCTGGAGTAAACCTACCTAAGGAGCCAAAAGACCTGTACACTGAAAACAAGCTGCTGATGAAAGAAATTGAAGATGACACAAACAGATTGAAAGATATACTGTGTTCTTGGATTGGAAGGATCAATATTGTCAAAATGACTATACCACCTAAGGCAATCTATAGATTCTATGCAATCCCTATCAAATTACTAATGGCATTTTTCACAGAATTAGAACAAATATTTAAAAATTTTATGGACATACAAAAGACCCCAAGTAGCCAAAACAATGTTGAGAAAGAAAAATGGAGTTGGAGGAATCAGGCTCCCTGACTTCAGACTATACTACAAAGCTACAGTCATCAAAACAGTATGGTACTGGCACAAAAACAGAAATATAGATCAATGGAACAGGATAGAAAGCCTGGAAATAAGCCCACACACCTACGGTCAATTAATCTACAACAAAGGAGGCAAGAATATACAAGGAAGAAAAGAGTCTTTTTAATAGGTGCTGGGAAAACTGGATAGCTACATGTAAAAAAATGAAATTAGAACATTCTCTAACACCATACACAAAAATAAACTCAAATGGATTAAAGACCTGAATGTACAACTGGATACTATAAAACTCCTAGAGGAAAACATAGGCAGAACACTCTCTGACATAAATTGCAGCAATTTTTTTTTTGATTTCTCTCCTAGAGTAATGGAAATAAAAACAAAAATAAACGGGACCTCATCAAACTTAAAAGCTTTTGCATAGCACAGGAAGCCATATACAAAATGAAAAGACAACCTACAGAATGGGAGAAAATATTTGCAAACAATGCAACTGACAAGGGATTAATCTCCAAAATACACAAACAGCTCATACAACTCAACAACAAAAAATCAACCCAATCAAGAAATGGGTAAAAGATCTAAATAGACATTTTTCCAAAAGACATATGGAACCATACTCAACATTGCTAATTATTAGACAAATGCAACAAAGCTACAGTGAGGTACCACTTCACACCAGTCAGAATGGTCATCATTAAAAACTCTACAAACGGGCTTCCCTGGTGGTGCAGTGGTTGAGAGTCCACCTGTCAATGCAGGGGACACGGGTTCAAGCCGTGGTCTGGGAGGATCCCATGTGCCGCGGAGCAACTAAGCCCATGTGCCACAACTACTGAGCCTGTGCTCTAGAGCCCGCGAGCCACAACTACTGAACCCAAATGCCACAACCACTGAATCCCACACGCCTAGAGCCTGTGCTCTGCAACAAGAGATGCCACTGCAATGAGAAGCCTGCGCACCTCAACGAAGAGTAGCCTCTGCTTGCCTCAACTAGAGAAAGCCCACGCGCAGCAACGAAGACCCAACTCAGCCAAAAATAAATTAAATAAATAAATTAAAAACAAACTCTACAAATAACAAATGGTGGAGAGGATGTGGAGAAAAGGGAACCCTCCTACATTGTTGGTGGGAATGTAAGTTGGTACAGCCGCTATGGAAAACAGTATGGAGGTTCCTTAAAAAACTAAAAATAGAGCTACCACATGATCCTGCAATCTCACTCCTGGGCATATATCCGAAGAAAACTATAATTTGAAAAGATACATGCACTGCATTTTTCATAGCGGGACTATTTACAGTAGCTAGAACATGGAAGCAACCTAAATGTCCATTGACAGATGAATGGATAGAGAAGATGTGGTATATTTATACAATGGAATATTACTCAGCCATGAAAAAGAATGAAATAATGCCATTTGCAGCAACATGGGTGGACTTAGAGATTATCATGCTAAGTGAAGTAAGTCAGACAAAGACAAATATCATATGATATTGCTTATATGAGGAATCAAAAAAAATGATACAAATGAACTTATATAAACAACAGATATAGACCCACAGACACAGAAAACAAACTTATGGTTACCAAAGGGGAAGTGGGGGGGAAAGGATAAATTAGGAGTTTGGGATTAACATATACACACTACTATATATAAATAAATAACCAACAAAGACCTACTGTAAAGCACAGGGAACTATACGCAATGTTTTGTAATAACCTATAAGGAAAAAGAATCTGAAAAAGAATAGATATGTATCTATGTGTAACTGAATCACTTTCCTGTACACCTGAAACTAACACAACATTGTAAATCAACTATACTGCAATAAAAAAATAACAAAATTTATCAAATGAAATTCAGGAACGCATAGAAAAGATCATACCCCATGATCAAGCTGAATTCATCACAGGGTCACAAGAATGGTTCAATACCCAAATCAAACAATGTGATACACCACATCAACAAAAGAAAAGACAGAAACCACATGATCATCTCAAAAGATGCAGAAAAAGCATTTGATAAAATTCAGTATACATGAATAAAGAAGATGTGGCACATATATACAATGGAATATTACTCAGCCATAAAAAGAAATGAAATTTGAGTTATTTGTAGTGAGGTGGATGGACCTAGGGTATGTCATACAGAGTGAAGTAAGTCAGAAAGAGAAAAACAAATACCGTATGCTAACACATATATATGGAATCTAAAAAAAAAAAAAAAAGGTTCTGAAGAGCCTAGGGTCAGGACAGGAATAAAGACGCAGACGTAGAGAATGGACTTGAGGACATGGGGATGGGGAAGGGTTCAGCTGGGACGAAGTGAGAGAATGGCATGGACATACATACACTACCAAATGTAAAATAGATAGCTAGTGGGAAGCAGCCACATAGCACAGGGAGATCAGCATGGTGCTTTGTGACCACCTAGAGGGGTGGGATAGGGAGGCTGGGAGGGAGATGCAAGAGAGAGGAGATATGGGGATATATGTACATGTATAGCTGATTCACTTTGTTATAAAGCAGAAACTAACACACTATTGTAAAGCAATTATACTCCAATAAAGATGTTAAAAAAAAATATATATATATATATATGAAGAAAAGAACCCAAATACCTAAAAACTTAATGACATAAAAAAAATTCAATATCCATTTATGATAAAAACTCTTACCAAAGTGGGTATAGAGGGAACATATCTTAACATAATAAAAGCTATTCATGACAAACCCACAGCCAACATAATTCTCAATTGTGAAATGCTGAAAGCCTTCCTGCTCAAATCTGGAACAGGACAAAGATGCCCACTCTCACCACTTCTATTCAACATAGTATTGCAAGTCCTATCCACAGCAGTCAGACAAGTAAAAGAAATAAAAGGTATCCAAATTGGAAGAGAAGAAGTAAAATTGTCATTGTATGCAGATGACATGATACTATATATAGAAAACCCTAAAATAGCCACACAAAAACTATCAGAACTGCTAAAATAATTCAGTCAAGTAGGAGAATACAAGATTAACATACAGAAATATGTTGCATTTCTTTACACTAACAATGAAATATCAGAACGGGAGAGTAAAAAAAAATCCCTTTAAAAATCACATCAACCCCCCCCGCCAAAAAAAAACCCTTAGGAATAAACCTGACTAAGAAGGTGAAAGACTTATGTGCTGAGAATTATAAGACACTGATAAAGGAAACTGAAGACGATTCAAAGAAACAGAAAAATATCCCATGCTCTTGGATTGGAAGAATTAGTACTGTTAAAATGGCCATGCTAACCAAAGCCATCTACAGATTTAATGTGAACCCTATCATGTTACTCATGACATTTTTCACAGAACTAGAACAAAGAATCCTAAAGTTTATATTGGAACCATAAAAGACCCAGAATTGCCAAAGCAATCCTGAGGAAAAAAGAACAAAACAGGAGCATAACCCTCCCAGACTTCAGACAATACTACAAAGCTACAGTAATCAGAATCATGGTATTGACACAAAAATAGACATATGGATCAATGGAACAGAATAGAGCGCCCAGAAATAAACCCACACACCTACGGTCAATTAATCTTTGACAAAGGAGGCAAGAATATACAATGGAGGAAAGACAGTCTATTCAGCAAGTGGTGTTGGGAAAGCTGGACAGCCTCGTGTAAGTCAACGAAGTTAGAATACTCGCTCACACCATACACACAAAAAAACTGAAAATGGCTTAAAGACTTAAATATTAGACATGACACCATAAAACTCCTAGGAGAGAACATAGGCAAAACATTCTCTGCCATAAATTGTACCAATGTTTTCTTAGGTTAGTCTCCCAAGGCAACAGAAATAAAAAGCAAAAATAAACAAATGGGACCTAATTAAACTCAAAAGCTTTTGCACAGTAAAGAAAACCATGAACAAAATGAAAAGACAACCTACAGAATGGGAGAAAACACTTGCCAATGATGTGACAGACAAGGGCTTAATTTCCAAAATATACAAACAGCTCATCCAACTCAATAACAAAAAAACCAAACAACTCAATCAAAAAATGGGCAGAAGACCTAAATAGACATTTCTCCAAAGAAGGCATACAGATGGCCAATAGGCACATGGAATGATGCTCAACATTGCTAATTATTAGAGAAAATGGAAATCAAAGCTACAATGAGTACCGCCTCACACCGGTCAGAATGGCCATTATTAAAAACTCTACAAATAACAAATGCTGGAGAGGGTTTGGAGAAAAAGGAACCCTCCTACACTGCTGGTGGGAATGTAAATTGGTATAGCCACTATGGAAAACACTAGGGAGGTTCCTTAAAAAACTAAAAATAGAGCTACCACATGATCCTGCATTCCCATTTCTAGGCATATATCTGGAGAAAACCATAATTCGAAAAGATACATGCACCTCAATGTTCATAGCAGCACTGTTTACAATAGCCAAGACATGGAAGCAGCCTAAGTGTGCGTTGACAGATGAATGGATGAAGAAGATGTAGTATATATATACCATGAAATACTACTCAGCCATAAAAAAGAATGAAATAATGCCATTTGCAGCAGCATAGATGGACCTAGAGATCATCACACTCAGTCAGAAAGAGATAGACAAAAACCATCTATCATTTATATGTGGAATATAAAATGTGACAGATGAACTTATTTACAAAACAGAAACAGACTCACAGACATAGAAAAGAAACTTATGGTCACCGAAGGGAAAGGGGGTGGGGAGGGATAAATGAGGAGTTTGGGATTAGCAGATACAAACTACTATATATAAAATAGATAAACAAGGTCCTACTGTATTGCATAAGGAACTGTATTCAGTATCCTATAATAAACCATAATGGAGGGCTTCCCTGGTGGCACAGTGGTTGAGAGTCCGCTTGCCGATGCAGGGGACACGGGTTTGTGCCCCGGTCCGGGAAGATCCCACATGCCGCGGAGCGGCTGGGCCCGTGAGCCATGGCCGCTGAGCCTGTGTATCCGGAGCCTGTGCTCCACAGTGGGAGAGGCCACAACAGTGAGAGGCCCGCGTAACGCAAAAAAAAAAAAATAATAAATAACCATAATGGAAAAGAATATGAAAAAGAATATGTATAGATGTGTATAACTGAATCACTTTGCCGTACACCAGAAACTAACACAATATCGTAAATCAACTATACTTCAATTAAAAAAAAAAAACAATTAAGGGAGACTAAATAGACCAGGAAGTCAAATTAACTGTTCATTTAATATTCACATCAAAAAGATTTTACATGATACAGTCAATTTTCCTAGGCCTATGAAACAAAACTTTAAACAGAGGCAGTCCTGAAAGTTGAAATCAATTGTATTCTAAAATTTTTATATGAATTGTTTTGAAATCTGAATGTATTTTCCATAAAGCCATGTTAACAGGATTATTAGATTCCCATGTCAACTCACAAAAGATTCATATTGAATTTGAAAAAGTAAGTTTTCTTTCAGCAATGTCCAAAGCACCTTCACCAGTATGCTGAGTTCCTTCTCACAACAATCCTGGAATATATATGGGACAGACATTATGATCTATCTTCGTGTTATAGCTGAGAAAACTGAGGGACTACAGAGGGTCGAGTGTTATATCAGAGAAAGAACTGGGGAAGAGTTCACCACATGTGGACTGGCCCCTGGCATTGGTTTGCTCTGAATGCTCCCCATGACTGTCAGAAGCTGTGGGTGAAGAACCAGGGGTATAGTGCATTCTTTCTAAGTATCAGTCACCTGGGGCATTTGTTAAAAGCACATTCCCTTTCTGACTTACTTCACTCTGTATGACAGACTCTAGGTCCATCCACCAACTACAAATAACTCAATTTCGTTTCTATTTATGGCAGAGTAATATTCCATTGTATATACGTGCCACATCTTCTTTATCCATTCATCCGATGATGGACACTTACGCTGCTTCCGTGCCCTGGCTGTTGTAAATAGAGCTGCAGTGAACATTGGGGAACATGACTCTTTGAATTATGGTTTTCTCAGGGTATATGCCCAGTAGTGGGATTGCTGGGTCATATGGTAGTTCTGTTTGTAGCTTTTTAAGGAACCTCCATACTATTCTGCATAGTGGCTGTATCAATTTACAAATACCATATGCTAACACATATATATGGAATCTAAGGGGGGAGAAAAAAAAAGGTCATGAAGAACCTAGGGGTAAGACGGGAATAAAGACACAGACCTACTAGAGCATGGACTTGAGGATATGGGGAGGGGGAAGGGTAAGCTGTGACAAAGTGAGAGAGTGGCATGGACATATATACACTACCAAACGTAAAATAGCTAGTGGGAAGCAGCCGCATAGCACAGGGAGATCAACTAGGTGCTTTGTGTCCACCTAGAGGGGTGGGATAGGGAGGGTGGGAGGGAGGGAGACGCAAGAGGGAGAGATATGGGGACATATGTATATGTATAACTGAGTCACTTTGTTATAAAGCAGAAACTAACACACCATTGTAAAGCAATTATACCCCAATAAAGATGTTAAAAAAAAAAGAAAGAAGGAAAAAATGGAGAAAAGGAGGGAGGGGGGGAGGGAGGAAGAAACCTTTTAAATTCCCCAGCCCAGCAATAACATGGGCAGGTTCAACTCTAAGGTTTTTCTAAATGTATCTGCATATTGACCACTGGGTAGCCTGCTGTTTCCCTCAACAATTGTCCTCCGTAAGGCTCTCTACGTAAACCAATATGTATGTAAATATCGTGTGTGTTGGCAGTAAAGTGTTCCATGTTACGAATACACCACAATTTGTATTTAACCGATTAAAAAAAACAAAAAAAAGCACATTCCCTAGCCTCTTCTCGGAGTCTCTAATTCCGCCCAGTGTGGGGTGTACCCAGATTATTGTTAATAATTGCCCCGGGTCAGACATATTTGGGTTTATATTGAGGATTTAAATCAGATACCCTTGAATTTGCATCTGGGCTAGGCCTCGAGCAAGCTGTCTGACCTTGGGCAAGTCATTTAATAGCTGTAATTCTCAGTTTCTTCATGTGTATAATAGAAATAAAAACATCTCTTTCAGTGTAATTGTGAAGATTGTTTGTAAAATGTAATGCAGGGCCTGGCACAAATACAGTTTCTCTATATACCTGTCTTAGGCGATGCTGATCGAATACTACACGCTAACAATGAAACCTTTTGCGGTAGATGGGTCAAGCCCTGGGTTCATAAGCCAAAGAAGACAAGTACAGAGAAGTGTGTGGTCAAACCCAGATTTTAGTTGGTCCAGAGGCAGTTTTCCTTAAGCTTTGTGAAGTCAAGGTGTTCTCTTAACAAGCTCCCTTTTTTCTTTTGGAGGACAGTACAGGTCATCTACAGTACGTTCCAGTCCCCAGTCAAATTCAAGTGATACCCCTGGGATGAGCAGTCTTTTTCCAGATCAAGCAGAGGCCACAGAGAAACTGACAGATGGAAGGAACAGCCATCCCACCACACGCTTGTTTCCAGCACAGCTATCACCGTTTTTTTGGAAAAGTGGCGAAGAAGCCTCGTACTGTTCATTAGGAAGGGGAGAAAAAGCTGAATTCTCGAGGGGAAAATAAAGAGCTGATTTAAAGCTAATGGCTTTGTAGGAGGCCAGCTGGGGTTAGGTCAGGCCATCCCACCTAGCAGTCCTGCAGCTGACTGTAAAAAGTGTAACATCTCACAACCACTGCGAGACTTTTCCTTGCCAAACTCTTCTGAACACACTTTCTTTAATTCTCACCATGCTCTTCTAAGAGAGGGGATAATTTACAAATGAGGAAACTGAGGTCCAGAGTGATTAGGTAACCCAGGCAGTAAGTGTGGAGCTGAGGTGCAGATCCAGGCTCCCTGGCTATGTGCTTTGACACTGATGCCAGTACCCAGATGGGTTGGAGATTGTGAAGTGGGAATTAGAAATAATCCATTTGGTCACTGCCTCTGTGCTCATGGGTGGGGACCATGGGGGAGGTGTCCCTGTACAGGAGGGCAGAGCTCCTCTGTGATGAATACTGTTTTAGAGTGATATCAACATCAACAGCAAAAAAAAAACCCCTGAAAGTTCCCAACTCAACCAGCCTATACAGTCATATGCTAATGCTTGGGCATCCCCTCCTGAACCATTCACCAAAAATTTGCAAGCAAATCGTGCGGAATCTTGGCTCGCCTGTACTGAAAAGTAGCAACATCTTGTTTTCCATGGTGGCTTTTGACCTGAGCCTAGACTTCAACCACAAAGGAAGCAGAAGAAGGCGTGCAGCAGGAAATAGGTAGGTACCACTTCCTGAGTCCTCGCTGTGGGCCAGGCACAGCGTACATGCTTTAAGTGTATTATCTCATCAAAAAATTCATTAAACAAGCAAATAAACCTTTCACTTGCCGGAAGAAAGAAATGTAGAGGCAAAAGATCAGATTCCAGTCAAGGAATGACCATTAACCAGCTTCACCATCTTGCCTAAGTCACTTAATCTCTTTGGGTATTTTCTCATTTGCAAGACAAGGGAATTGGAGAGAAGCTCATCAGATGCTCTAAGGACTTGGATTTGAGTGCTGGCCCTACCATATATTAGCACCGGTCTTCGGGCAAGCCATTTAAAATTCATCTGTCCACTAGGTTGTGGCAAAGATCTCAAACTGAGAGAATGTACTAGGTCTTCTGTGCGCTTTTAAGCACAAAACAAACGGCAGCCAACGGTAGCACTTACTGTGTGCCAGATACTGCTGTGAATGCTCTTCACATATTAAGTCATTTCACACACGTTATAGCCCATAAAAAACCCATTTTATAGACAGTGAAACTAAGGTTACAGAGACGTTAAGTAAGTTGTCCAAGGTCACACAGCTAAGAAGTAGTGAAACTAGGATTTGAAATTCTCATAGTTACTTAGTTTGAATAACCAATTAGCCAGAAATGAGCATAATGAAACTTGGTGTCCTCAGAAGTAGTGAACTCTCAGTTGCTGTTGGTAGTACAAGGTAACAGCCTGATTCTGCCATGAAGATGTAAATAATGTGGACAGGGATGTGTCACAATTACGGAGCAGCCACCCTCAAATGAAATCCCATCTAAAATATCCATTTAAAAAAAAAATAACAAGCTTCTGTACAGCAAAGGAAACCATCCACAAAATGAAAAGACAACCTACCGAATGTGAGAAAATACTTGCCGTATGTCTGATAAAGGGTTAATATTCAACTTATATAAAGAACTCATAAGCTCAGTAGCAAATATACAAATAATCCAATCAAAACATGGGCAGAGGATCTGAATAGACATTTTCCAAAGAAGACATACTGATGGCCGACAGGTACATGAAAAGGTGCTTCACATCACTAATCATCAGGGAAATGCCAACAAAGCCACGATGAGATATTATTGTAAATAATCTAGAGATGATTTAAAGTAGAGGGAGGATGTACAGGTTATATGCAAATACCAAGTCATTTTATATAAAGGACTTGAGCATCTATGGATTTTGGTAGTCACAGGGGTTCCTGGAACCAATCCCCTGCAGGTACCAAGGGACAACTCTATTTGGGAACCAATAAAAGGAGCCTGATGGAAAAAAAAGTCCATTTAATAAGGTGCTCAGCTAAATTCTAGAGCATTTCCCTAAAGATGTTTATATCTCATGTGAGAAGAAAAATGAAGGAGAAACTGCTTTCATGTTAGTTTGACGGTTTCTAAACCTTTTCCCTACCCTGACGAAATAACCTATACGACATGTGACATTTTGGGATCTCCAAGACAAAGTCGAGAGAAAATTCAGTTTGTCCTTCTGTTTTACCCTATGGCCAAGGAGTTTTTACTTTACAAATATCTTCATTTACTTTAATTCTGTTTTCTTCTCTTCCTTATAAAAATGTGTCAGCTCTTGTGATACTGCCTTCACAATATCCTTTCTCTTCCCACCAATCGTTTCAAGACCATTGGTCTTGAGACCTGAGAGCGTCATGGAGTCATCACATAAACAAAGCATCCGGCACTCCCTGGCTGAGCTCCGAGTGAGAGGGATCCGTTTCCCCACCAGGTGTGCAGGATTCCCTTCCCCATATCCCTTCTGAGGTCAGGGATCCTCTCTAAGCTCCTGTTTGTCATAGATGGAACACCGCGGGTCCAGGGAAAGGCTGCTGCTGGCCCAGCTGGTGAGTGGAGGGACTAGAACTCAGTGCAGGGTTTCTGATGCTGAATCCAGCCCTGCTTTCGCAGCACTGGATTCGCTCTCTCACAAGGATACTATTAGGCGAATCAGATACACGTGGCTAAGAGAGTCCCGTGTGGATTACGATATAGATCAGAAACGTGCCGTGACTATGAAATCTCATTTTCCCATATACCATGTAGTGGTGCTGTAGAAACTGGGGAGGACTCATAAACATGATGCTTTTATTACCCTCTTACCCAGCTGGCTTTTATTCTAAGAAACTGGGGGTCTGTGTCTTTTTAGTCTTTGATGTTGTCAGTGGATCCCTCCACTCCTATTTTGTTTAAAATTTTCTAACATTTATTCTTTCAGAAAGGATTGATTTGCTCTAATTAAAAAGAAAAGGAAAGATGAGAAGGAATAAAGGCTCCGTGTAACCGAGGGGCTTGTGTGGTGGCAATACCACAGAGGTAGTTTGTAATCTGACTTATTTTCTGATTTGTTGACTCTAGCTCAAGCCCATTGCCTCCTTGCCAGGCCACTAAGCATGTGTATAAATTGACACGGGCCGGCATAAATCAATTGTTATGCGGGTGGGTCGGCTCCATGCCCCACATCAGTCAGGCAAGGGAGGCAAGTGGAGAGCGGTTCCTGTTTGGGGGATTGAAAAGACAACGACATAGGCTTTGTCAAGGCTGGAGAGTCAGAGAAGCCAACTGCAAAACCAGATTTCCTTCCATAGGATAAACTGACGGTTAGCCTTTAGCGCACATTTAAATCTTGTTCATCCTCATATCCCTGGGCAGATCACACAGACACCTTGCAACAAACATCTGCAGAGAGAGATACAGAACGTAGGTGGGGAGGGAGGAAGGACACAGAGGAAGAGGTATGAGAGGAAAAAGGAAAGAAGATAAACAGAAGTGAGGACTTAGGAAAAGAGAAGGAAAGGACTGGAAGGAAGAGGAGCAGGGAGGAAGGCAAGGAGGTACGAGGAAAAGAACAGGAAAGAAGGAAGAAGATAAACAGAAGGAAAGAATCAGAAGGAGCAAAGGAAGGCTCTGGATGGAAGATGAGGGAAGGAAGGAAGGAGAGAAAGAGGAGAAAGGGGAGACATGCAGCAAGGACAGCTGAAGTGCCCCAGAGGAAACCAGGAGCATGAACACGGACTCAAGGGCACCGCCTGGTGGTCATGACCCTTATGTACTTCGCCCTTCTCCAACTCCTATTTCACTCAGTATCTATCTGCCTGCCAAATTTAGCACTTTATTAGTTGACATCTGATTCTCAAGTTAGTTCATAAATATACCATTTCCTCATTTAGACTACAAGCTTTTTTTTTTTTTTTGCGGTACGCGGGCCTCTCACTGTTGTGGCCTCTCCCGTTGCGGAGCACAGGCTCCGGACGCGCAGGCTCAGCGGCCATGGCTGGGGCACGAACCCGTGTCCCCTGCATCGGCAGGCGGACTCTCAACCACTGCGCCACCAGGGAAGCCCCTAGACTACAAGCTTTTTGAGAGCAGGGTCTTTTCTTAGATTTCTTTTGTGCCCTGGCCACTCCCCGTTCTGTTCTGCCTAGTCCCTAGACAGTGCTGAGATTGTGGAAAGCAGTGACTTGGTCCCTGGTGACCTTGTCAATTTCTCTTGCTTCCTTTCCACTTTTCCCGCAGCCAGATGGAAGGCTCGTTACCTCCGAAGTTTCACATGCCTTATGCTTTCCAGAGGTGCTGTGATGTCTAGAAAACACATTCACGATAGCCTGTCTAAGCAACAGAAGACTCATTCACTCATTAACATACTGTGACAGGTGGCCATTGAGGAGAACACCAGAATATACATGCTATTAAAGATTATTCAGGTGGGCAATCTTACAAACACTACTTGGAACATTTTCTCCAACCTTACTGCCTAGCTAGCTGTCATCTGGGAAAGAATGCCCTTCAATTAAGGCTGATTTGAACCTCCTTGGAACTGACAAGATAGTCTGTGTTTCAGAGGTATGCTTCTAGTATACAAATGCAAATGGTTGGCCCCTTTGGTGGGAAATGAACACTTCACGAGCGCCCAACCAGACACGGTGTCATGCCAAAAATGGCAACTCTTTCTAGAAAACTCCAGTCTCTGTGGCCACATTACATTGAGTCTGGTTTCAGAATCAAATCTTCCACCTCGTGGGTTTTGGGAAGAGGCTGCCGGTATGTAGAGGTGGGAGCCAGTCACACTTGGAGAACTGGGTCTTAATCTCTTAGACGATACCTAAATTGGGGGAAGAGCAGAGGACTCGCTCCTCTTGACTGTAAGACTGAAAATGCTCATCTGCTGCTGTTCAAATGTGACTTCCTTCCTAGGATCAGTGAGTGACCTTGAACGGCTCTGGGCTGATGGGAGAGGTTCTAGATACTGATCAGAAACCATTTTCAAGACAGTGTTGCCTGTGTGGGAGAGCTTACCTGCCCGTGCCCAAGGCATGAGTATTTTGTTTTTGTTTTTTTTGCAGTATGCGGGCCTCTCACTGCTGCGGCCTCTCCCGTTGCGGGGCACAGGCTCCGGACGCGCAGGCTCAGTGGCCATGGCTCATGGGCCCAGCCGCTCCGCGGCATGTGGGATCCTCCCGGACCGGGGCACGAACCCGTGTCCCCTGCATCGGCAGGCGGACTCTCAACCACTGTGCCACCAGGGAAGACCCCCCAAGGCATGAGTTTTGACTCAGCAAAGCTTCAAGAAGCCATCTCCTCTGACCACCGCGGCCCTGCCTCCCTCTGAATGCAACTGACTTGGTCACATATTTCTGATACAAGAAAGCTGAGCGAATGAGAGTGGTTTAGAAGAGGCAGAGGAGAAAAAGTAATATGCAAATATCATTCTCAAGAGCAGAAATAGTATGTAACTGGAAAATGGCCTGTTTGGGGATACACAGTTTTAGGGACCCATGTGCAATTTACATGCCCAGACTAATTTAAATCAGTTCCTGTCTCCCCTTCCATTTCTGATCATTCATATACCCAGCTGTGGCCTTTGGGGAAATCCTAAGAAAAACGGCTCTGTTACAGGCTGGACTGAGCCTGCTTTCCTTCTTCCCGTCAGCACAGGGGAAGGCAGAATCTAAATGTTATCTTAACAACAGTCGTGGTAATAGTGATGCTGTCTGATCTCAAGGAAACTGTGTTGTGCTAAGTGGAATTTTTAAAAAGCTCTTTCACCAGAGTCAGCAGACCTCCTGTGTTGCGAAGGCCAGGCCGAGTCCCCTGCTTTAATGCAGCATCCCCCCGACACCCGGTTCGTTTCTGATTAACGAGAGCAGGTGCCCCTGGCCGCTGTGCAGGAGAACCTCAGCGTCGGGGTCTGGCGGCAGCTCCAGGATTATGAACCTTCTGGCAGTCGGTGCAGGTACAAGGCCCTGGTGGATACTTAGAGGGCAAACCTCTCATTATTTTGTTTTCTGCTTAAAGCCCCAAGGATATGGAACTCCAGGATATAGCAGTAATTTGCTCTCTGGATTAAAAAGTCTAAGTATCCTCTCAGCCTCACTGGGATAGAAAGAATATTCGGTCCAATCCCTGGCACCCAGGAGTTTTAGTCAGAACACGTTTTGACATATTTTCAGGCGTGAGGAAAGAATCTGACAGCTCCACTGAGCATTCTGTCCAGGAGGTGAAGGGCTGTCTGGGAGAGACCGAGACCCTGTATATTTCCTCTGTGAGGGAAATACCTTCTTTATTATCTTCTAAAATAAAGGTATCAGTCTGAGATGAAATGGAATTCCCCTTGACCGAATCCCTTCCGGAAAGGCCCATCGTCTAAGGACCAGAGACCAGGTGTGTGAATTCTCTCCTTACTGAGGGAGACCACACAGATCTCACCCGAGCGAGTGAATGACGGACACCGTCCTGCGGGGAAGAATAGAACAAGAGCTCCTACCCATCAAATAATCAATGATACCTGGACGTGCACGCGCACACACACACGTATGCAACTCACACGTGCACGCGCATTTCATAGACATACAGATCGTCAACCTGCACTGATGGGCCAGAGGAGACAGGAGCCCTACAATTCTTAGACGAATGATGAGTGGATTCCTTGGCCATTTCAGCTCATACTGAAACCACCGCTACTTCTTCACAAAGGCTTCCCACTTGGGATTTCCAGAAAGGGAAGGAAAGCAATGTCAACGGTACAAGGGAAGGATAATAGCAACAATAGGAATCATTTCTTGAGGGCTTACTCTATGCCAAGTACAGTGGTGCAAGTGGCCTTTCATTTAATCCTCCAGGCAAAGGTAGTGGTGATATTATGAAGAATGGTATTGGAGAAGGAAAAACAAAGTAGGCCTTCAAAGCTTTCTTTCAACAAAGTAACATCGTATCACTCCTCCTCATTTCATCTGAGTTCAAAGGACCGTTTTCTGTCATCCTCCCCTCCCCCCCTGGAAGTGAGGGGAGGCCACAGGGAAGGCAATAACACGATTCTGAATGTCAAGACTCTTCCAGTCTCCTCCTTCCATCTCACTCTGTATGGTCTACCCTGTCACCAGCTGCAGGAGAATAAGAGGGCATGGATCTCTATGCCTGAAAAACACTTTTGGTTCCAGATGACTTCTCTCAAAGCTGAAGTATAAGACCCATTAGAAAGGTCAAGAGCGAGCAATCCCACTACTGGGCATGTACCCTGAGAAAGCCATAAATCACAGAGTCATGTACCAAAATGTTCATTGCAGCTCTATTTACAATAGCCCGGAGATGGAAACAACCTAAGTGTCCACTGACAGATGAATGGATAAAAAAGACGTGGCACATATATACGATGGAATATTACTCAGCCATAAAAAGAAACGACATTGAGCTATTTCTAATGAGGTGGATAGACCTAGAGTCTGTCATACAGAGTGAAGTAAGTCAGAAAGAGAGAGACAAATACCATATGCTAACACATATATATGGAATTTAAGAAAAAAAAATGTCATGAAGAACCTAGGGGTAAGACAGGAATAAAGACACAGACCTACTAGAGCATGGACTTGAGGATATGGGGAGGGGGAAGGGTAAGCTGTGACAAAGCGAGAGAGCGGCATGGACATATATACACTACCAAACGTAAGGCAGATAGCTAGTGGGAAGCAGCCGCATAGCACAGGGAGATCAGCTTAGTGCTTTGTGACCACCTAGAGGGGTGGGATAGGGAAGGTGGGAGGGAGGGAGACGCAAGAGGGAAGAGAGATGGGAACATATGTATATGTATAACTGATTCACTGTGTTATAAAGCAGAAACTAACATACCACTGTAAAGCAATTATACTCCAATAAAGATGTAAAAAAAAAAAAAAGAAAAAGGTCAGGCGGTTGTGGGATTGTGAATTGGTAAGATCATCTGAATCAAAATTAGATGACAGTGTAGCAGTGTAATCGATACTGACCACTGAAGATTCAGAATGACTGTATGTGTGTGTATTCAGGTCAGCAAGCTGTGGGCCTGGTCCTGCACATCCCAGGCGCTTCGCTGTGCTCTACGGAAGAGCTTCTTACTTCCATTTTCCTTCTCAGCAGGACACTTAGCAAATGCCCAGTGACAGGCCTAGCATCTCTGTCCCCTTCCAGGGCTCCCCAAGGCAGTACTGGTTAATGCCATCACTTGATTTTCACAGAGGCCCCTCTCACTATTCACTGGAATTTGATACATAAATCGAGCTCTTTCTGTCCCTTCTCTTTCGGCGCACAAACACCCCAATGGGCTAGGAGGGTAGCTGGTCTGCAGAGGAGAAAAACTAGCCTCACGGAAGTGAGGAGTGATGTCCTGACCCTGGGTATGACCCTCGAGGGGCGTAGCTGAGAGGAACTTTTGTAGTCTTTTTTTTTTTTTTTTTCCATTTGGAGAATGATGCTAAAAAACCACCATTAATACAGTTTTCTTGAGAGTCGTATCAGAGTTTTA
The DNA here is from genome assembly GCF_949774975.1 of Lagenorhynchus albirostris. Classification (NCBI taxonomy): domain Eukaryota; kingdom Metazoa; phylum Chordata; class Mammalia; order Artiodactyla; family Delphinidae; genus Lagenorhynchus; species Lagenorhynchus albirostris. Next base: position 23,289,854 of record NC_083112.1, on the reverse strand, counting down.
TGTTATTTGAGGTGATTTCTCCTCTATTGTGTGGAGCCCTTCACACAGAATCCTGTGAGAATATGGTCTAAGGATGGTGCCCCATCAGTCACCCTGACGTGATTTCTCCATTGTTGTGGGAACTTTCAGGCCAACCTGCACTTTTAAATCCCTCATATGCTTTTCAAAGGAATTTGGCATGTGCTGAAAGTAACTGTTATTTTCGATAACTGCTTTTCTTTCTACAGAGACAAAAGCAAGTGAAAAGAAGACAACTCTCTACCGGAAACTGAGTTCTTGTGAAGAAGTACAGATCAACCTCCATACGCTATTACATCCCTAACGCAGCTCACGCGGCTTCGGCCTGCAGCCAGCGATCAACACGCTACATTTTAGCAATGCAAGTTGAGAAAAAGGATTTACCTTGGAGTCCAGCTGCTGCATGTATGACCAGAGATATTCTATATTGGCTCCAAAAGGGTGGACGTGAAGAAACGTTGATATGATGCCTGAATTAAAAAGACAAACACTGAACATTATTGAGAGGCAAATAAAAGTCTCAGGTGAATAACGTCATCTGACCCCAGGGACAGTTTTGTCAGGCTGAGTCGTGGTCTTGCCATTTCTGACGGCTCTCGGCAAGCATTCAATAACTGCACGTTTTGAAGACGGTAATGGTAACACGGCCAACAGAACACTGTCTCCTGGAACGACAGTAGTTGGAAAAGCGAGACTCTAAGAAAACACATGGATGAATGAAGGTATTTCTAAACAAAGACTCCTGGAAGCATTTCAACTACCAATTTTATGCTTGATTTGCCAATATAAAATTGTAGTTATTGGAAGGATAAAATGATCCCTTTTCTTTCCCTCACTAGACTCTGCAGTAGGAAAACGGCTCCTACAGCTGTGTCAAATTCCCCTGATCATTACAGCTGCTAGTTACAAAGAGTATTTAATCCCTATTTCCCCTCACTGCTACTTGAGGGAAGCACAAATCCTTGCCGTCTCCCCCTGGATCTCGCTGTTGTTTTAAGGGAGCCAGCCTGCTCTCTCCTTCTCGCTGCTGTAATTTACAAGATCATTTTAAAAGGCCCAGGAATGGACGGTTTGGCTGGAGTCTGATTATAAATCAGAGGGCTTTTCCATCGTGAAATTCAACCGTCAACATTGTACTGACGGATGAAAAGCCGAACGGTAGCGTCAGGGCTGACGTAAAAGCATTACCCTCCTACCCTCCCTGCTCTTATAACCAGAATCAAAATGGTGAAAATGAGGACGTCAACTCCATAGGCTGTATCCTTCTATGTGTTAAGAAACTGGGTTCCGACGGACACTTCTGGCTTCTCTCTGAAACAGGCTTTGAGATGATTCAAATTTGAGGAGAAGGCCTCAACGTTCTGTTTATTGTGATGCTTTGGTGCTCGAAAGCCAAAGGTCAGAGGCTTCAGACCCACAGGGCAAGCACAGGCCGAGCACATCGTTCTGCACTACGTCATGCTATGCATTGCAGGGTGGCCTTGGATTGACCTGGGATAGGGTCTCACGGCCCCTGATCTCCGGTGTGATGCCTGCGATGCCCTGGATGAGTGTCAGTTTCTAAAGAAAAGTTCTCAGTTTATCCTTAGGCTGAGAGCAGAGAACCAAAGAGTCTACACAAGTACTTTCGAGACCTAGCCTCAGAACGCTGCTTTTATGTGGGTTTTCTTGGTGGACAGTGAAATGAGGAACACAGAGACGATTAGTTACATTTCTCCATAAAGTTAAAACCCCAGTCTTCAGAGATTGACCTTTTCCCTGAAATATAAAGAACTACTGTTTTATTCTGAGATTAAGTTCTTCGTTTTTTGTTAAAATGTCCTTCTCTTATGAAATAATGGTGATGACAGAAGGTAACAGTGGTAGTGTTAATCTCTTTAAGTGGCAAATAGCCATTTTTAATATACGTAAGTGGGATTGTTTTGTCCCCCTCCTACCACTTTGTTAATTTATGTTTTAACTATATAGACCTGGCAACTACTTCCCTGTGTCTGAAATTCTCAAATCTCGTGAGGTGGCACTATAAGTAACTGCGTCACCAGTAAGAGTTAAAGTACAGAATCCCATGAATGATTTACTTAGAAAATAAATGAGAATAGAAGTATTTAAAAAAATAACATTTCCATTTGCATTCCTTCAGTGGGAGAGAGGGGGCAGAATTCTTATGGGGAATTGATTTTTTTTTTTTTTTTTTGGCCTCGCCATGCTGCGTGGCTTGTGGGATCTTAGTTCCCCGACCAGGGATTGCACCTGGGCCCTCAGGAGTGAAAGCACCGGGTCCTAACCGCTGGACTGCCAGGGAATTCCCAAGGGGAACTGCTTCTATCTCAGGATGGTGAGTGGGGCTTTCCCTGCTGTCCCAGGCTGAGGACAAGTGGTGCTATGTCTACTGCTTTCCACAGAGAGCCTCCAACAAACGGTAGGCAGACCCCTGCCCCCTAGGAGGAGGAAAGGAGGACGGGGATGGGAGGAGTAGTCAGTGCTGGCTGGCTTTGTGAGAAGGCGAGGGTGTTCCCAGTGAGAAGCTTTTCTCTTCTGTTAAATGCGATGCTCCCAGGGAGCGCCTCAAGAGAGCGGCTTGTAGACGCTGGGGAGGGGGGGCCCTGCAAGGCGGCGAAGCACATTCCTTTCCTTGGCTGGACTTCCGCTTAGGCAGCAGACTGACTAATCTGGCTTTGTGCCAGCCGAGCACGGGAGGCGGTGGGGTGCTGTAGCCTTTGGGTGACAAGAATGTGCGAGTTTCCCATGGGACAAGGGGGTATCTCAGAAGGTAGACAGGCTTGAGCAGCCTTACAAGTATCCCAGGGCCCCAGCAAATAGAGAAAAACATTTTTTATGTTAATATCCCTACAGGACAAAGAATCATCAACATCTCCTGGCTAACCTGCAGCCTCTCCTAGAAATGCCCCTGGGAGTGTGACATGAAGTTAGTTAAATGCCTCCAATAGAATGAAGAGGATGGTTCAGAAGAGGATGGGGGTGGGGGCTATGGGGGAGTGGCTGACAACTCTTTTTTTTTTGCGGTACACAGGCCTCTCACTGTTGGGGCCTCTCCCGTTGCGGAGCACAGGCTCCGGATGCACAGGCTCAGCGGCCATGGCTCACGGGCCCAGCCGCTCCGCGGCATGTGGGAATCTTCCCGGACCGGGGCACGCACCTGTGTCCCCTTCATCGGCAGGTGGACTCTCAACCACTGCACCACCAGGGAAGCCCAGACAACTCTTGACCTAAGAAGATGAAGGAGGAAATTCAGGGATACCAGAAGTGGGAGGACCTGGGGTGGCTGCTTTTCTTGCCTCTGTGATGATGGTCTCCCTCACTGTTGACTGTCCCACAGCCCTAATCTTGGGTCTGTAACCGCAAGGAACTCTGCCCTTAGACAGTATTTGTGTGTTCTGGTTCAGTAGCAGGAATATAGTATACAGTTACAATAAATGTGTGTTGAATGAATTTATCCTCTAGAACTGAGAATGGCCAGTGTACTTCTTTAAAATTTCTACTGTTCTATTATTGACAAATCAGGAGAAATAAGAACCTTAAAAATTGCTACCCGTACTAACCAAGGATGTAGTACTCTTTCAAATACCAGGTAACTTCGAGGAATTATTCATCAGTGATTCCTGCCCTTAGCTCATCCTGTTATGAATTCAGGACAGAGTAACTTGGATATTTTGGGCATGGAAACTTTTTATTGAAACTACTTTGCTCATAAAGCTAAGGGGAAAATGCACATGTGGTTTCTATATATCTTTCTAAAATCAGATGAGAAATCCTAATCCGGACATGAGTACTGTTCCCTAGGAGAGTATTTAGAACCATCTTGGTGGGAGCTGATATTAACAAGCCATTAGCTTTTCCTTATAAAAGTTGAGCAATTGCCACTAAAGACATGTGGGGTCAAAGCAGGTAGTTAAATAAAGGTTTTCCAAGCTCTTCCTCTGGATGGCAACCAAGTTCTTCAGTATCGCTAGAGAGGCAGTGGAAATGGGAACACCCTTAGTCATCCTCCTCCAAGTACTGCACCCCTCCTCCCCACCTTGATCCTGCCCAGGCCAGTGGCATCACAGAAGCATCAGTCACAGCGTCTGAGAAAATGTAGTTTCTAGGCCCGGGCTCTGGATCAGATTCACTTCGGGGAAGCTTCCTAAACAATCAAACTAAAGTCTCTGCTTAAGCTCCTTTAAAGGAACTGGGATGTTTCCTGAGAATGGGGGAAAAAAAAAAAAAAAAAGGATAGTTGTAACTCAAAATGCAATGAAAAATGCTACAAACCCAGAATTGGAAACTATTTATGGTTCTCTGGAAGACCATAAACACTGTAAAGGCTGGGTAAAAGGAACACTAGGAACTGAGGGTGGAGAACTCAGCCACTACTGAACGGGTGGGTCTCCAAAGGGATGACTCAAGAATTGGTCTTGGCTGGTCCCATGGAGAAGCGAGGTCTCCACACTGAAGAATGGGCTTCCCAACAGTGGAAAATACAACTGTAAGTAGCTAATTTAAGAAAATAAAGAAGGAATAGAGGAGGCTGTCAGTACTCTTGAGTTTCCTGCACAGTTTAGGGCCTGAAACACTACTTTAGAAAGATACACAAACCAGCTCCAGACAGCATGTGGCAAATCCCTCATCAGGAAGAGGCCCCTTTAAACAAGCACATAAAAGCATTCTGAGCTTTTCCCGCCAACATCATCTAGTTTATTCTCATGTTTAGATGTCACCGAGACCAAGGGAGTGACATTTAAATTAACCAAGTAGTGCTAGATTTTTACTGATTCATTTCCTTAGCAGCAATTAGATGCCAAGGTCCTAGGGACACAGCATTGCCCAGACCGACAAGGTTCCTGTTCTTGGAGAACTTATATTCTAGGTAAGCAACACAGACGATAAATGCAAGGATTAAAAAAGGAGATATGTTCAGAGAGTGGTGGGCATATTGCAGAAAACAAAACAGGTAATAGGACAGGAGTGGGGAGTATCCTCAAGCTTGGTGGAGGGCTGCTTTATAGGAGGTCAAGGAAGGTGAATTTCTCCGTGTGTCAGATGAAGAGGAGTCAGCCACAGAGAGCCTGGGGGAAGGTGACTCAGGTACAGGCACCAGCGAGTGCAAAGGACCTGAGGTGGAAATGGGGTGGCAGGAACAAACTTGGCTTCAGAGTGGTGCAGCATGCGTTTAGAGGTAGGTGGGGAGCCAGATCACGTAGGGTCCCAGTTTAAGGGGGCTGGATTAAGCTCTAAACATAGCAGGAAACCAATGGAAGGGTTCTAAGCAGGGGCATGATATGAGCTGAATTATGTTTTCAAATTTTCATTCAAGCTGCTGTATGGTGAGTAGACAAAAGGGAAACTGGGAAACCAATTAGACGTGTTTGCAACAACCAATGGATCACTGAAGAGATCAAAGAGGAAATAAAAATATACCTAGAGACAAATGACAATGAAAACACCACGATCCAAAACCTATGGGACACAGCAAAAGCAGTTCTAAGAGGGAAGTTTATAGTGAGATAAGCTTACATCAGGAAACAAGAAAAATCTCAAATAAACAACCTAACCTTACAGCTAAAGCAATTAGAGCAAGAAGAACAAACAAAACCCAGCATTAGTAGAAGGAAAGAAATCATAAAGATCAGAGTAGAAATAAATGAAATAGAGACTTAGAAAAAAATAGAAAAGATCAATGAAACAAAAAGCTGGTTCTTTGTAAAGATAAACAAAATTGATAAACCTTTAGCCAGACTCATCAAGAAAAAAAGAGAGAGGGCGCCAAGTCAATAAAATCAGAAATGAAAAAGGAGAAGTTACAACTGACACCACAGAGATACAGAGGATCATGGGAGACTGGTATGAGCAACTATACACCAATAAAATGGACAACCTAGAAGAAATGGACAAGTTCTTAGAAAGGTACAATTTCCCAAGACTGAACCAGGAAGAAACAGAAAATATGAACAGACCAATCACCAGCACTGAAATTGGATCAATAATTTAAGAACTTCCAACAAACAAAAGTCCAGGACCAGATGGCTTCACAGGAGAATTCTACCAAACATTTAGAGAAGAGTTAACAGCTGTCCTTCTGAAACTATTACAAAAAATTGCAGAGGAAGGAACACTTCTGAACTCATTCTATGAGGCCACCATCACTATCACCCTGATACCAAAACCAGACAAAGATATTTTACCAAAAAAGAAAACTACAGGCCAGTATCACTGATGAACATAGATATAGAAGTCCTCAAGAAAATACTACTAAATCAACTCTAACAGCTCATTAAAAGCATCACACACCAGGATCAAGTGGGATTTATCCCAGGGACGCAAGGATTCTCCAGTATCCGCAAATCAGTCAATGTGATGCACCACATCAACAAACTGAAAACTACAAACCATGTGGTCATCTCAATAGATGCAGAAAAAGCTTTTGATAAAATTCAACATCCATTTAGGATAAAAACTCTCCTGAAAGTGGGCACAGAGGCAACATATCTCAACATAATATACAGATTTCTTTTTCTCTTATGGACTCTTATTCTTAAAATTGTATTGCTACTGGCACCAAAACAGATATATAGATCGATGGAGCAGGATAGAAAGCCCAGAGATAAACCCACGCACCTATGGCCAACTAATCTATGACAAAGGAGGTAAGAATATACAGTGGAGAAAAGACAGTCTCTTTTACAAGTGGTGCTGGGAAAGCTGGACATTGACGTGTAAAAGAATGAAATTAGAACATTCTCCAACACCATACACAAAAATAAACTTAAAATGGGTTAAAGACTAACTGTAAGACTGGATACCATAAAACTCCTAGAGGAAAACACAGGCAGAACACTCTGACATAAATCACAGCAAGATTCTTTTGGATCTGTTTCCAGGAATCTCAGCTCTGCAGAGGAATAGATGTCTCTAGACACAGGCATATTAGCTGGAAACCTACAGAGGACTGACCAGAAGACTGGAGAGCCATCAGGGAGGGGTTATGTGAAATCTGGGTCTCCCACTGAGCCACTAGGGGACAGTTGTCTGCAGGTGGCTGCAGAGTGACAGAGCATTTATGAGAAGTGGAGAGAGACAAGACTGGGAGTGGGTAGCAGAAGAGGGATCAAACACTTGTGGTGTGGTCTGACGTTTCTAAGCGCCTTGGGATTCTAAAAAGCTTTAATTTTCCCAAAAGCAGTTTTTCCTACTTATTTGGTGATTATAATACCTGATCTTGTACAGTTAGGTTTTTAGTTTTTTAAAAAATATCTGTCTTTCTGTCTTATTTTAACTAAACTCCTGAGACTGTATTTGGGCCTTTCAGTAAATTGTTCCTTGTATCTGAAATGGCCTTGACAACTCCCCATCTAACCAGAGGAAACTCTATTCATCCTTTAGGGCTCCCTCAACTGTCCTTTCTTCCCACAAGGCATCTGCAGCAGAAATAGCTCCTTCTCTGTATTTCTGATTTTAGTTTCATGGTCATTAACTACTTTCTTTCTCACTAGTCTATAAAATTCTTGAGGGAAGAGATCACCTTATCACCACCGTCCGCTAAGATACATCCTGGTACATGGCAGGCCACTAGCTCCCAAAACACAGTCCCAGAGGTGACTGCTTCAGTATCACCTTGGATGTTAGTTTTACAATACACAGAATCTCTGTGTGTGAGGACAAAGATTCTGTCTTTTAAACAGGCTGCCCAGATGATTCTTTTCCACAATGAAGGCTGGTAATTTTTAGAGTAGGCTCTTGACAAATGTTTGTTGATTTACTGATATGGACATTTGCATCTTGGAAACAAGATTTAGGTCAATGACTCATTCTTTATGGTCAGTAGCTTTCAGACAAGAACACACTCCCCAGATAACTTTTCTCAGGTGCAGACTAAATATAGCCTCAACTCTATTCACTGAAAACACCAAAAAGTCGCCACTCGACCTTCTTTAAGTGTTTTCTCTACATCTCCTTCATCTGCTTCCTAACACCCATGTATAAGGGGGGACATTTCCAATTCGGATATAGGCTGGCTGTGAGGAGATGGGTTAAATGGTCAGAGTGATGGAAATGGTGGTGGTGGTGGTAGGAGGGGAGGGGCTTGATGTGAACAGTCATCTTGGTTCCCCATAATATGTATGTCCTGATCCGCAGAGGAGTCACGATGGTACGTGAAGAAGCTTGCCTGATCGTTAAGAATGTGAGGATGGTTCTCCGGGGCCTGGGGGAGTCTGGAACAGCAACTTTATAAACAGAGTTGTTGAGAAGGTCTTGACTATATTTGGATGGGATTTACAATGATGACCAGCATTGACAGGGTGCCTGTCAGGGCTGCTGGGATTGGAAATGTGTTGTGTTGGAATTAATTAAAGAGCAAGAGAAGATGGAGTGATACAGACCCAGGGTTAGACTGTCAACATCTCCTCAGAGCTATTTGCCTGTCAATAAAAAATTCTGATCCATTCTCCTTCATAACAATAGCCAGGAGTTTCCAACCAAACACAGCTCCAAAGCTTTGGTCCTAAACCAGAAGTACTGACTCATCCTCTCCCACACAAGTTCAACGCATGCCAAATCCAACATGTAGGGCACATGTGGAAGGAACCAGGAGCTCTGGCATAGACACTAGGCAATGTCAAGCTGACCTAATGTGTGGTTACCATACAGTGTTGAGATATAAAATGCTACCCTCCAAAACTCCCATAAAAATGTAATTCTTTTAGGTTCAATTATATGCCAACCTGTCTTCACAAGGACTGATTGCATAATAAATAATCTAGCAATCAATAATGAAGTGCTTCCTAAGGGCCTAGCTACTTTAGTTGAGTTGGAACATAGCGCCTGATGCTATGTTCACTGTCAAGCAGAAAGTTTGGTAGCATGGTGGGTCTCCCAAGGGACTCAGGATCGAAATCTGCAAAGCTCCAAGTAGTGTTACTGATGAAATTCCATTGATCTTCTGTAATGTATATAAAATTTATATGTCTTAAAGACACCAATTTTATAAAACGGTCGTGAGAATCTCTGGAAAGAATATACTCTTTTGCCCAGATCAATTAATGTCACCAATAACTAGGATTGCTCATTATTTAGGAAGCTCTAGCCTCAGTTTTATGTGTTCTGTAGATGAAATCCATTTGAATAGCTTAGCTTTCACTCCCCTTTTCTCTTCCAGGCAATCAAGATTTGTGCCACTGTGCATTTTTTATATAACATCTGTGTGTCCCAACAGGGGGTTACCTGAATATATTTGCGTATAGCACATATATAGGCATCTACACGTGCTGAAGATTTTGCCAATAAGCATTTCCAATACAAGGGAGATTTTCTGCTGTGCTCCTAGCCTTTTAGAGTGACTTAGAGCAGGCCTACTGTATCCTATACATGGGTTTAGTTATTCCAAGAGAAGATTCCAGGGAAATTGCAGAGTATTCCTGACCCCTCCAGATGTATCAGAAGTCCAGGGGGCTCCCAGAATCATTCTCCCCACAAGTGTTCTTCAGAAAAGAGTAGACCCAGCACCAGAAACTCCCTTCTCTCTCTAGCCTGGTCCAGAGCAGTCTTGGACCCATATTCTGTCATTCCGTCTCTATCACAGTCCTTATCTGGATTCCAGAAGCTGCAGGAGAGGTCTTTATGGTCCCAACATTTAGATTTCTACAAAACATGAACGGCCAAACTCAATTAGCAGAGAGGCACGTTTAATGGCGGGGACAACTGCACCCTTCGGCAAGATTCGTTTAGCCAGTCTTGGAAACTCTTCTCTACCCTGGCATTCTTTTGAATGATTACTCTCTCTTTGACTACAAAACAGTGTAAGTACCTAGGAACTGGGGGGTAGGGCTTGGGCAGGAAGTCACATCTGTAATAAAACTTCCATTAAACAGAGTAAAATAAAATATTGTGGTGGAGAGGTAATGGAGACATGGAGGGAAAATTAAATTCCTAAATTTAACCAAACCTTAAGTCTCCAGCCTCCCTTCTACCTAAACAGTCTCATATATTCATTCAAATTGAGTGTCACATGCTGTTTTTCTTTTGTTCAATGCTGAACTTTCAAATGCTAATCTGAGGGACCCGTTTAAGAGACCAAAAGTGAGAGAAAAGGCCTGGAAAATTTGGAGTTGGCTGTACCTAATTTTTATTGAGGATCCCGACTTACTAAATTTTTAATTCCAAACACAGTTGAATTTACCAATTTTTAAGTTTTTTCTAATATTGGAGACCTCAGCAGAGTTGACATGTTATAAACGTAACCCTCGTATTTACTCCCATTAACCTACAGTGTGTAAAGCATATTGTTTTAAAACTTGTGAGGTGGCTGATTGAAAAAAAAGTTTGTGTCGTGTGTGTGTGTGTGTGTGTGTGTGTGTACACATGGTCCCCAACTTACAATGGTTCAACTTAACGATTTTTTTGACTTTATGATGGTGCGAGAGCAGTACACATTTAGTAGAAACCATAGTTCAAATTTTGAATTTTGATCTTTTCCCCACCTAGTGGTATGCAAGTATCGTATTCTGACACTGGACGGCGGTATTGAGACGAAGTTCCCGGTTAGCAACACGATCATGAGGGTGAACAACCGACACACCATTCTGGACCCACACAACCAATTCTGTTTTTAACTTTCAGGAGGGTAGTTAATAAATTACATGAGATATTCAGCACTTTATTATAAAACAGGCTTTGTGTTAGATGTTGCCCAACTGTTAGCTAATAAGTATTCTGAGCATGTTTAAGGTAGGCTGAGCTAAGCTACGATGTTTGGTAGGTTAGGTGTATTAAATGCATTTTTGACTTACATATTTTAAACTTATGATGCGTTTATCGGCATGTAACCCCATCATAAATTGAGGAAGACCTCTGTGTGTGTGTGTGTGTGTGTGTGTGTGTGTGTGTGTGTGTCCGTGTCTACACCTATAGTAATTTATATATAAATACTGTAAATAAATTTATATATGTAAAATAACATAGTGTGCGTATATATATAATCTATCCATCTATCTATATATACAGTAACTATTTAGCAGATATTGTAAATGAACTATGTTCTCCAAGGAGAACATAAAAGGAGAAGCAGCAGTCTATTGTGAGAGGAAGGAAATAAAGAAAATGGATACCCATTTCCATTTTTTTACCGTCAAGTGGTCTATATTATTCAGACTTAAAGAGGGAGAGTTTACTGCTGATCATTAATTACGTGCTCTGTTCATACCCTGAAAGTATCATGGGGGAAATCACAACTTTGTCACACTGAGCGAAAGAGAAACAGTTGTCAGAGTTTGACACATTTTCCAATAGGAGAAAAATCCAGTTGCTAACTACATACAGGTTCATTTTGGGTTCCTGGAACTGATAGCACATCAGCATGTCTTATGAAATTTGTGCACGGCATGTTATCACAGCTGTATATCATCACAGAGGGAAAAAAATAATTGGTTTTCCTTGGAGTAGCTCTAAGTTGATGTCATATTCAATAACCTTGTAGTTGAAAAAATCTATAGATGATGGATGAAGTTGGGACTATCTTTTGAATTTAATTCCTCCTGTGCCACCTTCTGCAGGACCTGATGTACCTGTCATTTTGAGGTGAGCGCATGCAATATTTAGAAACTGCAACCAGGCGGTACTTCTGCCAGATAACGAACCACAGAAGAACAGTTTGTCTCATGTGTACAACAGCCTCGTTCCTCACTCTTAATCATGCCATAGAGGAGCCAGGCTAAACTTGGAGGCTAACACTGGGGTCAGTGCCAAGGTGCAGCTTGAATCAGTGCTGTGCATCAGGGAGTGAAGCTGGTGGCTTCTCCTTCTCTGGATTTGAGAACTCTGGAGACAGCCTTAAATATACAGGCTTCGAAGGTGGGGTCCCAGGCACGGTACCACCACAGCCCCACTGAGAAGACTTCCTTATGAGACTAAGTACTGCTTTTGTATACACTGATCACTATCAAGTGGGGACAGGGTTGGATTGCGAGTCTGGGGTTAGCAGATGCAAACCGGTATATACAGGATGGATAAACAACGAGGTTCTACTGTACAGCACAGGGGACTATATTCAATATCCTGTGATAAACCATAACGGAAAAGAATATGAAAAAGAATGTATACATATATGTATAACTGAGTCACTTTTCTGTACAGCAGTAATTAACACAACATTGTAATTCAACTATACTTCAATAAAAGATAAATAAATAAGAAAAGAGAGAATATTTAGAGCTTTCTCTGGTCCTGACAAAGAAAAAGCCAACTTAGATATATTTCGTGGGGCAACTGAACATGTTTAGGTGAACAGCAACTTCCTTGCTGCTTCTTTCCCCTTCCTTAGTGGCCAGCTCGTCTTATTTATCTTGGATAAATGAGTCCAGACCTGTGCAGGGAAGCCTGGCTAGACTGTCCTAGATTGGCCTAGCACTGTAGTCTAGATGTCCCTGTATCATCAGCATTTCAGGCTTGGCCTTGGGACTGACCTCAGGACGTGGCCGCTCCCGAGCCTGGGGATCTGGCTTGGTGTGGAACTTTTGCACTGAACCCAACCTGGCATCCAGTTGTGTCCACATTTTGAAATTCAGATTTATAACATGTGAAATGCAACTTAATCTGTTTTCCTTGTACTCAGTTTTATGTTGGATAACCAACTGATATACATAGTTACAGAAGAGCAAAGTCCCCACTGGCTTGCATGCCCCTAATTTGAAATGTGTGTAATACAATCTTGATGAAGTTAATCCTACCTCTGACAAAGCTTTTAAATCATTAACAAGTTGGAGGTGAATTACTTAAATACTGTGTAAGTGAATTATTACCTACGAGAGAACAGATGAGGAAAACAGCATTTCCTTACCGATCAGCAGAGCTTCTTTCTCTGATTTTAAGCCTTGGCTTCTTTTCTCAATATTGTTCTCTCGGTCTTGGTTGACCAATGCGACTGTCAACACATTAATTTCCTATAAAGTTAAAAAACAAAAACATATAGGTGTTTATGTAGATTCTGTGCATTCCAACAAAAGCCACCAGGTCTTTTAAACTCTATAAAAGAGGTCATCACGTCCACTTATAACTGAAGATCAACTTTTATAAGTGATTGATCTATTTGCCCAAGAGTAGAAAAGTAATTCTAAAACTTAGCCTCCTAGCTACTGCTCCCAGCAAACTAAGTAACTCTTTGCAAAAGTGGCACATTTTGTGCAGTTATCTTACGTTTTTAATCCATGTTTTGATAAAACTGTTAGCAACAACGATTTGACTTTAGCTACTTTAACAAAGTTTTTATTTCAAATATGAAAAAATTTCCTGAAAAGCATATACAGACTCATTTATAATACTATGCAAGTAATTTGTGTGAGTGTGTGGGGAAACAGGGCCTATTGGGAAGGTGAGATAGAACTGTTGTTAGGAGTGTTTAAGGTGAGTAAGTCTATGTCCTTATATATAACTGCAAAAGGTTGAAAAAGCAAAGGTTGGTAAATCGTTTTCTCTGGAAACTAGAAATGAAGAATTGTACAACAAGCCAGTATGTGAAACATTGAGGCTCGACTATTTTTAGTTCTTTTAGTATTATTATTATTATTCTTTTGCTGTACGCGGGCCTCTCACTGTTGTGGCCTCTCCCGTTGCGGAGCACAGGCTCAGCGGCCATGGCTCACGGGCCCAGCCGCTCCGCGGCATGTGGGATCCTCCCGGACCGGGGCACGAACCCGTGTCCCCTGCATCGCCAGGCGGACTCTCAACCACTGCGCCACGAGGGAAGCCCTCTTTTAGTATTTTTAATTTAAAAACAGAGAAAAAGATTTAACTCATATTCTCCCAGACTGATATTAGGACTCAAAATGGAGAATGATTTAATAGGAGATCAAATTTAATGATCAGAGACTTGCACATATGGGATGGTAGAATCATTAGGGTAGTGGAATCTCATTGGCGGGAAATTTCTCACTTAAGATAGGCCTTAAATAAGGACTAGCACATTGGACAAAGAGTTAAGGATACTGTTTCCATTAGATGATAAGGACTCTGTCAGAAGGACAAAGGGTAGGTAGGGAGGGACAAAGGACAACTTAGATGGTTTGGCAGGTGTTCCCAGGACAGGAACTGGTTACAGGATAGATATTTAGCTAGTTTATATAAATTAACAAAGTTGGCCAGATAAAAGAATATAGGAAGTTATTGGGAGCATTTTGAGCATGTAAAGATTCTACCTGAAGGCATTCAAATTAAGACTGGTCCAAGGCAAGTCGAGCCAGTTAGACTTAAAAGGTCACTAGAAAGATGCTCTTATACTTCTAAAAAGGGATCTTGGGAAGCAGTCCCAGTAGAAACACAATCCAGAACTTGAAAACAACAAACCCAAAGGTGTATGCAGACGGGATCAGAATATTTTATAAAGAGAAGTCACAGGGAATTCCTTCTGTGATGAAATAACATATGGATGTGTTTTAAGGGCTTGAAGAGGTACAGGAGGAAATAGAGCAGAAGGGGAACTCTCATTTCCATTATAGTCAAAGGTGTGTCCGAGCGTGTAAACAAGAGACATGGGTCTTTAACACCATTTAGTGAAGTGGACCAACTTGTGACCATTCAGAAGCGTTACTACTGACTAAGCGTCCTAGAGCCTAAGCCTGCCTCAGGCATGATATAAAAGCTCAGACCCTTCAGAAAGAGACAGACAAATACCATATGATATCACTTAGCTGTGGAATCTAAAATATGACACAAATGAACTTATCTACGAAACAGACTCACAGACACAGAGATCAGACTTGTCGTTGCCAAGGGGGAAGGGAGGAACTGGGGGAGGGGTGGAGTGGGAGTTTGGGATTAGCAGATGCAAACTGTTATTTATGGGATGGATAAACAACGATCTCCTACTGTATAGCACAGGGAACTATATTCAATATCCTGTGATAAACCATAATGGAAAAGAATATGAAAAAGAATGTGTGTGCGTATGTGTGTGTGTGTGTGTGTATATATATATATACACACACACACACACACACACATATACATATATATATGTATAATGGAAGCACTTTGCTGTACAGCAAAAATTAACATTGTAAGTCAACTATACTTTAATAAAATAATTTTTTTTTAAAGTTCACACTATTGCTGACAGAGTCACAGAATTAATGAGATGGGTGAATGCTTTTCTTATACATTTTGCCAGAGACATAATTTAAAGTTAATATGGGTGTGTTTTAAGGGTTAGAAGACAGGACAGTAGTTTTAGATATCCACTTGACGTGCCGTGCTTTTATCTTTTTCCACTATAACAAAAAAGGCGAGGAGTATTGTAATGACTCATGACTCACCGGTTCCTTAGAAAAGTAAAATTAATTTGATTTGTCTGTATTTGTAGTAGAGTTGTTTAATTTAACAAGAGAATTACAGTTATTAGTAGGTGGCGAGTTTGGGGTTGTCTTCAAAGTAGATATAAGCAATATCCGTACCCTCTTTTTGTGTTTTCATTTAGCTAAATTATCATCCAATATCTGTCAAAAGAGCTCCATCATTATAACTGGTTAAAGGGAGTACACAGAGAGAAGGTGGAACTAAATAATTCCCCAAGTCAAACCCTTCTTGCGTTTAAGCTAAGCCTATTTTTACTTTCAGCCACTCAATAAATATTTATGCTGCATACATATATTACATGCCTACCACATGCCAAGGAATGCTACGTTTTAAATGATACTGAGTCTAAAAGTGGCAAGAGGTGCATGCTTACCAGCAAGCAGTTCTTATAAAATGTCTGTAAGAAAGCTTACAGGAAATGTCAGTAGATGGAGCTGGAGAAGTAGGTGGACCGGGATAAGGAGCTTGGATTTTACCTGGAAGGCTTAATGAGTGAAGAGTGTTCAACACAGGAGTTACATGAACAATTCTGCATTTTAGGATACTGGTTTGCAGGAGGTGGAAGTGGGGGCAGGGATGCCAGGTTAGAGCCTATTGCAATTGTCTATTTAATTCTGACCTTTTTATAACGAGGGTAGAACCCAAGTCAGTGATGTGCAGAGGGCGAAACATAAGAGATATTTAAGAGGTAGAACTAAAAAAAATCTGATGACCTGGTGGATGAGGAAAATGTTGAGAATGACTCAGTGCCTCCGCGGAAAGGAAAACAAGAGAAAGAAGCAAGTATGGGTGAAGATAATTTGTCCAAATTGGAACTTAAGGTTTCTATGACATATTGTCAAGATATCTGAGAGAAAGTAGGATCCACAGGTTTTTGAACTTCGAAGCAAGGCCCTGACAGCTCTTTTATGGCCCATTTCTCAAGTTAGTGTTTGCAGCACACAACCCTGATGTCTCCTTCTGGGACAAAGAAAAGGCTTGCTTATTGCTTGATATAAAAGAGATGGCTCCCTCAAGCTCACTGTTCCTCTCCTGTAACGTAATCCACTGTACGTTCAGGCTTCCCTCTGGGCCCCTCTATGGGGGCATGATCAGCCTGTAAGATCCGTGAGGATAAAGCTGGTGAAGCCAGGACCACTGTCTTGGGAGCACAGGATAGAACCTCAGATGGACATCTGCCAAAACCTTCTCTGAGAAGAACCCATCACAAAAGGGACAAATTGACCACGTGGGAGCACATTTTCAAGGATATCAGAGGATATCTAGTTTGTGCTTCATCTCTAACTCTATAAATCCATGCTTCAAGTCTAAGTCCTGGTCCTACCTTAAGAGTTTCACATTCTCTACCCAGAATGTTCCAACTTATCTCTTCAGTAATTGGGGAATACCTTTTACTGGGATGTTGGATCGTAAGTTAGAAAGACTTTGCCCCTTTCTTAAAAACTTCACTGTTCTTTTGACTCATTCCTACCCCAAATCTCTGGAATATAGAAGGAAACTTTCATCATTAGAAACGTAAAATTAGTAGACTCTTTATCTTTTATCACATACACGTCCTTTATCCTGATAGTTGTAATATGTCCTGAAGAATTACGTGTCTACTGGTGAAGGTGTTCCAGGTGCTTAGAGATTGCAAACTGGACGTGGATCAGTGCAGATGGAGGTTATTAAGGACAAATTGTTAATGGTGTACAAAGTATACAGTAGGCAGGAAACATTAGGATGGGGATCAAGAGTTTCCACACAGTGAGATCAATAGGATTATGAAATAGTATTCCAAAGGAAGTGGTGAGAACACCATTCACTTGACACAGTAAAAAGCACTGCAGACTAGAAAATGCACAATAAGTAACAATTCTGCAGTTGGCAGGAGAATGAACAAGGTTATCTAATAAATCTTTTCTCAGTCTACCTTTTAACTCTAATTTCTGTGATACTTAGAAGGAATCATTAAAAGGCTGGAAGAAGAGGTTTTTCAATATCTGAAACTAGATATCATGCAGGTTTTTTTTAGACTTCTTAAAGGTTAAGCTACTCAAAGGCAGAAATTTCCCCTCGAAGAGTCCTTGTCAATTACTTTAAGAAATGGTCAAAGTAGTTTATCCATTTAGAAAAGCTCTTTTTAAATAACTTACTGAGCTAGAACTGTGCTTTGCTGTTGTTCTGTTTTTGTTCCCCTACACCTACCCAAGCCCCTGAGAACCAAGAATACGGTTTCTTCAGCCTGATAAAAGCCTTTCGTTCTTCCTTTCACTGCGTTATTCCTGTGACCTGCTTAATTTTAGTGCTATTTGCTTTCGGCTGCAAAGCCTCTTGAATACATGGTGCATACCCACTGTATCTCCTGTCTCACCCCCTGAAACCTCAACTTTCTCATTAATCACCCGATGAAATTATCCTTTGAAAGATTTTCAGTGACTATTTTCTCAGTCTTCGTACCATGTGATATTTGACATCACTGACTCTGCCCCCTTAAACCGTCTGCCTCATTTGCTTCTGTTACATAAGAAGTCCTGGTCTTTTTCCTCCTGATTTTTTATTTCATCTTCATTGGTTTTTTTCTTCCCTCTGCGGGCCCAGTACACATGGATAAGAAGGTTACTTTCTCCTTTTATCCTCTAACTTTGGTACTTTTGCCAAAGCTCAGTCACCACTTTTTCTTCTCTGTTTCCTTTGATCAGAGTTCTTTCATTCTCACGGGTTCAACTATCGTCACACTTAACTCTTTAACTTCTGTTCCTTATCACCAACTGACCACTGGGTTTGTTTGATCACTTCCCATTTCAAATTCAGAACGAGAGGTGGTCATGAGGTGGTAGGGGACATACTACACGCTTAAGTTTTAGCCTTAGCTCTTCCACTAACAGTTAGTTGACCTGGGGCAAGTTACGCAACATCTTTAAGCCTCAGATCAGTTGTCTAAAAATGAGGGTGCTGGGTAGGGTCCACCATCTCTGAATAATGCTTTATGGAACCCCGTCAGCCCTACAGAGGTGACATGGAAGGTCCAAGGAGCGGATCGCTAGAATTCCCACTCCATTCCTACTTGCTTCTGTTTTATAATACAGGACTTCTATTTAAGGCTTCCTTGAAAGGAATGTCCTTATTTTGAAAAATGTGTGAATCCAAGTCCTTCCTGATGTGGTGGTTCTTCTAAACTTCTATAATTTTATGGCCAACAATTCACCTCCCATGTCAGACTGCATTTTCCTCTAACTTTTCTGTTTCTACTAGTAGCACCGTCATTCTTCCACTTGCAGGCCTTTGATTCATCTATCCCCTAAGGCCTCTCTAGACTTGAATTCTATCCCCTAAGGCCTCTCTAGACTTGAATTCTATCAAGTATCTGTGAAATGTCTCTCATTCCCCTTCCCCATTTCCACTACCAGTGCTCTGCTATCACTTCTCATTTCTTACTGGGACCACCCCAAGAACCTCCTACCCTGTCTATGCCTTTGGTTTCTTCCTCCCCAGTCCACCTTACATGATATTACCAGATCAGTTTCTAAAATGCCGCTTTCATCTTGTCAATCTCCAATTTAAAACTCAGATGCTTTCTGATAACCCGTAGGAAAAACTCCGATGCTTTCCAATAATCCATGGGAAAATCAGATTGAGCCTGGCATTCAGGTTCAATCCTACCGATACAGCCCATCTCCTTTAGATGTTCTGTCCAGATACGTTCAGAGAAAGCTCTCTCCTTTTCTTCACCACCTCCTACATATATTTTTATACATAGCACAAGTCCCGTATCTCTTAAGGGCATTTATTCCAGGCTATTTGTCCATTCTCCTTATCTCAGCACATTTCCCCTGTCACTTCTGTGGCAGCTGGCCACTTACACGTTTGGAATAAACTGAATCACCTGTGTTTGTTTCCTCAACAAAACCGCCAACTCCTTTAGGGCACTCACCATATCCAAGCAAGTGAGACAGCATGGCCGAAAGGGATCCGTGTTCTAATTCTGTCACCATTGTTTATGTACTAGATAACTTTAGGCAGGGTATCTCTGAACTTTCGTTTACATAAATCATGGATAATAACCTATCCCTATCCCCCGGGGTGCTGTGAAGACCAAATGTCATACGTGACATGGTGCTTTTGAAAACTATAACCTTCCAGGAAGGCATCACTATTATTACGATTGTTACTCACTTTTATTATCCTCAGGACTGAGTGGATACAGCACACGTACATAATAAATACTTGGGGTACTAACTCTAGGTGAGAATTCTGTATAAGACCCTGACTACAATGATATAAAAACATGTATGCGAAAGTGATAAATTGTCATGGGATTCAAACTGTACATATTGTCTGTTTTCTAAATGTTCTGTGGCACTGTTCTTCTACTGCTATCCTTATACTTTAAAAATAAATAAAAAGAAGCCTATGACAGGCAGATGCCATGTTGAAGAGCTATATGTAAGCACAGCCACTAGCTGACTACTTGACCGAGTAACATACCAAACGACATCCTCCCCACACCACACACATATGAAATCTACCCTGTGGCCCTCCAAGGGCTGGCGGGCCCTACAGC
This sequence comes from Lagenorhynchus albirostris, assembly GCF_949774975.1. Lineage (NCBI taxonomy): Eukaryota > Metazoa > Chordata > Mammalia > Artiodactyla > Delphinidae > Lagenorhynchus > Lagenorhynchus albirostris. The sequence continues at coordinate 23,269,954 of NC_083112.1, read as the reverse complement.
TCCTAGTGCAAGGTGAGTGGGGCCGTTGTCAAGGTCCGCATGGTAAAGATTCCTCATGTCACTTCCCACACCGTCACCACCACACCATAAGGCCTGACTCTTAGACATCACACTCCATGGAACCAAGGGCCCTGTAGACTATGGTCAAGATGCCAGTTAGCTACTTCAGTCTCCTTTACTCAGAATTTTTTCAGAGTACCCAAAGTAATCCAGCAAGTGACAGGCCAGTCTCCACTAACCTTCAGGGATTCCTCGTAAGATTAGAACCATGGTCGGAGGAGGAAGGGGGATGGGGATACGTCTCACACCTTCCTTTATGAGCCAATGACTATCACGTTGCAGGTGCCCAGTGGCTGATAAATGAAGGAACGGCCCACAGACAATGGCCTGGAATAGTGAAAAAAAAATGATGGATCTGGACACAGAAGACTGGCTCTAATTGCCACTCGCTGTGTACCCTTGTTTCATGATTCCTGTTTGTAAAGAGAGGGATTTGAAGCAGATGAGCTCTACAGTGTCTTCTTGCTCCCATATTTCATCTCTGCTGTGTGCCCTTTTCCCTGACTTGGAGTTTCCCTTCAGAGTAAGGCAGCCAACGTGGTACTGACAAGGTTCACTTATCCTGGATTTCAGTGCCAATAAAATTAGAAGGAAGAGAAGAAGAAGAGGGAGGAAAAAAACATTTAAAAAGCAAATGGATGAGAAAAGGATTGATGAGAATGAGTAACTGAGTAAGCTTCAAAATTTCTTACGGTTCAAGGGAATGCAGGATCTCGGGAATTTTCTGTGGCTTAGAAGTCCCAAGGCCTCACTAATCTTACCAGTTGCTGAAGGTTGGTACTGCCAGTCCTGAGGGTCATGGGTCCCCACCCACCTGTCCCTTTTCTCAGAAGCCTTTGATGTCCAGGGTCTGCAGAGGGGAGCCTCAGAGGCCCAACAGGCTTCAGTCTCAGAGAGACCGTTTGAGAGCAGATGTGTGGAGCGCCGGCCCTCAGCCAACAGCTAGTGATTCATCACAACACTAGCACATTTTACACACTGGGATATGAGCCACCGCATTGGGCTTCAGTTGCTGGACTCAGACCCAGAGTGCATGCATTATGTCCTAAGACAACTCCAAGATTTTCTAAGATTTCCACTTGCAAAGATTAAAATCAGTGAGAACAGGTTATGCATCATAAAAAGGACCCTTTAAGGGCTTCCCTGGTGGCGCAGTGTTTAAGAATCCGCCTGCCAATGCAGGGGACACAGGTTCGAGCCCTGGTCCAGGAAGATCCCACACGCTGCGGAGCAACTAAGCCCGTGCGCCACAGCTATTAAGCCTGCGCTCTAGAGCCCGTGAGCCACAACTACTGAGCCCGTGTGCCACAACTACTGAAGCCCGCGTGCCTAGACCCTGTGCTCCACAACAAGAGAAGCCACCGCAATGAGAAGCCCGCACACTGCAGTGAAGAGTAACCCCTGCTGTCCACAACTAAAGAAAGCCCGCTCACAGCAACAAAGACCCAACGCAGCCAAACATAAATGAAGAAATAAATTTAATTTAAAAAAACCTTTTAAAAAATAAAAAGGACCCTTTAAAAAAGAGAAAACTCACTGTGATTTAGTTACCAGAGATATCCACGTAAAGCATTTCTCCTGGTGGCTTTCTTTTTAGATCACTCTTGGTTATATTTATTTAATAAACACATACAGTGCTTAATTGGTGCAGGTAGTATTATAAGAACTTTACAAATATGAGCTCACCCAATCCCCCTAACAGCTCTAGGAGGTCAGTACATTTTACAGATGAGGAAAATGAGGAATGGAGAGGCCAGGGACTTGTCTAAGGTCACACAACTAGTAAGAAGCAGACTCAGGATGTGAACCGATGCTGTCTCACTCCAGACTCTTAACCGCCATGCTGGGCTGCCTCTCTTGAATGGACTGTAATGTCAGCCCATTACAGTCCTTGTCAACTGAAAAATGCCGGTTGACGACTGGGACGCCATCCCCTTGTGAGGGCTGCCAGCAGTCCGGGCCTCTTGGGGGGCCAGCAGGGGCCCCATGCTGGCTGATGAGCGGTGGCTTGGGTGCAATCGTGAACGCAAAGGGGAGCAGAGCAGAAGGGCAGCAGGGGCCTGGCCCAGGAGCAGTGTTAGCTGGGATGGGCCTGGCTCTCTGCTGCTGTTAGGTGGTGACACCTTGTCCTTTGGCCAAGTGTGACTTGTAACCATGGTTACAACAGGCACGCAGTTTGGAAGATGTGTGCAGGGGAAAGCCGAGGTCGAGGCAGCGCTCCAAAGACCAAATGAGGGCCACGGGCAGGACCGGCCAAGCAGATGAAGAGACTCGGGCAGGGGGACTGGGGGAGCCCCAGCTATACCCCAAGTATGTGATAATAAAGCAGAACCACTGAGGTGATGGGATAAAAGAGAAAAGCGGGGGATACAGAAGCCATTCTAAAGGAAGAACGGACAGAGGAAAGAAAAGAATTAAAAACTTTTCGGCAAAGTCTGGACCACTAGCAGAATAATGATGCTAGAATCAGAGGTCACAAAGAATGAGAAGTACTGGCTCCAGTATTTCAGAAATACTGGATGTGAGGTCTTGGAAAGGTAGCGGGAAATATGGGTCATTGGCTCAGGATAGCATCTGGGCTGGCAGGGGCTCTCCAGCCCATCTGCCATCTCTCCCCCGTCCCGCAGGTAACGGGGGAGTTGTCCTTGCCACCCTCAGAGTGTCTCTGCCTGGTCTTCATGTGCCCGCTCTACCTGCAGTCATTTCTCTACAAAGCGACAGTGTCCTCAGTTGCTAGCACAGTCCCCTGCACGTGGTAAATCTTCAACCAATATTGTTTGAAAGAATAAATGGTAGACTCTCGGTAATATTTGTTGAATGAATCTGTTATTACCCAGAGAGGATAAACTTCATAGGTGAGACCGACTGGCAGTCACAGGATCTGGTCAGTACCCTTGGCTGGGAGTGATTTCCCAGAAGTCTAGGAGGACCACATATAATGGAGAGGGGAAAAAACAATGCAGTCACTTCGGGTATTTTACCTTCTTCTGGTCCCTAAATGTATTTGATGCAGCATCATTTTAAAGTAAAATAATTTCTTTACTACTTTAGATTTAGACAGTAAAAAGTTAACTTTGAGTTTGTATCTATTATTAGTGCTTTCAATATATATATATATATATTTTTTTTTTTGGTACACGGGCCTCTCACTGCTGTGGCCTCTCCCGTTGCGGAGCACAGGCTCCGGACGCGCAGGCTCAGCGGCCATGGCTCACGGGCCCAGCCGCTCCGCGGCATGTGGGATCCTCCCGGACCGGGGCATGAACCTGTGTCCCCTGCATCGGCAGGCGGACTCTCAACCACTGTGCCACCAGGGAAGCCCTTCAATATGTTTTTAAATTAAATATTAACCTTTTTTTGGGAGACCATAATATAAGCTTATAAACTTTTCCCTTTCTTTTCCTGTTTAAAATTTAAGATAATTCTCTAGTTCACGTTCTTTTTTTTTTAACATCTTTATTGGAGTATAACTGCTTTACAATGATGTGTTAGTTTCTGCTTTATACCAAAGTGAATCAGCTATACATATACATATATCCTCATATCCCCTCCCTCTTGCATGTCCCTCCCACCCTCCCTATCCCACCCCTCTAGGTGGTCACAAAGCACCGAGCTGATCTCCCTGTTCTATGCGGCTGCTTCCCACTAGCTATCTATTTTACGTTTGGTAGTGTATATATGTCCATGCCACGTTAATTCTTAATAATAACGTTTCTTGGTTTTCTCTTTACAAATATATATACTGGAAGAAAACGTACAGAATATAGATTTTAAAAATTAACTGGAATTCTACTACTCAGATATAAGCACTATTAACATTCAGATATTTACCTTTCATATTTTATATATAACCCTCCTCCCACATACTCATATATAGTATTATGTAATATATATACACACACATGAATGTATATATATATAGTTGTGTGTGTGTATATATATAGTTGTTTAATTCTTATTTGAAAAAACAGGATTATCCCACATATACTTTTAACAAGAGAACCCTGATAGGAAAGAGTAATTCAATTTTGTAATGTTTTCCATTAAAAACTAAGAGCATACTACTGCCTGGATCATAACTTAATTATGGCTATCACAGTTCACACCAAGCTTAAACTATGGTCTCAAGCTGGTGATGAGATGCCTTTCTTTTGGCATAGTTTTGTGACAATCATATTAAATAAAACCTATGTAAAAATGAGAAAAAAATCTTTTGTATTCCTTTAGCTCCATTCATCATTTAAAGTGTAGGTTGTAGTGTTTTATTTTAGTTTTCCTATATGCTGCCATAAATGTTGCCAAGTGAAAAAAAATACACTTGATCTCAAAAACAGTTGTGTGTTTCTCTTCAACACGTAAAAAATGGAACCCATACTACTATATCCACACAAGTGAGGCTACCCTTCAGAGCCTGAAAAAGTACTGACATGAAAAATCTCCTTAACCAATAAAAATGGAGCAGCAAACAGAAGAAACTAAAGCGAAATACTTTAAAATGTATGTACGTGCATCCAGAATTAGTCAGTTTGATTCATCTTGTATGATACTGACTCTATTGTGGGTAAAGATTAATTGTATTATGGTGCTCTTGGCATGTTATTTTCCCAGTCCATTTCTCAATATGACATTTCATATTTTTCTCTGCTACAAAGCACTCACTATCATAACTTTCACCTGCTGAGTTTACGTTACTAATGATAATATTAAAATTCAGAGTCTTTTTGACCTGTACAGAGGTAAATTAGGTCATGAGAATAGATGGGATGCAATCTGATAAATGGGAAAGAGAGACATTTCATTGTTATTAAAGTAAAATCAAATTTTACAAGGTTTGCCAGCCATACTGTGAGATCTTAGTAAACATTAGATAGCCTCCCCTCCCTAACACACCAAAATCCAATTCTCTCTTCTCACTGCATTCTTGCATATGCCACCTACGAGAAATACTCCAAGAACAAAGTGGTCTGGATTGCTGATGCACGGTTCATGGTGGATGTAGAATTTGGGGTCCTCTGAATTAAAAAATAGTAGGAATAAGGGCAATGATTATAATACTAATCGTTAGCTCTTGCTGAGTGCCTGGTAGATGCCAGGTGTTGGTCCTGCTATTATCCCCATTTTACAGATGATAAAATCGAGGCACAAATAAGCTAAGTACTTTCCCCAGCTCACATACCTAGAGAGTAGTGGCTGTAAGACCGGGCCCCAGGTAGCCAGACTTTGGAGCTATTAGTCTATACTGCCTTCTGTCCAAGTTACTTCTCAGGGAATCACAACTTCTGGACTTCGTTCAAGCCCCTAATCCCAGGCCAAGTCCTTTCCTTGCTGAGAACACTGAAGCCAGTGTTTGGTGATTTCCCTTTTCAGCACCTGCTGTCTCCACAAGGGGCCATGTGCTCCTTGAGGATGGTGACCAGGCTGTGATCGTGTGTGCTCCCAACACACAGCACTCTGTCTACAACACTGCACTGCCCATTGCGTGGACTTGGGTGGACACAGGAACAGCTAGTTAGTTGTGAGTCCACCTATCTTTTGTGTATTCTCCAAATGGCTGTGATTTCTTATAAACCAGAGCCTGGCAATTAGTAACTGTATATTTTCCTTTGGGGATTGAATCACAGCAAAGTTCAACATTTAGACTAAAGTCTCTGGACACCGCAGTTCAGTATAGTTCGATTAGAATTTATCAAACCTCCCCTACTCTCTCATCCATCAAGTATGTATTGAGCACCTACTATATGGTTGGTTTTGTGCTAGATAAGATTCAAAGATGAGTAATAGTGGTTCCTGCTCTCAAAGAACCTAAGAGTCTAGAGCATGTAACAGGCATGTAAAATATATTGAAAGACAGTGTGATGTAACTATGACAAGGGTTGGCCTTGGGGGCTGTGGAAGCCCCTAGCAGCACCTAATCTGAACTGGAGTGGACAGCAGGCAGTAGTTACCCAAAGTGTGGTCTGCAGATGGATGGCCCTGGGAGCTTATTAGCAAATTCTCAGGCCTCAGCCCAAACCTTCCCAATCTCAAACTCTAAGGGGGGAGCCCAGCGATCTGTGCTTTAAGAAGCTCTCCTTTTGATTCTGTTGCTTACTGAAGTTTGGGAAGTGTTGCCTTAGAGAACGTAAGACTCACAGACGCATAGCCACAGGCAAAGAAAACTTACACCAAGTTAAAGCTGTAACGTAAGAAAGTCGGATGAGTGACCCCTACCACCTCAATTCTAACTTTCACAGTCGGCAAGACTTCTGTACGCATCTGAAACTGAACTGCGACGAGATGTGCTTAATCCTCAAGATCACCTGCAGATAACATAGAAAAGGAAGTGTTTGCATTTCTCACCTAATCGGGCCAAACAGATTCACAGAGCTGTCTGAGGTGGCTGGAGTTTCTACCTCCACTCAATCATCAGTCAACAAGTGTTACAAATGTATTACAGATGTGCCCACCTACACAGGCTCATCACTCTGTTAGGTTCTGTAACACATACCTACACATTACCTGCCCTTAAGGCACTTACACCTGAGTTGTGAAGCTAGGCATATCATAACTGGGTTGTTCAGAATGTTTGGGATAATGAGAACTACTGTGGGAATATTCAGAAGATGGTAATTGATTTGGACTGATCTTAGGATAAGACCCCAAGAAGTAGGAATTGAGCTGGGCTTCAACACAGCAGCATTTGCATTGCTGGCAAAAAGCATGACATGATAGACGGAGGAAAGCTGAATTACCAATAAGAATATCTAATTATTTAGAGGTTTTCACGTATGGTGCACCTAGCCGAATTCGACCTGTTGACTAAAGTCATTTATTCAGGATCCCAGGTCAACAGTTATTCCCAATAGCAGGCCAACAGTTATTCTGTTCTTACCAAGGGGACCGACTTGAATACTGCTGTGTAAAATGTCCAGGAACAGGCTTCCCTGGTGGAGCAGTGGTTAAGAATCCACCTGCCAATGCAGGGGACACGTGTTCGAGCCCTGGTCTGGGAAGATCCCACATGAGGCGGAGCAACGAAGCCCGTGTGCCACAACTACTGAGCCTGTGCTCTAGAGGCTGTGTGACACAACTACTGAAGCCTGTGAGCCACAACTACTGAGCCTGCAAGCTACAACTACTGAAGCTCGTGCATCTAGACCTGTGCTCCACAACAAGAGAAGCCGCTGCAATGAGAAGCCTGCGTACCGTAACGAAGAGTAGTCTCTGCTCTCCGCAACTAGAGAAAGCCTGGGCGCAGCAACGAAGACCCAACGCAGCCAAAAATCAGTAAGTAAGTACATAAATAAATAAATTAATTAATTAAAAAAAAAATGTCCAGGAACGATACCTAAGCTTACAGCAGTAAGCCATGTTATACTTGTGTGCGTGTGTGTCAGTGTGTGTGTACGTGTGGTGAGGGGAGTGGGGGATTAGACCCACATAGGTTAGGGGGCTTTATATAGGTCGCACTTGCAGACCTTTCTCCTAGTTTCAAGTCATCTTTCTCAAAGCTGGCAATGGCAAGAAACTGTGCAAATTAGATTCTGAAAGTCTCATAAACATAAGTAGCTCATCAGCATACACCGAACAGTCTGGAAACTGTCCAGACAAAGAAAGGCACTCTGAAATCTCACAAGGAAACTGACATAACAATAAAAATGAGGGTGATGCAGCACATGGCCACGAATCTGCCCCACAAGGGCGATTTCAGGGCCGGGGAGGCTGAGGGTTAGAGGATTTTCATGGGGGAAGGAAAAAAAAAAGAAGAGAAATCTTAAAACAACAACAAAACCTATTAAGTGTTCCAAGGCTGACGAGTCTTTCTAGAAAGAACGTAAAATGTGAAGGCCTCTTCCACTGGGCAGGGGCAGGAGCTTTCCTCCCCAGCTCAACGTTTGCTCCGCCTGAATTAGGAAGACAGACATGGAGGGAGTTCAGGCTGAGGTGTGGCCTGAAGAAGTTCCAGGTGGCTACAAACAGGGTGCCTGGTGCCTGGGAGAGCAGGGTGGCCGGGTGCCCCTCTGGGCGGGGTGGGCAGGCCAGGAGGGAGGGAGGGGAGGCTGCATTTGGCACGAACTCACAGATGGGGCCGCTTCCCACCTCTCAGGTCCTAGACAGGGTTGGGGGAACGGAGAGGGGCGCCTCCGTCAGAGCAAGGCTGAACGAGTAGAACGCACTTCACTTGCTCATGGGTCCTCTGAAATGTCCAAGTAGTATTTCCAAGTCTGACCTTTGTAGTTACCCCCAGGAAGCCCATCAATATTGCATCTGCAGATTAATATCTGAGTTGTCTGCTTCGAATTCCAGGATAGACTTCTTTTGGGGTAGAGTTTTCATTACGTGGGCATAGTCATGCAACTACAAACACACCTCTGGTGAAGGCCGTGTCGCTTCTCGAGCTGGCAGGGATGGGTGGGGTGGCGGCAGCAGCAAGTGATGAAACTTAGGAAAACTCTTCCCGGCACAGTCTTCTCCGCCCCTCTCCCCCTTTTTTCTTCTTTCCGCCTTTCCACCTACTTTCCCCTTCTTTGTCCTCGTCCTTACACATTTCCTCAAAGAAATACCACCGTCTAGTGAGTTCTGTGGCACTGTGATGGATGAGGGCTGGAGACGAGCAGTGTGTGTGGTGAGAGAACGACTGCCCTGTGTGGCGTTACACAACCCTCCTGAGACCCAGGGAGTGCTGAGCAGAGAATCCTCGCAAGACCAGCGTCAAGACGGTGAGCCGAGCAATGCTCGCCCCAGCCCTGGCCGGCACATTTCACACCTCTTCCTTTCCTGGTCTCTGTGGTTAGCAGAAGCTAGGAGTGTAGAAATCACTGTAGAACATTTAATGTTCGAAAAACAACAGCAAGTGTCTAGGAAGCCCTATAGCTCCTGAGAAACAGAGAGAACTAACACCAGGGGACGCTCATCTCCTGGTGAATCCCTGTTCCCTGCTGTTTTCAGGTCACTAATCCTGGTGATATGTCAGCAGGAACCGAAGCTGTGTGAGAGAAGGAGGCGCCCCACTTTCCCCTACCATCTTCCAGAGGCACTAGAACAAAGTGCTTCTGTCCATCTTTTGGGCTCCTGGCTTTTTTCACAAATGCTCCTCAACTTTCTTCCTGTTCCGTTTTGAGCAGCACATCAGGCAGTGCTAAGCTGTATCTCCCGGGAGGCCCGGTTCCTGTGACTGAGCTCTCTAGGTTTATTATACTTTAAAATGATATTGCCTGCACTCAAGTCATGTCTGTATATCCCCGTGTGCATCTCTTGTTGACGGTTTTGAGTTTCCATGTATCTTCCTGACCATATTAGAAATAAAAAGTTAAGGTTCTGTTTGGGCTTAGAACTCATGTTGTCCTTGTACTTGGACATTCTTCTCAATCTCATGTATTCTCTGGAGAGGGTGGGTAGGGGTCGCCTGGGTTTGGGATCCACACGGAGAACAGGTTCTGCCATCCCTAGACCACCAGGAAGACGCTCTAGTTCACAGCACAAAACCCCCAATAACATGTCTCAGTATCATTCTTCTAAATCATTCACGAAGGCTATACCGTTTGCCTTTCTCTGCAGAATGTAGACATTCTTGGGAGCCGTTTTCATCTCCTGTTGAAGAACTCAGTATCCTCTCTATGTGGTCACATTCAGACAATATTACTGGTTGTCTATCTCATCACTTACCATGTAGGGGCTGAGCTTTAATCTTTGTAAAGAGTTAGTGGAGCTCCCTCTATCCCTAAATCCCATTCAAATGGAAAAGCATCCCCATTTCAAAAGTGCTTCAATGGTGGATGGATTAACTAATACACTGTTAAAGAATACTCATTGCACACTATCCAGGACAGCAAAAACAAATACTATTTTAAAGTCCCACAGCAGGGACTGATTCAATACACAACAGCACATCTGTGGCATGAAGTATCAGGCAGTCATTAAAAGTTGTACTAAGAAAACATTTAATAACATGGGGAAATGCTCATGATTTACAATGAAAAAAACTGTATGGCTGTAAAACTGCCCATATAATATGCTGTAAATTTGGTAAAAATGTATATATGTGCACACAGGCGAGGCTGAGGGAAACACAAGAAAGTGTAAACACTAATTTCCGAGTGGTAAGATTGCAGATGATTGTTTTCTTTATATTTTCCACAAAAAGAAAATGGCTCTTTTAAGATAAGAGCATTTGTGTGTGTGTGGGTATTGGATTTATAAAAGTTACCAATCTTCCATTCTAAACAATTGCTTTTGCTTCTGCATCACATAGGATTATCATTAACCTTCTGGGGGAAGTATATTTGTCTCCAGAGTGGAAAATTTTGGTTTCAGATCTTGATTTTAGCTATATAGGTATCCATGTCTGTGTCAGACCATTTCAGTCAGCACTGAAATTTATGTCTACTTTGGCTGCTTTCATGTCTCCAAACCCAACCTGTCAGCTTTATTAAACATGCACTAATCCTATTACACGCTCCAAATCCTCTAATGGCCAAGCAGGTCCTATCAGCTCCCGTCCTGACAAAAAGGCCTAACTGTAGGCCCAGCTCCAGCTGTGGAAACACATGGCGGGTTGGCAGTGAGGCTCCTGGTAAGGAAACTTCTCGAGTGTTTACTGGAACCAAAAACACTAACCCTGAAGCCAGCTTTGTCCAACTTTGACAGCAGTTCCCTCTCTAATCCTTCCTTGGGGCACATGCTGAGAAGAGAGTTTATGAACAGGGTCTCCTCCGACCATCAGTCCTTTCCGAGGGGGCTGGGTTGGGATGTGTGTGGTTTTTTTCACGTGCAATTCTGGATTTCACAGCAAATGGTGGGGATACGGCTAATTCACAGCAGAAAACATGGTAAACTAGCTGGAAGAAGGCAGCTGGGTGGGTGCAGGAGGGTGGAGTCGTGGTAGAGGCGGGAACGGAAGCACCAGCAGAAGAAAAGCAACGTTACAGAGGCTGTAACTGGAACAAAAGGCCAGAGGCTGGGTGTGAGCATTTAATACGTGAATGGGGCCATACATTACAGGCTAAAGGAAGTATCAGTCCATGAAAAGTCCCCCTTCTTGATTTTAGACATCTACAGAGCAAGGCTGACCCCAGGCAGCTACAGACATGGGTCCATCTCTCTCTGAAGGAAGACAAAGTGGCTATTGAAGACAAAGTTGCGATTTTCAGGGGTCTCAAAGCTCCCTACATACCTACACGTATATACCACTCCCCTCAGACTCTCCTCCCCATGGACCCAATCCTTCCAATAAAGGTCTTGTCTCCAGAGAGTTTAGGGAAACGTGCAAACCAGCTACCTCAAGCCCATTCATTATTCGCACTGTGATATTGACCCAAAGGTGGAGAATGAGTCCTGATGGAATGAGACAGAGGACAAGCCAGTTTTGGTGAGATCGGGGCACGATGACAGAGTCAGCTCCACGTGAGGCAGGAACCACGTCTATATTAGTCACCGATGGATTTCCAGAACCCAGCACAGCACCTGGCACGTGGAAGGATGGAGCAATAATACCCAACACTTCCCGGCCATGTCAACACTGCCTAGCAATGCTCGCAATAACCCTATGCGTTAGCTGCAGTCACTACCTTTGTTTTAGAAGTGAACAAAATGGTGGTGCACGGTGCAATGAATGGCCCAGGGTCCCCCAGACAGTAAATGGCGGAACCGGGACTAAAGCCAGGCTACTTGGTGCCCAGATCTGTTCTTAATCTCTACACTCTGCTGCCTCCTTCAATGAAGACTTGTTGATTTACTGAGTCCAAAAGGGATGGAAGGTGAAGTAAGTCAGACAGAGAAAGACAAATATAATATGATATCACTGACATGTGGAATCTAATTTTTAAAAAATGATACAAGTGAATTTATTTACAAAACAGAAACAGACTTACAGATAGCGAAAACAAACTTACGGTTACCAAAGGGGAAACGTGGTGGGGAAGGATAAATCAGGAGCTTGGGATGAACATACACACTACTACGTATAAGACAGATAACCAACAAGGATCTACTTATAGTACAGGGAACTCTACTCAATATTTTCTGATAACCTCTATGCGAAAAGAATCTAGACAAGAATGAATATATGTATATGTATAATTGAATCACTTTGCTGTACACCTGAAACTAACACAACAATGTCAATCAACCATACTCCAATAAAATTTAAAAAAAAAAAAAAAAAAAGGGCTTCCCTGGTGATGCAGTGGTTGAGAGTCCGCCTGCCGATGCAGGGGACACAGGTTCGTGCCCCGATCCGGGAAGATCCCACATGCCGCGGAGTGGCTGGGCCCGTGAGCCATGGCCGCTGAGCCTGTGCATCCGGAGCCTGTGCTCCGCAACGGGAGAGGCCGCAACAGTGAGAGGCCCGCGTACCGCAAAAAAAAAAAAAAATAATAATAAAAAATAAATTTAAAAAAAGGGGGGATGGAAGACTGTGTTGGAACACAGACTGGGGGCCTTTGTACAGCCTCAGGCAGTGAGATGGTGAGAAGAAAGACCCCCAGGGGCCGGAAGGACTGTGGCGTCTGCAGTCTCACCCCCGGTATCTGCAGGCGCGCGCTCCCTGGGCCGGTGCTCCAGTTCCCTGCCATGCAGCCTGTGGAATGGTGCGAGGGAGGGACAGACCTTTGTGCTGAGGTGTTCCTTACTGTCTCCTCCAGTTCAAGGTCGGGGCCTCCAAGAACAGGCCCGAAGCTACAGGAGGGAAGGATAGAGCCTGAGTCTTCTTTGTCCTCTGAGACTATGGTCCCAGTTTCCTGTGGGGTTTTTCTTTTTCTTTCGCCTTGTTTGATACATCAGTATGTATATACCCTCTTGTGCTTAACGCACCCAAAGGATGGTAAGCACGTTCTGCAACTGGGCCAAGGGCTCGATGCTAGCAGAGGTTCCGCCATAGGCATCATTAGAATACACGGTTAACGGTAGCTTTCTGCCGCAGCGTGTACTAAACCTGAAGACTGTTCTGCACACAGCATCTCTTCCGTATGCTCTTAACATCTTCACTCTGACAAATGTGAAGACAACTTGAGGATTTACTTACTTACAGAGGCAACGTGAGAAACTGAAAAATCTTTTCTCTTTTGTGTTTTTGTTTTATTGTTGGGTGGGAAAGGTGTTCCACTAGACAGTGGTAACCTTCAGTGCCACAGATGCAACCTCTTTCCAGGCTGCAAATGATTTTTGTAACTCCAGTGTGTGAGCCTGAATTATGCAAGTAGAGGAGGGGGCAGTAAAAGCTTTCCTGTAGCAGAAACAAAGGGGGGAGAAAAAATTCACGGAAACTTCTAGACCGAATTGTTCTATACGTTGCCGGCTTAAGTAGCTACTTTATTTGATCCCTCCTAGCTGTTCCTGCATTTCTTGCATCCTCTCCTTTCCCTTCCACTTTCTCGCCGAGCATATGCAGGTTAAGGATCATGGGTGGTGATACCTCTGGGAGGTACCTGGGAGGAAGGTCATCAAAAGAGATGCAAGGTGAGGACAGATATCGAATTAAGTACATTCAACAAAGTAATGAATAGTAAATTTAATTTTAAATTAAATTTTAAAAGTTTTTAATTTAAGATTTTGATATCTGTTATACATAATGACCAGGGACCAGGTTAGTTATTCAGCAATCCTAGGGGTTAAGAGAGAGCTTGGAGACAGAGACCAAAAGAAAAGTCATAGCTTTGCTTTTGAGGAAAGAAAATTGGTTTTGGAATAACTGAAATCTCTGAAGGATCTGTACTAAAGGCTAGTTTTAAACTTGGGTATACTAAAATATATCCAGTTCCAAATACAAGAAAAAACCTGCTTCAGATCTTAAGTGCAGTCCTCTTGGAGAAAAGGCCTTTGCAATTGATCTCAGCTTCTGGCTCCAATGCTTTTAGATTAGCCTTTCAGAAACCTCTTCTCATGGGCGTGAGCTCACAGAAGGTCTTGCGCATGGGGACAAGGGTGGGCTTTGTAAGGGCGCCTCTGTTTGGGGACCTCAAGAATACTGAACAAGGTGTTGGTCAGATACTGTCCTTGCCCAATAAAATATAAAAACAATAGAAAATAATCAGTAACTGAGGGACTCTAGGTGCGGCTACTCTCATAAGCTTAGCTCTTGAGACTAAAGAGGCAAAAGAGTTACTAAGTTGCAAAACCGGACACTTTTTTTTTTTTTCCCGACACATCTTTGAGTGGCAGGTGTGCATCTGTCACGCTAACATTCTGAATGCCTGACAATTCTGTTACGTCTAATCTCCCTGCCAGACTTCATGACACAGCTATTAATATACAGAATCAACCAGAAACAAATCTGAGCCATGCAGACCAGGATTTATGGACGTGTTAATTACGGCATTATTTATAAAATTAAAAAAAAAAAGGAAGTTAAATGCCTAACACATAGGCACGTGGTTCAGTTAGTTCATATCTACATTACACAGCCATTAAGAGCCATGCCTCTGAGGAACATTTACTGACAAGAAGAATACTCACGGTATAATGAGAAATCAATAAGGTACAAAATGGAAGACACTGTGATCATATTTATTGGTTCATTTATTTATGGTTTTTTCCCCTCTGGTCGTATGCATGCACGTGACTGGGAAGAACGAAAATAAAATACTGATGGTGACTATCTCTGAGTAATGAGATATTAGCTTATTTTTCTCTACCTTTGTCTACTTTTCTGTAATTTTCCAGTTTCATACAAACCTTTTCCTTTTCCAATAAAATATACTGCTTTAAGAAAGCGATTGTTAATTCTCACAAGAATACCTAGCTAAGCCAGCACCAGTCCACTATATAATTATTATTATTAAATGATAATGTACACAGCTCCTATCCCTGCATGTGAGTAATCATGGTGAAAAAAAATCAATATGTCTCAGTCAGTAACCTCTGGGCCAGAAGCTTTAAAACTCATGATCTGCATTAAAATTCATCCTGTCAGAGCATTACCTACTGTATTGAATATTCTGATATTGATGTATGAAAAGGGAATTGATACTTGTCAAGGACGTACTCTGGGCCAGGTGTTTATATATGGGGTTTCGCTTAGTACGCTTCTGGATGAGGAAACTGAAGTTCAAAAAGGTCAAATCACTGACTCTGGTCACATGACTCCTCAGTGATCAACATGGATTCAAACCCTCTCAGTCTGGCTTGAAAGCCCCCTCTCCTTTCACCACCACAGGGCTGGTGAAAACTTCAGATGACACGTAGACTTCATTTCAGACATTTAAAAATATCTTAAAATATTGTGCTAGCACTCCGACCGTGTGGCCAAAATAACTGACCTTTGTTTCTTTTCTTTCACACAACCTAGTGGAGGTGCTGGGGAAACTACCCAAAGGAGACAACATGACAGACAGAAAAGAGAAGGACAGGTGAATAATCCACCTACTGGGAAACTCTTGAAAGAACAGGCAATTTTTAGAGTTGCACAAACTAGCCTAGCCCTCTGCTCGGTGAGGGAGGAGGCGGCCAGCTGAGATGTCGGGCAAGTGCTACCAGACTCCATCAGTCCACAAATCTCTCCCCAAACCCGCCCCAGTGGGCAAGGTGCTGCTCCTCTCTCCTGCTTGGCCTGACTGAACCCCATTTCTCAATGGCCATTTTGGGGGGTTGATTACAAAGCACACGTCATGGATTCTAGAGAGGATTTTTTTTTTTTTTTTTTTTGGTACGCGAGCCTCTCACTGTAGTGGCCTCTCCCATTGCGGAGCACAGGCTCCGGACGCACAGGCTCAGCGGCCATGGCTCACGGGCCCAGCCGCTCCGCGGCATGTGGGATCCTCCCAGACCAGGGCATGAACCCGTGTCCCCTGCATCGGCAGGCGGACTCTCAACCACTGCGCCACCAGGGAAGCCCTAGAGAGGTATTCTTAGACGTTAAAAACTTTCCTCTAAGAGAGGACGACAGACCTTAAAGACGATCTCTTTTCACTCTTTCCACTTAACAATATATACCTTTTGACATTTCTCAAGAAAGAGCCTACAGACTAGATATTGTGTTAGGCCTATCTTTCCACGTAGCATCTAATTGAATTCAATCAGCAGATGAGTTTGTAATCCTAACAACATCCCATATAGTTAGAACCTCACAATTACAAAGTGCTTCCAAATCAGTGATATCATTTGCTTCTCACAGTAAACCTCAAGGAAGGAAAGGGAGGTAATGTCACCCCCATTTTACAGATCAGGAAATTGAGACATACTGCCACTTTGTCTGGCTTATTGGATTAGACAGCAGCTTCCTTGGGAGGCACAGAGGGACTGACTCTGGGGGGGGGGGTGCGTATGAAAGTTTCAAAACGTGGCAGTAACGTGTCTCTGGAAAACAGGATCCTGAAAAGGGGTTTTCGGGTAAGGATGGGGTAATGAAATACTGGAGCAGGAAGACAAACACTACTTAGGTCACACTGTTTGTTGCCTGTGGAGAGCTCTGGGTGAGTGGCTTCCTTCCCTAACTTTCTGCTTTCTCAGTCCTATCTATTCTTCAAAGCCAAACCCAAATCCCACAGATCCAGGAGCCGTTCTTGAGTATCCAGCACAGAGAAACCATAATAACAACACCTTAAGATTTCCATGTGCCCTAGCTCATTACATCATGAAAAGCTGTTGAGGTAGGCTGCACAGTCAGTTTTACAAATGAAGAAAATGAAGCTCAGAGGGGTTCAGTAACTTGTCAAGCTGACACGGCTAATAAGCAGCAAAGTCTGGATTTCAAACTACATCAAATCACAGCGGCCTCACCTTCCCGTACATGTATCACATCTTGTTTATTGCCTGCCCACGTGTCCCTTAGTTCATCAGCCTTTTGTTGTAAGTTCTTTGAGGGCAGACCCCAAGCCTTATATTTCTTTCTAACCACCCCCTCCCACAGTTAGCAGAGCCCCATGTACACAGTAGGTTCTCAATAAGCACCATATGTTAAATATCTGTTTGGTAGGAACAGTAGTTATCAAGAGGGATTTTCTGGTACTCTGAATGTCAGGGTCTCTGCTGTATATAATTAAGACAAGAGTGAACATGGAATGTATAATTTCTCCTCGCTCTAGCTTAATCAGGCATTCATTACCATGTCTGATTCTGTGTTATGTAAAAAGAACTGCTTAGTGAGCATTTTCTATGAAGAGGATAGTCAAATACATACAGATATCAAAGAGATTTTTAAAAAAGGCGAAAACAAAACCATCCAACATATGGAGAGACAATGATCTACATGGCGTACTGTTTCACCTGAGACTAAAGAACTTCCAAGGCAAAGAGAGTACTTGGCTAATACTGGGAAATTCAAGGTACACCAAGGAGGAAGCAGAGTGCCAAGTGGGATCCTGTACCATTAGACTCTGTCTCAAGAGGACGGACGCTCTATGCAACTGATCGGGGTCAGAAACAGAGAAAGGTACGCTTTCAAGGGCTTTTCTGGGAGAAGGGGTTTGCTTTGAAACCTCTTCAGCATAGCGGCCATTTCACTACCCTCTTCATTGCCAGGCAAACTTAATAAAAACACATGCAGTATACAATTTATTATCCTGTTGGGTCTCATTCCATTTGCCCTCCCAACACCTCATTGGTCTATAGCTTTGAAAATATAAAGGGCTCGAATAAATTCACCGAGATGAGAATTTTTATGATAGAGCTTAGCTCAAGTACTCCTGTGTCAACATCTGGTAACCTAAGCTAACAGTACCTACCCATATTTTATTGCCAAACCACACATTAGTAATCTTAATAAGCCGCTGAGACGCAGGGCTTCTGACTTCCTCTGTGTTAAAAAGTGCCACATTCTCGTGGGCATTCAACCAACACCAAGCAAGAAGAGCAAACCCCAGGTTTGTGGTACCTACATTTGTGTCCTCATGGCTGTGGCCATTGGTCTCGACCAACTCCTTGGTACCCTTCAACTGCAGATTTTAAGAAAAAACAAAACAAAAAAACCCAAATGAATAAGTAAGCATTATCTACTAAGTGTATATCATCCTGTTAACCCTGATTTATCTGAGGCTGCCCTTTATGAAACTTCCAACAAGAAAAAACAGATGGAGCACGTAATTCTAACGAGTCTTCCTGAAACCAGTTTGAGACCAACATTTTACGAAACCTGATGGCTGGCAAGAAATAAATGGGCCTTGGTCATTATTTTTAAATAATAAAATTAGAAAGCAGTTCCACAGGCATAAAATGCATAAAATTCATTCTTAAGAATAATAAATGATTCCATTTCCTCATTGTATTGCTATTAATTTAAACCCGGCAGTGTTTGCAAGTTGCCACCAGCTAAATGATGTTATATAACAATTGTTCGAGAATTATGTTATTTCCCCTTGTTTTAACATGCCGCAGTGCTACTGTACGTGCCCTCCTTGAGAACCTATTTGAATGACTGACATGGTTTCTGGAGGTCTAAAACAAGACGATTTGCTTCTTTTTGGAAAGGAAGAATTGGGAACACATCTCCTTGGTCACTGAGGCATCAGAAGAAAAGCTATTTCTCAAATGAGATTTTTAACAGTGAACATCTGAAAATGCCTCTCCCTCAGAAGGCTTAGGAGTCATCAGGTATCGGGAGATTTCTGGAAACCTTTAATTGGCATTTTATCCTAGCCTGACTTGAAGCAGACACATGAAGACAGAGAATAAGGGCAGAGGGGAGCAGGCCTTGCAGCTGTTTGCTGGTACTTCTTCCTGGCCTATTATGCTTAGGAAGCAGCATCTTCTGCATCCTCTTCTTTATGCCTAAAATATTCATGGTGGGATATAAATGCGTAAAGTTTGAAAGAAAATAAGTGCACCGCCAATGTGTTTGATTCAAATCTTGGTTCTTTCGGGCTCTTGGTACACGTTAAAATGAAAGCGTCTTTGATTTTTGTCAGGCGATCTCAGACTCCCAGCAAGAAAACCACACGCTCTCCGTGCCAAGAGAGAGGCTCTGCCGAAGCAACGGCGCCGTGGAGGAGCTGAGTGTGGGGCAGCCGGCTGTGGGCCAGTGGGGCAGATTAAGACTCACCTCCACATCACGCTCCTGCTTGAGAAAGAGGCATGCTGCCCTGTGTTCTCTGGGGCTACGCCACTGATGCTTCTACACGTAACAAAGACAAGGGAGCACAGGCAATGTGTGATACACAACGAGAAGAAAAAGTGCGCCTCAGTGACAGCAGTGCCGTCTGTTATCAGAGGGCACAAAGGGACTTAAAAATCCCTCTCTGTTTTCCTGTCTTAAGGGTTTCTTTTCATAGGTGTTCCTCATCTTCTTTTCATCAACCCTCTCTGCTTGTCCCACCTTGTAACTCGTGCTTCTGGGAGTGAAGAGCGGGGTTGGCTCAGAAGAAGGTTTTGTTACTTCTGCCCTCAATGGCCTGGCTCCCTGCTCTCTCCGGAGCTGCTGGTCTCCTCCAGACGGAGGGGCTAACATCTTGTCTGAGGATACCTGGGCTTGGGAACAGGCTCCAGGTGTTGGAAGCTACCACCTCTGTGAAGGACACGAAAGGCAGGAGCCAGTGGGGCCTGGTGGGACCTGGTGAAGCTGCATCTTAGCAAACAGAGAGCTTAGGGAATGAGCCTGCCTCCCCTGGGCTGAGGGCTACGGACGGTAAGGGTCTGCCCTCACAACCTGTTCCTTCTTTTCAGGATTTCCATCAAGTGGCAGTCATGTTAAAGAGCAAAATTCCACGTCTTCAGAGCAGGATATATCTTTTCCTGTGTGTGTGTGTGTGTGTGTGTGTGTGTGTTTGTGTGTGTGTGTCTATATAACACTGTAAGTCCCCTACATACGAACGAGTTCCGTTCCGAGAGCGCGTCTGTAAGTCCAATTTGCTTGTAAGTCCAACAAAGTTAGCCTAGGTACCCAACTAACACAATTGGCTATATAGTACTGTACTGTACTGTAATGGGTCTATAATACTTTTCACACAAATAATACATAAAAAACAAACAAACAAAAAATAAAGAAAATATTTTTAATCTTACAGTACAGCACCTTGAAAAGTACAGTAGTACCAGCTACATCACGGCTGCTTTTATGCTTGCTTTCGGACATCCTGGGCTTGAAATAAAGATACTGTACTACTGTACTCTATACAGTACTGTACAGTAAAGTACGCAAAAGCATGACCACTTGAAGAGGATGCACGCACGTGACAATGTACGCCAGACATGTGAACTGACTTATGTGATTGGACAGGCGAACGCACATTTACATCTTCGAAAGTTCTCAACTTGAAGGTTCGTATGCAGGGAACTTACTGTAGTAAGGGTCTAGGCCCAATCAAATCTCTGGGGGGTGAGGCCATCTGTTTAGGCCCTATCTATGCAGGCACTGAAAAGGTGTTTGCACGTACAGCTACTCTACACAAGTCCAAAGAAAGCTTTCTAAGGCATCGTTCAGAGAGGCAGAGGTGTGTTTTTAAATGTATGTCTGTGTGTGGCGGGAAGCTACAGGGAGATGGAAGGAACGTGTCCACTGCCTGCTCTCATCTACAAGGATGACAGGGGCACCGGGCAAGGGGCTCTCGGGAAAGCAGTCTGGTGGCGAACGGCACCCAAAAGGTGGCTGTGGGCTCTCTTAGGCTTATGTATTCTCGGTGCCCTTGCTTGTAAAGGAGCCATCCCATTACTACAGCAGATTTAAAAACGCTTCCTTTCCAGTCAGATTTCCTAGGTTTTTAATGATTTTAGTTGTTCTGAATCTTGTTCATGTTCCCCATTTATCTTTTTTTTTTTTTTTAAGTAATGGAGAATGAAGTGTGATGCTCTACCAAAGCCTGCGTACGCACATCGCTCTTTAAAAACGCATGCCGTGACGACAAGGATGTAGCAGTGAATTCTGCAAAACTTAGCATCTATTTTTATGACTGGAGTTTGGATTTTGAATCAAAATAAAGGATCTGAGTCATTTAGAGAAAGGAATTCACCCCTCCTCATCCCAGTAAATCAAGGAGGCAGACAGAGAAAATGTAAAACAACGAAGCTCAGAGCTATGTCTGTCCGATCAGGAGCAAATCTGGACCAAATCAGCTCTACTTTGTTGAAAGCCTTTGAATAATGTAAACGAAGAAAGAACAGTGACTGCAGGTCTCTTAGACAGTAGGTCGTTGTGAGTTTAGTCATCAATATTTTTTCAGTTCAATCTAACTTATCCAAAATCATATAATGTAAGCCTCAGTCTAAGTTACTGAATCTATCTTAATCGTATAAAGGTAACGATTAGCTTTAGAAAGCATTTTCCTCCAAAGCTATAAAAGCTTATAAACTATCTAACATCTTCACTTGTCCCTCACAATTCACTTATACTTTTAGGGGAAAGTGACTGACAAGATATTTTGAGTCCAAACCATTAAGAAGTTAAAAATCACTTGTAAAGTGACTGAGTCACAGCTGACTAGGCTCATACGCTTCCAACTTCATAGTTTTTTAAAAAAAATATCACTTTTGAAGTTATATATGTTGTGCAGAGGACCTCCTCATACACCACGGTGAGTGAAAATTTTAAAGCAACCTAAATTTGACTACCCCCAAAGGGCTACGGTTACTCTATGTGATTTTTTTCCCCCTTCCATTTGCCGTTCATTACATCATGGGCAGCATGTGAAGGCCAGAAATAGGAAAGCATTTCAAGAGCTTTCTCAGCTTCTTGCGTGTAGGTACTGGGCTTAGATTTCACTCAGCTGCCGGGCGATCCATCTCACCCTGCTGTACGACGATCGTTTCCAATCTACTTATCAACGTCAGGCCACACTTTAGTATCAAAGAAAGCCAGGATGAAACGTTCAGATTTACAAACTTCATATGAAAGGTCTGTTGCTCACCCTGGTTAGATAAGTGCCCTGATGCACAGGGGAGAGATCTTTTTTAAATGTCGCTATGAATCAGTCCTTCTGATTCAGATGTCTGCAGGAGGACTGTGGGCTATGCTAAACTCATTTCCCTTGCGATGAGACTTAAAAGGAAACTAGCTGCTTGCTGTGAAATTTACCTGTATTGCCAATGTTTTAAAACTTTATCGAAATTCATTTGTCTTCTGGAAGAAACGTTCACACATCGCTGGGGGGCTTGGGTGGTCTAAAGAGGTACCAGAGTGAAAACAGAGGTGCTGCAGATGAGATGATAAATGCTACCCAGCAAAGCTGCTAAGAGGTGGGGAGGGTCCAGGCTGGTCATTTCGAAGATTAACTGCAGCAGTGTTTGCATGTGTGTCGAACACGGGGGGGGGGGGGCGTGTTGGGGGTTTGCATGTGTGTCGAACACGGGGGGGCGTGTGTCCGTGTCTGAACTAATTCACGAGGCAGAGCTGTTGCATTCACTTACTTGTTCCTGGAGGACTTTGAGTAATGCCTGTGTGTGTGACTGCTCTTCCTTTGCTTGTTCCAGTTCTGACTTTTTGTTGTTTAACTCCTCCTGGATGGTCAGCAATTGCTGTGAAAAGGATATTTAGGATAAGTAGGATTGAAGGCCAATGGAATACTGTAAGATATTGAAAACATCCATTCCAAAACACGAGGAAAAGGTTTGTACGTGTCTTAAAGCTTAATCCAGACTTCAGTTGACCTTTTTTAAATGTCTGTTTCACACACACACCCCCCGTAGTGTAACGAGTGGGCAGTTAATGCCACAGTATCAGGCTGTTTGTGACACTGATGCACAACGCTTGTTTCAGTGTTTGTGAAGGCACCTTTATATTCCTTTAAACAGATGCGTATCTGTAAAAATATGTAGAATAGTGGTAAGAAACTAAGACATTGACAGCTGAAGAAATTAAATCATAAAGACACTTAAAATAATGAGTCAACTTGTCCGAGGTTACATCATTTTACATATGACCCTAAAGCTAGCTTTCCAGTAGCTCTGTAAAGCTGCTTCCCCAGGTGGCTGGGAGCACAAAAGAGCCTTTTGCCTTCTCTGTTATGATGGTGATGTTTTATTAGATCAGCAGGACTGAAGTCCGAACTGCAATCAATGTATCAGTCGAGAAAACTGCTGATACAAGCTGTCAAAACACTCAGCTATGGCCTGCACCGTTGTTCTGAAGCAGGGCCACTGAACGGATTGCTGCGAAGCCTTGAGCGCGCCTTGCCCTATCAACTGTAATGCATGGGAGGCTTACCCGGCCTGCCAGGAGGACGGGGCTGCCCAGAACTAATTCTTTGGAACATGGTTATGTGCTAATATATACACAGGCTGGAGAGCACATTCAACAGCTTCAAAACAGGCCCCGGAAGCAGCTATGTCTTATTCAGAGCTTCTTGACAACAAAGGGCTAGTTTGCAAAGACGGAAGCCTGTTCCTTCTGCTCCTGCACATGACAAGTGCTGCACTGATGATACGAGAATGTCAGTGCGTTCCTGCCACGAGGGTAGCTGTCTCCACACCAAGGCTGCGACTTCTGGGGCTGGACAAGCTGGCTGCAGAGCTGCCTGGCCAGTTCTGAACTATCAAGGCCGGAATAAACACTGTCACTGGATTCCGGATGCTTAAAGTTGCCAAGTGGAAGGATTAAATTGAATCTTCAAAACTGCTAGTTTTGCGGTACGTTGTCGGGGAGGAAGTACTCAGAAAAACACACTGTGCCTTAACCCCTGGGCTTGCGTGTCCTGTTCCCTCGTCCGGTGCTGGCTGTAGATTTAAGAACCTGCTTTGGTCCCCCAGCATAAACAGTGATTTCCTTGCAGTTTTCAAAACACTCAGCGCCCCTTATTTTACCACCTGCCCGTATCACACTCACATGTGATGCAATACACACAACCCACACGGGCTCCCTTCACATGTTGCGTGATTCAATCGTGCACCAATTGATTAAAGTGCAGAAACCGGGGGCCATGCTGTACTCTGGTACCATGATAAGTAATGAAAATGACCATTTCCGAACAGTGGGGAATGACCCTGTTTCTTTATTCTCATTCATGACCAGCCCCAGAACAGTTCCGAGAGGATCTGGTGCTCTGACTTCCACGATGCCGAGTGGATTTTTATGTCATTAGACCATTTCGAATCCACTCCTTAAACCTCCTTTAAAAATAAGCCAAATGAAGGACAGGAAATTGTCTTCAAACATAGGTAGCTTATGTTCACTCAACTGCAGCACTCGAAGTAGCAAAATTTAGAAACGACTGATGTCCAGCAGAGGGGGACTGGCTACAGTAACGATGGTGCATCTGTACAATGGAACACCATTAAAATGAAGTTGCACAAGTGTCTCTGGACATAGAATTAACTCATAATATACTGTTCTCCACATGACAAGTTCAGGCTATGAAAGGGTTTCACTGAATTTTGCAAACTATTCGTAGAAATGAACCTGGACGCTGTCTCTGGGTGAGTGGGCTTACGGATCTTTCTGTTAGTTTTGCTTGTCATTTTCTGGTATGTCTGTAAAGGAGCAGACACTGCTTTAGTAAGAACAGCAACAAGAGCAAACAAATGAACTTAATTAAAGTTGGGGAAAGGACATAGAAAGGAAAACCACTTGGACACAACTCTCAGCTGTTATTACCAACACTGTAAATAGATCAGAGGGGAAGTGAGAACTCCACTGAGTCTGCCATTTCATCCACACATTTACAACACTGCTTTGTGCTATTAAAACGTGTGTGCGCTCGTGTACACGTACACGTACACACACACACACACACACACACACACCCTTCCCCTGACCTCACTTCCCATGTAAGCTTCCATCCGTTCTCACTGTTCCTTGGAATCACACTTTTAAATTAAAAAAAAGTGTGATTCCAAGGAATCATCCCCAGTTCCTTTTCTTCTCGTATGTAGGCAACCGCTTTCAACGGTTTCTTTTTTATTTGAATGTGTTTTTCCAAAGTATATACTGTTGTTTTGAGAGTACGCATTTGTATGTTAAGTGACAGTGTTCATATTTCTCGTTTACTATGTTTTTAAGATCCATGTTGATACGTATATATATCTAACTATTGCTTCTGGTGGCTGCATACTATTTTATAGGGTACGTCCACTCAGTTATACCTATTCCACTCTCCCAGTGAAGGCCACTCAGATTATCTCCAATTCTCCTCCCCCTGTATAAGGCTGTAGTGGGAGATGCTAATGCTTGTCCCTATGGACCTGTGGAAGACTTGCCCTGGTGCATATCCAGCGATGGAGCTGTCGGTCATGGGGCATGCCTGAGGAGTTCACTGCCAAAGCTGTATCACAGAATGGCTGTACCAGCCTACCCGCCCACCAGTGCTGTAAGAGTTACTGTACCCCACACCCACACTAACACTTTGCATTATCCAACTTTTCAACCTCTGTCAGTCTAATAATATCAAGATTCTTCACCTTGGGACTTGCCTTGTGGTCGAGCTGTAAAGAATCTGTCTTCCAATGCAGGGGATGTAGGTTCGATCCCTGGGTGGGGAACTAAGATCCCACATACCACGGGGCGACTAAGCCCACCTGCCACGGCAACTAAGATCCCACATACCACGGGGCAACTAAGTCCATCGTGTGCCTCAATGAGAGAGCCCTGCGTGCCGCAAACTACAGAGCCCGCGAGCCACAACGAGAGAGAGAAAACCCGCATGCCACAACTAGAGAGAAGCCCGTGAGCCGCAACGGAAGATCCAGCGTGCCTCAACGAAGACCCCGCGTGCTGCAACTAAGACCCGATGCAGCCAAATAAATAAATTAATTTATATATATTTTAAAAAAAGATTCTTCATCTTTGAAAAATCTCATACTTCTCTGACCCCCTGGGGTTTTATGCATCTCACATGTCTGCCAGCCTTTGAGGTTTACTGACACTTCTTAAAGGGAGAGTCAAGGGTAGTGGTTCTTAAATATGGAGAACTTTTCAAACACACTTATTCCTGGATCCCACAGAAGACCAATTAACTCAGAATATCTAGGGGACGGACTCAGGCAATAATATTTTTTAAAAAAACCTCCCCAGGGCTTCCCTGGTGGCGCAGTGGTTGAGAGTCCGCCTGCCGATGCAGGGGACACGGGTTTGTGCCCCGGTCCGGGAAGATCCCACATGCCGCGGAGCGGCTGGGCCCGTGAGCCATGGCCGCTGAGCCTGCGCATCCGGAGCCTGTGCTCCGCAGCTGGAGAGGCCCGTGTACCGCAAAAAAAAAAAAAAAAAAAAAAAAAAAACCACCTCTACAGATAATTTTAATATGCAGCTGGGAAGGAAAACCACTGTCTCTTTAAATGCTTATTTAATCCTGCTACAACGTTGCTTCTGTCCAGAGTACCCTACTCTGCTCTTACTAAAGTCACTAACGCTTTTCTAACTGCCAACTAGGATGCCAGGTTCTGTTTGCCTTGGCATGTCCTCTCTCTCCAGGCGACCCTGTTCACACCCACGGCTTCAACTGCACGGGCTCGGCTCCTGCGCTCCTGCTTTTCAAAGCTGACCTCACAGCCTCCGCCCCTCCTACTGCCCACCAGACCCTTTCCCTACAGTGTTCCAAACTGTGCTTACTGTGACCCCTCCCCCACAAGGCTAATTCTATTCTCCTGGTAACCAGAGTTAAAACCTTGAGGTCCATGCCCGCCCTTTCATCACGCCCACAACCTCTCTGCCCGTTCCTCTGCCTTCTCTCCAACCATCTTCACTGTCATGTTTAGGATGAGCATCTCTCTTCTGGATCTGCTTTTTCCTCCTGTCATTCACCCTACACTCCTAAGAAAATTGAATCAAAGTGCTCCTGTGCTTAAAAAATACCATCGATCCCCCAATCTCTACTGGATAAAATCCAAACCACTGGCTGTGTCGTCCTTCCCCAGACATGCTACGTCCTTTCATGACTCTATGAAAAGCTCACTACCCAGAATTCTGCCTGGCAGATTCCTATTCATTTTTTAAGCCAACTTAAAGAATGTTTTCGGGCTGACGTCAATCCATATGATGACTTTATACGATAGAAAAGAGCCCCATCCTCTAGGCAGACAGGACCCTTCACTAAGGCACATGGTTGGGCAGTAGAGTAGGGGCTTGATTTCATCCCCTTTCACCCATGTGGCCTGGTGCCCTTGTCCAGGGCAAAACCTGCACAACTATAAGCAGTGGTCTTGGTTTCTTCCTCAATAAAGACCCCCTCTGATCACCCAAGCAAAGTTAGCTGTTCTAACTTCCATGCTCCAAAAGCACTTTTATATGATATATTACATTTCATAGATATCTCCCCAACTAGCCTACATCCACCAACGGTAGGGTCAATAACTGGGTTACCTCTAACACACGACAGGTGCTGAATGAACGAATGAGTAAAGAGGTGAATGAATGCTTGCTCTGGTTTCCCCAATTCTATGAGATTAAGCCACGATCTAGCAAAAAAACAAAACAAAAGAAAAACAAAAAAACCACACACACACAAAAGCCAAAACGAGAACAACAACTACCTGAGGATCTATCACTGGGTAATTTATTGTTCTAGACATATGGGTATATGAAATCTTTAGAGGAAAATAGCACTTAAGACATTTTGATTCTTTACTCTGGAAGTTCTAGATAACCATCCTCAATCTATAGGGGAGTATTTCTTTTTTTTTTTTTTTTTTTGCGGTACGTGGGCGCCTCACTGTTGTGGCCTCTCCCATTGTGCGGCACAGGCTCCGGACGCGCAGGCTCAGCGGCCATGGTTCACGGGCCCAGCCGCTCCACGGCATGTGGGATCTTCCCAGACCGGGGCACGAATCCGTGTCCCCTGCATCGGCAGGCGGACTCTCAACCACTGCGCCACCAGGGAAGCCCGGGAATATTTCTTAAAAGTCTAAGAAAATCCAATCAGTGAATTTATTATTATGTAATTTCTTCCCCATGTTCCACCAAAAAGCAAACAAATAAACCAAAACCACCACTAGAGGAAAAACAAAATAAACACCCCTGGACTATTTTCTGCATTCTTTCAAATGAATTGTTTCTTTTGTTTACAAAAGGTAAACTCACGAATCTAACATTTATGGATTCAAAACCGTGGGGATTCAAAACTGTGATTGTTCATATGACTAGATGTCTTATAAAAACAATGAGATAGTCTGCAACTAGATAATTTAAGTCAGCCTTTCTGGTCTTTTTTCACTTGAAATCTGTGAGACTGTATACTATTCTTTCCAGTTTGAATTTTTAAGTTCCAGAGTGCCTCAATTACAGAAGTTCACAGGCAGCTAGAACTTAATCAGAAGAGCCTCTCGGTTGGACCGGCTGACTGCAGCATAATTTTAATTTAACACTGGGAAGTGTGGCATTAAACAGATGCACTATTACATTTTTGGTGGTTACAACTGAGTGTGTTCCAATTAGGCAATTATCCATACGCCAGTCAAGTGCAAACACTCTGGCGGACAAAAACAGGTAAATAAACGCCGAACCTGACACATCTTCGTATTTCCAGGCCACTGATTTAATAGGATCATTTGTAATGCTCTCTGGGGATGCAGACTTCCGTGTGCAATGGGTCTTTCTCTCTGACAAATCCGAAGAGCAACCAGTGTTACCTGGAGCCCCAGAATAAGTGAGGTCACGTTTCCATTTTTACAGATGGGCGATTCACAGGCACCCAGAGGTTAAGTCCTGTATCCGAGGCCACGGTATCGGGGAAACACCTACCACTTGCACAACTCGATTTTCCTACTTCAAACTGTGGTTTCTACCCTGACAACCACACTGATCCGTCAATTGGAAATGGAAATCAGGACATGCCAGACTTAAAACCTTCCTAGCAATGACTTCTACCTACGCATTCACCATTTGCACTTAAGACCGAGGCTGCTGGAGACATGCCTTTGCGTATCCTTCTGTGAGTGCTGTGGTGGATTTCACTGTCCTTTAAAAACTGTAACCCTTTCCTTGTCTTTTTCCCTTAAATTGTATAATTTTGTCACTAAGGTCAAGTCTTTATATAGCTAACATATCAGATGAGCTTAGATTCCATGAAAGCCCCAGACTACGGAGCAGATTCTCTGTATGAAAGAACACCAGCAACGTCTCATGACAAGCTGACGCTCACTGAACGGTGCCGCCTCAGGAATCTCTTGCAGGACTGGTGAGCTGCTTGGGGATGGAGCTGCTGGGTGGCCTGAAACTGAGAGCATCTGACTTTGTGTCTTCCATGGCGGTGGAGGAGTACTCTTTGTAAATTCACGGTGGTGGCAGGTCACGTGAACTCGTGCCACTAGGTAGATATAATATATACCGATAGTGACTGACACCTATACACACACACACACACACACACACACACACACACATTTTCTCTCTTTCCCTCTTCCCCTCATTTCAAGATTTCCCCAGCGACTGGCTCTATGTTCAGTTCTTTTAAAACAATCCAGTAATATTCAATGATCAATCAATCAAGCAATCATTCATTTATCCATTCTTTCAATCATCACTTATCTCCTAAGTACACAGTGCTGGGCTAGACAGTATGCAGGACACGGAGGAAACCAAGTAGACTGTCCTCAAGATGCGGGGTCACGAGGCTGCTAGTCTATCCACTAAAATGAATTTAGGGTGGCACAAAATATTCTAACAGTGGTTACAACCAATGTGGTTTCCCTAGGAGATTCTTGGGGGGTCAGTTCAGGTGTTAGGAGAACATGAGCTCAGGGGGTCCATTTTGAATCAGAACTTGTTCTCTACTCATTAGAAATGAGTCACCAAATACTAATGCTTGAGGTCTGGAAATATTTGAGCCCATACAGTGTCATCAATTTTTCATGTGTTTTTGCTCTTTTGATTCAGTTTTAATAAATGTTATTCCATCTCGATAACTTTGCTATAAATTCGATGCCCTACTTAGTGGGATAAGCCTTTAAAGGCCAGTAGGATATCGCCTAAGGAAATGAGGTCTGCTGGCTTCCAAAGACAGTTTTCCACCAAAGGCCAGGGTGGGTGTGACTATGTCTGGACAGACCAATCAGCAGTTGTTTTAATGTCCAGACCGTGGGGCGACGCCTGCGGGCATCCAGCATCATCATGTCTGCACACCTTGTCTCCAACCCCATTACTCCGTGTATTTCAGCCTGCTATCTGAACCCCCCCGGTGGCCAGTGCTGCCGGATCCTTTTCATCTTGTCCTGCTACAAGGTGAGGGGATCCGCTCATTCGTCCCTTCCTCGTTGGTGAGATCCTGCTACCCAAACACAGCTCCCTGCTTCTGCTGCTTTTCTCCCCAGGCTCTCCAGACCTTCCACCCCTTCAGGCCGGCTTTGCTTCTCACAGACTTCAGAACCACTTAGGAAGGGCAGCCGCGCTAGGTCCCACTGCTGAAGTCTGCCTGTTCCCACCTCACGTCTAACACTGAATCCCGAGCCAATCCCTGATTGCTGGGAAAAGCCTGAGATGTAAAAAATCAAGTGCATATTATCACAACCTAAGAGCAAGGCTTTGCCTAAAGGCCAACACATCTAACAGTATTCCTGAGAAAGGAGAGAAACCTGGCTCAGGGGAAGGACAGTCATTTACTACCTGGTACTCACAACGTTCACTTTTCTCCTTGGGAAAAAAAAAAAAGATGGAATTGAACTAGTTTGAATTTTTTTGTCGCACGAGGTGGTAAGACTACTCCAAATTTATTCTTGTTTTAAATGCCATCTGCTTCTACCTGCGGATGAAACTGCGCTTCAATTTATATCAAGGTCCAAGGGTGACCAAGCCTGTGGCCTGGTTTATCCATCCCAGTGCCTCCCTCTCTGCCAACAGCTCAGTGACCCCTGGGGGAGAAACATCTTCTGGAGAGAACCCCACCATTTAGATGACTGATAGCAGGAACACCAGATCACAGGAATGAAATTGTGCTCAGGGCCTAATATCCTATTACACCAGGCTATGCATATTTAATTCCTTGGGTCTCTCCTCATAAATCAATTCCTTCAGGCCCTTAATCTCGTCAATATCTTTTCTGATATTGAATTTTAAATGCCATTCTCATTGCTAGGTAGAAAGGCAATCTCTTACTCGTGATGGGATCAGGTTTCATTTACAACTGAGAGATGCTTGGAGGAGCCTGGCCCTGTTCCCTGACCCTGCTGTTAAGATCCTAATGTCGGTCAGAGACAAACAGCCCAGGTGCAGGTCTGACAGGGCTGGCCCTCCAAGAGGTCAAGACAAGGAACCCTGGGGTCATGCCTATTGGTACCCTGGGAGCCTGGGACAGCTCTGGGAGACTGGGGAGAAGGCAGAAGTAAGTGTTTTCAAGGGTGTGGATCCTCAAGGGGGTCCCTGAGACATGAGGCACCCTGCCACCCACCCGGGGCGGTGTGCTCTGACAGGGGTTCCCTTCTCTGAACAGACGAGCAAGGGCCTGACCGAGGACACACACGGTGTGCATACACTGGAGCAAGATCTCGCGGGACGTGGGCGAAGGGAGGCCACGGGCCATGGGTTCTCTGGAGGGGAAGCATACAACCGGAGAGCAAGGGTTTGGAGCTGGAATGTTTCCAGGTTCTCTGAGGCTGGCCCCTAACACTGGTGCTTCCCCCGCTGCAGGGTAAGGGAAGAATCCCTGAATTCCGTGAGCTGTGCAAAATTCCCGAAGGGAAGCAGAAGCGATAAATGTAAGACTTCAAGAGTGACCGAGAATTGGGTAACGCAGGTAACCACTGAGGTGCAGATCTGGAGGCCTAAGTCTGCAGGCAGTGGAAGGACTCCAAGGGCGGGGCTCTGGGAGCTGTCAACCTCGGGGCAGGAAATAAGCAGGTGCAACTGC
This sequence comes from Lagenorhynchus albirostris, assembly GCF_949774975.1. Classification (NCBI taxonomy): domain Eukaryota; kingdom Metazoa; phylum Chordata; class Mammalia; order Artiodactyla; family Delphinidae; genus Lagenorhynchus; species Lagenorhynchus albirostris. The sequence continues at coordinate 23,238,290 of NC_083112.1, read as the reverse complement.
ACAAAACTTAATGGTAATCAAACTAAATGAAGGTCCATCCACTGATTATCAGCGTGCACCAGCAATTCTAACATAATCAGTGATAAAATCCTTTGTTGATCTAAAGCCTAACCAATTGCTGTGGTTACCGATAAGAGTCAATATACATGGTCAAGCTTCAAATGAGCAGTTTCACTTCTTACCGTTTAATAAACATACTGGATGTAGAAACGAATTTGGAAAATGTCAGTATCACAGTCTGCTCCCACCCTCCCCCTCCCCCACCCCCATATGCTCACACAGGACTCAGCTACACCCAGTTTTTGGATTTTGAGCTTGTCTCAGACACAGTGTCTCCAATCCCTGTAGCACTACATGTATTCTTACATTTCTACAGCAGATTCGAAATAAACAATGGTGGCACAGTTATCGCAAAGACTGAGAGCTAGAACTGAGCTACTTCATTCCACAGGACCTCTTAAAGAATTTTTATGTCTAAAATTTGAAACAGTGAAACATGGTGAGAACCATGAGTTGTATTATTTTTGTTGAGTGCAAATTTTAGTTCTTATGTTACATATTTATACTGAATTTTAATATTTTACAAGTTGAAATGAGTTCTTTCATAACTGTTGACTGTTTGCCTTAAAACTAAAGGACAGATCAAGAAAATGTTACCAAATCAGTGGTACTATTAGTAGTTGCCTAAATTGTGTCTTTTGCATTTGGGTTTGTTAAGATTCATGTATTTACTGGACAATTATTTACAGACTGTAATATATTAACTATAATCAAAAGATCAAAGTGCAAACTGTTAGGTGGGTTAAAAAAATTATTTAATAGAGAGTTGTGATTTTTTCCTTACATTGTACTATTTTACTTAAAAATTTTTTTACAGGCATAACTATATGTGAAATTCAATATAAGAAAAATTTCACTGTATTTCTTTCTTGGCCACTATTATTACTTGTTTCATTTCATGATTATTACTGAAAATAATTTTGTCCTGTAGCAGAGGAGGATGTTTAAAAAAGGACCCCCTCGGAGTGTCAAGTTACACTAGGCACACCCCTGGCACGCAGCCCAGTGTCTGGGCAGGAGAGGAGATAATGACCTTGGGAGGGGAGAAATGTGTCATCAGACTTGGTTTTAGAGACCATTTCCTTTACTTGGCTATCCTCCTGGGAGGGCCTTGTGTAAAAGACAAGATACCCTTTGGCATTTGTATAATCCAATGGAGTTACTTATCACGATACACTATACCCCAATAAGGCAACATTATGATGAAAAGAAATGCAGCCAAGGATTGGAGAAAAGGCAAAAAAAATAAGCCCCAGGTCATTGTTTCAAGGTTAACATGGTTAGCTCTATCGCTGACTTGCTGTGTGACCTCAAACAAGCCACTTTACTGCTCTGGTCTCCTCTTTCCCTCACAACTTTCTCATGAGGAATGATTTATCATTTGCAAAGCAACACATCAATTAATGTCTTGCTTACTGAACGCAGGAAAAGAAGATGCAAAAGTGGCTTAGAAGACTCAAAAACCTATTTTCTCTTCTTCAGATGCTTTTCTTTTTAATAGTGTAATTTGCAGTGTCGTTTCAACTTCCTGTTTTTCACTTTCCTCACATGTTAAATAAAGATGACAATACTCATGAGTGGGATATTATGAGACTAAAGAACATCCATTAATATGTGAGGCTCCTTAATGGCAAAGGGTACTAAGTTAAATGAAAGGGCTGTTACTATCCTCTTTGCAAAAATGGACAGACTAAGGTCAAGTGAGCGGGCCTTACATGAGTGGGCACTCCTGGGGATTAATATTCATAGCGGAAGGTCTGTTGTTCAGTCCCATCCTGTCCATGCTGGTCGTCCTCCTTCAGCCAATTTTCAAAACACAGGGCCAGCCAACTTGAATTAACACCATTCATGCAATTCCCAAGAGAAGGTGTCAAATGTGTTGCTGAAGTAGGAATATAAATCAGTGATATTCCTTCTGTTGCCTCTGCTGGCAATTCCACTGCAAATGATAATCCAATTTGCTGGGATTTATTTATTCTTGTCACTTTTTTTTGGCAGTTATATAAGGTGGTCATCACCCCAGCCTCTGGGCACATGTACAGCTGTTAATGTAGAAATTTAAAATATTAACATGCTTTCCAGCCAGGTTGGCCCATTTACTTCAAACAAGAACCTAATTGCACAGCTGGGTCTTGCATTGTGCCCCAAAGGCCAAAAGAGATTTGTTCTTTTTCTGCAGGGTTTATAACCCAGTCACGATCAGAGCTTATAGCTAGAAAACCCTTTATGGGTGACTTGTGACCAAAATCCCCTGGTCATCTTTGGAGTTGGCTTATGCAAAGTGATCTGGGGCTAATTCAGTTCAGCCCGTGGAGAGCCAAACCATGCTCTTTCTGGCATCAGTAACAGATACTACCATCATCAGTGACCACCTTGACTGCAGTTTTAGGAAAGTGGCTTTTGACTTAATGGTTACAGAGTAAGAACGTGTTTTTTTTTTTTTTTTTTTTTTTTTTTTTTTGCGGTACGCGGGCCTCTCACTGTTGTGGCCTCTCCCGTTGTGGAGCCCAGGCTCCGGACGCGCAGGCTCAGCGGCCATGGCTCACGGGCCCGGCCGCTCCGCGGCATGTGGGATCTTCCCGGACCGGGGCACGAACCCGTGTCCCCTGCATCGGCAGGCGGACTCTCAACCACTGCGCCACCAGGGAAGCCCAAGAACGTGGTTTTGAGAGCTTCTAGTTGAATCCTAATTGGTGAGAAAGTTGTAATGATCTAACATGTAAATGAAGAGAGAAAATACAGCTGAAAGTTCTAGCTCTACATCAGCCACAGATGTCTGACTAAGGATGGACATGAGTCATCACCTATGCTGCCTAACTCTTGATTAATGGCAGAACTTGAGCAAAGCTAATTCAATGATAACAATATTCCCAATTTTCCTTTGTTAGCGCAAGTTGACGTTTTTATGGCTAGGAGACTCAGACATCTAGGGGCAGGGTGAGGAGAGGAGAACGGTCCCTGAACTGAGTGCTTTGAATCTTTAGTGACTCTGCATCAAGGTTTGCAAATAATGGGCACATTCGTCTGTCACAGAGAAGGTGTGAGGCAGAGGATGTCTGCTCGTTCCCTGAAGTCTCCACGTTATTTTAATACACTGGGGCTGGTCTGGGACCCCTCATTAGGAGTCTCAGAGTAACCAGAACCTCGTGGAGGTCTCCAAGTTTCACCTGTTCCCTGTTCCAGAGCCGAGCCCTGGGGAGACAGGTGAAGGCCTCACCAGATAAGGACAGTCTCCCTGAGGGGCTTTAACCACCTGCAGGTGGTCTCCGTGGCAGTTACTTAACCTCTGGACTATCTCAGGTTTGCCCAGTCCCTGAACTGCAGACTGTCTTTAAGGAAAAAAACAAAACCGCAGCAACAGTAGCAGCAGCTGCAAGAGAAAAGCTCAACAGAGACTGACTGCCATTGTGAAATGTGCCACATATTCTTAATATCTGGGGCTGAGATCCATTGGGTAAAATAAAATAGAGCACCACCCATTTTGCATAGATCTCAAGGATGCAGACAGAAAATTACCATTTTAAACCAATCTTCTCTGCTTCTGCAACATTAAACATAGGAAGCACTAAAGAAGTGAGCTGAATCGCTCAGACCCTTTACAGTAAATTGTGTCAGCATGGCCATGAATGATAACAGCAAAAAAGGGTCCCAAGGTATAAAAATTAAGAGAAATTAAAGCTGTAGCTCTACACTTAATATCTACCCCGTGATGATGTGTTCCTCCAGCCTTAGCAATCCCTCAACTTGAGATCGGTGATTGCATGCAATTTAACATTACATGTGGGAAGTCTACCCATGTCCTTTTAATGAAAATTTCAATCACAGGTTTTGCTGAAGTCAGTTGAAAGGCCAGCTTCTAACAATGATGGCACAGAAAAGATCTTCTTGTGTGATACACAGCTAGCTACGTGTGCATTCTAGAAATAGGGAAATCAACACCAAGATTAGTCTTGATGACTTTCATTTTTTTCCAAAAGAAAGAATATGGAGACCACATTTTTAGGGACTGCCAATAGACTCTATATAGCAGTGATTTTTACTTCCTGATGATAATTTGAAAATGTAAATCATGATACAAGTAAGTGACATAAAGCAGTTATATTCTAGTCCAAGTGATTATATCAGGATTAAGAAGGATTATGTGAGAATTACTTTGGGAAGTTTAAAGAAAACCACCTGTTTTGCCACTGAGTTCACTGTGGATAGTCTTTAACAAGATATGAAAGTCTTCTTTTATTCCAAGTTGCTACAATCTTCATTTTTTTCTGTAGTTTCATATTATGAATGGATATTCAGTGGCTATTAAAAAGACTGCATTATTCGGGTTTAACCTGTTAATGGGATTGTATCTATTAATAGACTTCTGCAACATTGAACCAACCTTGCATTCCTGAAATAAATCCAGTTTGGTGGTTTATAAAATACCAGATTAAATTAGCTTTTAAAAAGGAATTTTAAATCTATGTTCATAAGTGAGACTGACCTGTAATTTCCACCCCTCTTTTTTACTGCCTTTGTCCTGTTTTGATATCAAGTGTACTAGGTACACTAGCCTTATGAGTTAGTTGGGAGGCATTTCCTCCTTTTCTATTCTCTGAACAATTTTGCAAAAGATTGGCATAATCTTCCTTGAATGTTTGGTAGAACCTTCCAGTAAATCCATTTTGGATCTGTTGCTTTGATGTAAGATTTTAAGCTTCTAACTCCAATATTTTTATGAGATCATCCAGGCTTTCAATTTTTTCCTGATTTAATTTTGATAAGGTTTTCTTTTCTTCCTTTAGGAATTTGTTTATATCACCTGAGTTTAAAACTTTGTAGTAAAACTATTCCTGATTTTTTCATAGTTCTTCAATCTCTGTTACATCTATAGTTATAACTCACTTTCTTTTAAAACATTGTTTATTAAGTTATTCTCTTTATGATCAGTGTTGCCAAATTTTCCCATTCTATTAGTCTTTTCAAATAGCAACATTTGGCTTTGTTGATCTTCTCTAATGTATGACTCTTTGTTATTTTAGTAATGTCTATCCTTATTTTTATTTATCTTTCCTTCTTTGTGTTTATTTTTTTTGTAATAAGAGTTGGATGCTCATTCCTGTTTCCAGTTTTCTTCTTTCCTTAAACAGACATTTAAAAGTTTAAAATTTTTCCTCTAGGTTCTGTTTTAGCTGCATCCCACAAGTTTTAATATGCTGTATTTTAATAATCAACTACTTCCAACTATTTTAAAATTAAAACTCTGATTTCTTTTTAGACCTGTGGATTTAGATGTGTGTTTTAAAATTTCTAAGTATATAGAATTTATTTTAGTTATCTTTTCTGACATTGATTTCTAACAATTTTATTGTGATCAGAAAATATTATCACCCCTTTGAAATTTGTTGAGACTTGCCTTAAGGTCTAGTATGGGATTAATTTTTGTAAATGTCCCACATATATTTGAAAAGTACAGTTTTCTGTACAGGTCCTGCCAATCAAGAGTATAGGAGCTGAGTGCTATGTAAATGCTTCATCAACTGCAAACATCGGCAGGAACAGCAAGAAGAAGGGAATGGCAGAGCTGCTTAGAAAAATGTCCTCACTCCCTGACATCTCCTAGGGTCTTTCATTCAAAGTAGGCTTGGCATGTTGCCACTGTCCTTTAAGTATCAACGTGTGATGTAATCTCACTTTCAAAAGATTAGGAAAAACAATCAGGAAGAAATTTTAAGTACTCTATTGCCTGGTTTGGAGTCTTCTTACTACTCTTTCTAAGCCTTGGTTCCTTGATAAACGTGACAAAAATGTCAACTCCCAGGATGCAAGGCTCTTAAAGCATTTGGATAGTAGAAAACATTGTCTGAACAGAAACATTTGTGACTGCACGTACACACACTCAGCATAAGTAAAAACAAAACAGCTTATTTCCCAAGGCTGTAGTCATTCTTTCATAGCCCTGGGGCCACACCAGATGACATCAGTGACTAATAAGCCCCTTAGCATCTAATACCAGCAGAGAGCATTCATGACCCCTAAAGACAGAAGGGCTCCATCAATCCTTACACTTCAACAAAGATTTGTCAGAAATCTGGTTCTATTCAGTCAATGAGATGAGATTATTATGTATTCAGGCATGAGTAGGAAGAGCAGCAGAGATTATGAATGAGGGAAGTTGGGGCTTCCCTGGTGGTGCAGTGGTTAAGAATCCGCCTGCCAATGCAGGGAACATGGGTTCGAGCCCTGGTCCGGGAAGATCCCACATGCCGCGGAGCAACTAAGCCCGTGAGTCACAACTACTGAGCCTGGGCTCTACAGCCCGTGCTCCGCAACAAAAGAAGCCACGGCAATGAGAAGCCCACGCGCCGCAACAAAGAGTGGCCCCCGCTCGCCGCAACTGGAGAAGGCCCGAGCGCAGCAACGAAGACCCAATGTAGCCAATCAATTAATCAATCAATCAATCAATTCTTAAAAAAAAAAGAATGAGGGAAGATGGTTTACAGTTTTCAATAGCTGAGAATAAAACGTGTGGCGACTCAACAATTTGTTCTTTTCTTCATCTGTTTATTCAGAGAGCTGTTGGCTATAAATGACTAAATTAGCCATGAAAGACTGGCCTTAGGTACCAGAATTAGTCTCTTCTCCAATATCAGAAGAAAAAAGAAACTAACAGTTATTTAACATGCTGGGGGGAAATCATAGCCCCTGTGTCTCACCTCAGTTTTCAGGGGGCTAGGAGATCGATATAAGTGAATGTAAAAGGAAAAGAGTCTCAGAATGCAAGCATGTGGAGGCCCGGGAAGGAGCCAAGGACCAGGAATCAGGAGCCATGAGCAGCGGAGGTGAGAAGGGAGGTTGCGGGGGTGGTGGTGCGGCTTAGCTCAGTGACTTAAACTCTATTTGATTAAAATCAGGAAATAAGTGGGCTGGTCTAGGGGCTCACCAATGCCCCTCCTAGCTTCAGCAGTCTGTATTCTGCAGTTCTCGAGGTCAAAATAGTGGTGAAATTGAGCCCATCTCCAGTCCAAATTTTATATGTAAAGCAGAATTCCCATTATCGTCACATTCTACCTTGCTTTTTATACTGTGGGTGGACCATGAGAAATGTCCAGCAAATTGTGGACTTAAAATTAAGCACATCAATCACTAGCTGGGCAGAAAAGCAGACTGAAAAGACCAGACCAAAAAACTAAGACCCAAGGACCCATGAGGGCAAGGTCGGACCTCGGAGTGCTCCTTAAGTGACCTGGCCACTCTCAGAAATCTACGTGAGCTCATGTTACCCGATGTCGAGCGGTGAAACCACATCACAAACACCTCATTTCTCCTTCTCCCTAAATGATAAATGGAAGGAGTACCTGGGACAATTATATTGTTAAAAGAAACTCAGCACAACAGCTTTTTTATGGACTTTACAGTTAGGTCATTACCAAGATCTTCCTGAAATAAATTGTGAGTAGCACTGAAGAAATACAAACCACTAGGGAAGAAATATAAACCCAGGAGAAAAGAAAACAAGATGCACAGAGAATTAGTGAAGGACAAAATTGCAGAGTCCCACTCTGTATTTAAATGATTGAAAAATGTGTAATGCACTGGTTCAGGAAATGACTTAGGATAAAATGCAAATCATGGGCGAAAACATATTTCTCTAATACCGTGAATGAGAGTGCCGGTGCTTGCCAATGAAAGCCTTCTGACCGGAATGCCTGAGTGATACCCGGCTTAAAATAAATTAAAGTGGTGGTGTGGTGGAGGACATAAAAAATGGAATGTGTATGCATGGGGGATAGCAGAATAACTTACAGATGTAATTACAATAAACTACAAAACAAACGAAAGAAGAAAAAGGTGACAATAAAGGTGTGGAGTGTCATTTTGCTCGTCTTTCATTTATAAGCACCATTTGTAATGCCCCTTCCTTGGAAACCTATAACCAGAGTTCAAATATACTTTCTCCTTTTTTATCTTCCCCAATTACTTCCAGAAAATAAAGCTGCTGTGGCCATTTACTTAGTGTGTGTGAGAGAGAGAGAGAGAGAGAGAGAGAGAGAGAGAGAGAGAGAGAGAGAGAGAGAGAGAGAGAGAGAGAGAGAGGAGATACAGAGATGAAACAGAAAGCACCAAAGCTGGAGAGGTAATTACCAAACTGAGGGAGTCGCATCAAGTTAAGAACTTCATGAGGCAGGGTCTTTTCAGTGATCAACTGAGTGAAGTGGGTGGTCTATAAAGTGAGCACCAGATTGGGCAATAAATTTGTTTAAGCTTCCCCTGATGACTATTCAGGGTGCTTTGTTAAACAGAGGAGAAAAGTTAGTCTTTAACTAACCATCTAACATCCCGGTACTGAATTCCCAATTCCACTCTTTGGTTACAAGTCCAGAAACGTTAACTGACTATGTCTGGCTAGCCCATTGGTTGATCTTTAAAACTGATCACACTACATGTTTATGTGCAAAGAAAAAAGGAGACTGAAAGAATATATGTAAATGTTAACCACAGTTATATCTGGGTAGTGACACTCTGAATGATGTGTTTCCTTTTATATGCTTCTTTTAGGTTTCCAAGTGTTTTTGCATTGAGCATATACTCTTTTGTATGAAGAAAAATAAAACAAAAATCAAAACGACAAACCTGGACCCAGAAAAACTGCAGCTCCCACCTACGCTTCTCGGCCTTTCTGTTTATTCTCTTACTCAGATAAAGAAGATTCTTCTCCCTCTGAGTCATTCTTCTCCTTCCTCTTTGTTTCCATGTTGTATTCTTTCAGCCCCCCCCTACACTTCTCCCTGTTTTCTCTTCACAGCCTTCATTTCTGATGAGAAGGAAATGGGCTGCTTTTCCTAATCCTCATGTTTCCTCTCCTAACCAGCTGCACGGAGAAAGCCCTGGAGCACGACTCCCTCACAACCGCAGCCCAACTGGAGATGATGGATAATTACATCAGTCTGGCTGGGAGCGTGACACCTGCTATACACAGGCGGCCATGTGTGCATCCGGGTTCAGGGTTTCAGCGTGGATGAGGCCGCTTCTTTGCATGGTTAGACTATAGAGAAACGGAGTCAAGGCCAGAACACAAGGATTCATTTTAGTGTCCGTGGCTGGAGGGAGATACGACAATGGCCAAACAGTACGTGTCTGCGGCCAAAGCCCATTTTGAGTTGCTGCATTCAAGAAAAGATCCGTTTCACTATAAAGCTGGTACTCTTGGCCTGGAGGCAATTTCTAAAAGAGGTGGTGGAGGGGAGGGTCATTCAAAGGTCATCCGCCAACTATGGCTGACAGTGTGCGGGAAAAGCCAAGTTCCTTTATCCTGGGAATGGCTGCAAATCCCCCAAGGGTCCATATTTCCTACTGCAGACACGGGGGAAAGCGAAAAAAGGTAGAAGCCAAGCGATTTTAATGGTCTGCAGGGCAATGCCATTATTTCTACCCCTGGCTCCCACATGCGTTCATCTGCTAACCTCATTGCTTTCAGAAGAGACGATTACTAATTAGGATGCATTTGATGATCAAGTTAATTACGGGCAGAGCAGGAGCTCTGGTGGTGAGCTGAAGCCTGCCAGAATTAAACTCTATTAGGGCTTCTCTTTCTCGTCCCAGAAGTGAAGAGATTTCTTTTCACAGTTCAAATTTAATAAATAAAAGCCACGTGTGTGTTACTTTCTTCTTGCTAGCTCTTACTCTGCTGACGTAAAAACCACATTAAGGGCCGTGACAGAGTCAGAAAAGAGGCAATGGGTTTTTGCCAAAAATATTTCTCGCAAGCAAGGAGCGCCGGAAGGGTAGAGCTTCCCCATGTCCTGCTCCCCTGGTCACTGTGGTCCTGAAGCCCCACTTCTCCACCTGGTCCACTGTGGGGAGTTACGGGGTGACAAAGGGAATGCAGGGGCCGTGGTCAGGCAGGCCTGGGTTGGAAATCTGACTCTACCGCGACCATGCTGGACCCTGGGCAAGTCACCCGTCATATCCGGGTCTCGAGTTCTACCTGAGAAGCCGGGATAAGCTCATACTCCTGAGATGTGAGCACGGAGTGGAGTAAAGAAGAAGTTTTTGAGAGTAAACGGGGGCGAGCAGGTCCTCCAGCTGTAAGGGGCGGAGAGGCAACAGCACTGGCCACCCCAGGGTCAGGAACCTCAGCTCTGGATTTGTCCAGACTTACTCTGCAAGTCCTGAGCCTTCTCTTAAACCTCCACGTGTCTTCACGTCGGCCCCAGGAATGTGGCGATTGCAGTTTGCATTTGCAGAACAGCTTTTCCAAATGCGTTCACATAGGTGACCTCATTTTACGGCCACAAACGCTGACCGAGGCTGGCAGGGTCCATTCTCCAGATGCAGAACCTGAGGTTCAGAGAGGCTGATTTGTACACAGTTGTGCAGAAAACAGCCAAGCTGGAAAGCCTCTCCCTCCTACTGCTTTGGTGTTTTCATTTTCTTGGGCAGAAGCTCGGTGCCGCTCATGTCCATGAAGGCAGAGTATCTCCTTCCTTATCTGAAGGTCTCTCTCTGTCCAGTGAAAACGGCAAGATGCCCATGGTCCTCCCTTGTTTGAAACTGCTAAAAACTCAGGGCGGTTTCCTCTGCGTGAGCTTCACTTTTAGTCCTTTGTATCTCGTCTGGAGTCAAATGGGAATGTGCCTTAGTAACTCCTAAGCCCCTAAGCAGATGTCAGGTGCGATCATTTCAAACGAGTTGGGCTTTGCAATGTGAAGCCCTGAGCCAAGAACCGGAGCACCGGTTACTATGTCTCGTTCCAAATGTCCCCAACCATCCCTTCAAGAGTCTCACACTGCAGTGGGTACAGACATTCTGAGAAGTGTCAGGGAGGGTGATCTGCAAATGTTAGAAAATGCACGTGCTGCCACCGAGACAGCTGGCGTTTAGCAGCCAGAGGGAAGGGCACCGAATTCTAAATATTATCATCACCGTCACGCAGGCTGCTGTTACAATGCATCACCCCAAGGCACTGGTTGAAGAACAGGTAGAAAAGGAAATGACAAACTCTGGGGTAGTTAAGGAAGGACAACCACGGTACACCCCAAATTAAGCAGCGTTGTGAACCCTGATATCTTGCCCTGGAACCTATGTAAAGCCACATCTGAGAGACGTACATGTTTTTATGATTGTTCTGATTCTAGCAAAATATCAAAGACTTTTAACATGAATGTGGGAAATGCCTTGTGAGTTGTTTTCTATTCAGAAAGAAAGAAACTTCATCTGGGTAAGTTGAAATAAAATAAACATGGATTATGTCTCTGCAGCCACAGCTCGTAAAAATTCCAGATATGTGTGTGAATATGTCTTCATGCATACATTTATTTTTTGAACTTTTTCTTTTAATATATTTATTTATTTTTGGCTGGGCTGGGTCTTTGTTGCTGCGTGCAGGCTCTCTCTAGTTGCGGAGAGCGGGGGCTACTCTTCATTGCGGTGCGTGGGCTTCTCATTGCTGTGGCTTCTCTTGTTGTGGAGCACGGGCTCTAGGTGCGTGGGCTTCAGTAGTTGTGGCACGCGGGCTCAGCAGCTGTGGCTTGCGGGCTCTAGAGTGCAGGCTCACTAGTTGTGGCGCACGGGCTTAGTTGCTCCACGGCATGTGGGATCTTCCCAGACCAGGGCTCAAACCCGTGTCCCCTGCATTGTCAGGTGGATTCTTAACCACTGTGCCACCAGGGAAGCACCCCGCGTCAAATTTTTAAAGAACCCACTTAAAAATCCAACTTCTCTCTTGTTATTACATACTGCAGCCTCTTCCTGTCACCTTTTCCAGACTACTTACCTTCCTTTTCTCCACCCTTAAACCCCTCTAATTTGCGGATCTGCTTCTTCAGTCTGAAGCGCCTATATTCCAAAATATTCTGCCTTAAGTTCCTATGTTCCTGCCTCTTAGACATTCAGAAAATGTGCTCACTGTTCTTCCCTTCCCTTGTTTCTGGAAAGCCAGAATAACATGTAATATTCTTCCCCCACCCCCTCCCCGGGCACCATGCTAACCAAGGATTCATTCAACAACTGGATTAAGCTAAAAGCCCCTGTAACAGGTTCTTGTTCAAAATGTCAGACCTGGTCCATGTGTGTTTGCTTTTGCTTTTTCCTTCCTCCACAGGCAATTAAAATGTCTGTCAGTGATTAAACTTAAAAGAGCAGAGCGAATGGGAAGGGAATTCCATGGAGTTCTTAGTGTAGGACAGACCCTGGCCTTTGTGCAATCCCCAAATCTCCTCAAAATGAAGTCTGCCAGTCAGTGAGCCACCGGGCAGGAGAAAGACTCAGCTGTGGAGGTGACCTGGACTCAGCCATCAGTAAGCCACACGGACTCCTAGAAAAGTGACCCCAGCCCTTCATCCCCGATACAAACAGGCTACCACGCATTACCTCACGTGAGAAGGAACCTGGAGCATGAAAGAGACTGACGGAGACACAGAAACCAAACAACCAGTCCTGGAATAAATAGAAATGATTCAGGAACAATAAGAACTAAAAAATTCTAATTAGTATTCTCAAAAAGATTTGAGAAGATACTGCAACCAAAAAATAAGACTGTGTGAAAAGACAGTAAACAAAGAACAGAAATAACATTTGCAAATAAAATAACACAATTATCAAATAGAAACTTCAGTGGAAAGGATAAAAGATAAAGTTTAAACAGATAATATGAGAAAAAG